>NW_027466819.1:2247500-2530000 GCF_046128005.1 Genypterus blacodes
GGCGTTTAGAAGTGTTAAGAGTTAAATATAAATGACAGACTAATGAATGCAGGAGCGTCCGGCTCCCCGCGGCAATTTTAGAAAGGCGGTCGGTGAAGCTGAAGTGACTCATCAAAGTCTTCTGAAATGTCAAACGTGTCATCTCCCCTCTCTCTCTCTCTCTCTCTCTCTCTCTCTCTCTCTCTGTCTCTCTCTCGCTCTCTGTCTCGCCCTCAGGGAGCCTCAGCACTACTCGGTCCCGTACCACTACTACGAGCCGCACGGGCCCGACGAGTGCGCCATGTACATCTCCCACGAGCGCGGGCGGCGAGGCAGCCACCACCGCTTCATCACAGAGAAGCGCGTCTTCGCCAAGTGGGCGCGGACGTTTGACATCCACTTCTACCAGCCGGACTGGAGCCCGCCGCCCCTGCCCGCCGCCGCCGCCACCAACTGGACACTGGAGGGAGCGGCGGGAGCGGCGGCAGTGGCGACGACGGCGGCTGCGACCTCTGTGGCCCAGAAGACGTGAAAGAGGCGTAGACGTGGAAAACACAAGGGGGATTCAAACGAAGAAGGGACTGCAAGTGTGAAATGGAGAGGACAGTGCGGGCGTGTTTGGGACGGGGGGCGGGGGACAGGGGGGGGAACCCACACATACAGGAAGTAGTGAACACTGATAGACTTTGGTTCTTTCTGCAGCTCCAGTTGTTTCTGATCTGAAGGCTCAGGTCTTGTAAAGTGAAGGAAACATGGATACACACTTCATTCTCTGTGCATGCAGTTTGTTTTTCTTACTCCCACCTGCTGTTTGTTTGTGTATGTGTGTGGGAGTGTGTGTGTGTGTGTGCTTTATGTTTACCTGATGGATCACGCTGCATACAAAGGCGGGCCGGGACGCTGAGGAGCAGAGTAAAGGCTTGACTGAATGAGTTCTGCAGTTATTACAGCTTGATTTGAGTGTTTTCATTCTTTCATTCTGTTGACTGAGCTTCATTCTGCTGAGTCATTACTCTGCAGAGTCATACTTTACATTCAAAATGGCTTCAGATAAAAACAGTGTATTTTCATTTTATTTCTCAAACATTGGCAGCAGAGGCTCGGAGGAGAGAGGATCCTGTCTCCATGTAAACTTCATCACGTCACATCTTCAGCTTCAGGTCGGGGGTCTGGGTCTTTGATTTCCATCGCTGGTGCATTCATGTTATTAAGCAGTGTGTTCAGCTGGGAGGAGACCACAGTGCGGAGATCAGAGATGAGATCTGTCTGGCCTGGGAACGTCTTGGGAAGCCCCGGGAAGAGAGGGAGGATGTGGTTAGGGAGGAGGAGGAGGAGGAGGAGGAGGAGGAGGAGGGACACCTGGCTGCTTCACTTTACGTCTCATTCAAAACAACAACAAGCCAAAGCGTTTGGTGTCCCTCTGTCCCTGATGAGTCCTGTAGAGACAAGACCACACCCAGTACGTGTACATGCACTCAGTACTCCACTGTGACTGAATACTATTCAGATTCAGCCATGTGTAAGTTGATCAGTACCTGTTTCACACATAATGTTTGTAACAAACCCGATGAGTTCCGTCATCGCAGTGCAAATGAAGTTTCTAAGTGCATGTAGACGTTCTGGCTGCTGTGTGGATCGTACAGGGATCTAACAATAGAAGTGGTGTAGTGTGTGTGTGTGTGTGTGTGTCTGTGTGTACGAGGCTTCATTAGTAACTAATAACTGCAGGCTTCATGATGGTGTTGGATTTTGGAAGTGGATTTTGAATAAAGTGCTTAAACTGCTGGAATGAAATTGTAGTTGCATTATTTTCATAATACATCTCTGTCTGGTTGAGCTCTTTCGATAAAGAAATGAAATGGTTGTGGAGTGTATCATCACAGCAGTGTGTCTGCCAGTGTGTGTGTGATGTCATGGTGCCATGTGATTGAACAGCCGGTGGGGAAACTTGGCAGGAGGTTGCCGTGCCGATGAGCGCTGGCAGGAAGACAAAAAATATGGGCCAAGATACGGGCCGATCAATCAATGTCATATTTATTAGGTTTTATGAAAAAGTGACCGAAATTAAAATTTTCTCCAAACTCACACCAGTGGATCCTCGCACCTTCCAGATGCTGTGTGTGACATTCTAACACTCCAGCTGTTTCCTTGGCCAAGATAAGGTTGTTTAAAAAAAATGACCCATTTGCTCCATCTTACACTGATATGTGTCGAGCACCTTTAACCCTTCGATAGCTCAGTTGGCAGAGCGGAGGACTGTAGTGGCATAAACCAGGCATCCTTAGGTCGCTGGTTCAACTCCGGCTCGAAGGACAACATGTTTTACAACAATTTCCACAGGGACAAATAAAATTCAGACTCATCCTTCACAAAGCTGAAAAATGTGGTCCATTGTTACACTGACATTTCGGAGAATTTCACCAAAATTAAATTTATCTCCAAACTCCACACCAATGGATCTTATGGCCTTCCAATGTTAACTGTACAAGTATTAGCTGTACAAGATAAGCTAAACAGGTTTGCTCATGGGTTCGCTGCCTTTAATGTCATTTTGCACATTAGGGAGCGATGCTGAAAATGAAGTGTACAGATGTGATGGAGGACAGCGACTCAGTGCCTCAGCAGGGCCTCAACGTCTGTGACTTCCTGTCTTGTTTTCGTACGTGACGCCTGTGTCATATTGAAATAGTAATGAGACTCCGTCAGGCTACGAGGCCTTTCTCATTACTCGCAGGGCTAAAAATAAACCTGTGACCGCGGCCGCAGCCCGACGAGTGTCAGGAGCATTCTTTCCATTTGCCGATCGCTCTGCAGATCAGGCGCATAGATCAAGGGGCCGCTACACGGTAATGAAGGGAAGTGAAATATTCAACGAGGGGGGAAAGCCAAGATCATGAAGACATCAATCATGAACCGGTTGAGCCTTTGCCGGATCAATAAAAAGTATTGCCTGCGCATTAAAGATTAATGATCACTCGTTATAGATCATAATATCAAATACTATGAGCCGGGTCAGGCCAACCGCTCAATGCTGCAGTTTAATCCTGTTCATAAAAAAGTCACATTATAAGGAACTAACATCACCAAACTCATTACACATCACATCAGAACACAAATCAGTGTGAGACACGGCTAAATGTTACAATCCAAGAGTGGCAGATGGAATCTTTTTTTACCAAATTACCATTTGGCTCCATCATTCCTGATTGAAGGGAATCGTTACAGGTATTGTTACAGGTGTTGTTGTGTTTCTTCCACAATGGTTTTAACGCAAAACAGATTCACAGTTTTACTGGATTTTGGTGAGGAGCAGGCGGACGCTTCCAACAGAACAATCCAAAATGAAACAACTAAGTACAGAATTCTCCTTTTTTTTTAACTGATCCAGAACACCTCTAGCCCCACCCCTAACCCTAACGCTATATAATAAGAATATACATTATTTTATTTTGTTTGGCTTATTTGGGTTTTATTTCCTCTTTTTTTTTTTCTTTCTTTATTTTTAACTCCACAAGCCAGAGCGGCTGAAACACTCTTTGTTCCTCCTCTAGGCCTTTGGAGACATGTCTTCAATCCCCACCTCCAATAAGACGGTTTAGCTGTTTTTATTTGATTTTTCTGCCTTTATTTTTCACTCCATAAACCAAACCAATAGACACACACAGTTTTTCACAGAATTGTGAAAATCACAGTTATTGCTCAGTTTTGTCTCATTTTATTGTTTTTCTTTACGTTACAGTTAGGGTTCGGGGGCTTTAACCCTTTTTATGGAGGCTGTCAAAGTGAACGTGCTGATGGCCCGGTGGAGGTTACAGGACAAGAATGTAGGACACAGCTTCCATTCCCAGATGGGACCTAGAAATAAAATTTAAAGAGTCCATTTATTGTTTAGGGTTTTGTCTCTTTTTATGGAGACGGTAGAAAGAAAGGTGGAACTAGAAAATGAGATAAAAGAGGCCTCTTTCTTAGGGGAAGACATGGGCTGTCCACAAAATGTCAAATTTGATTTTTGAAAGCAGCGTCATCGCTCCATCCTCAGGTTGGAAGTTGAGAGGACACATCAGCTTTATGTGGAGCAGATCCTGATGCAATCCAATCACAATTCTCTCAAACTCCCACAGGGGGCAGCAGCAGCATTTCTCCAATCGATGCCAAACACCACTTAACGTCTGACACACACTGCTGGTTGATTTAATAGAAGCGTCGCTCAGCTCTGCTTTATAGAGTGAAAGCGCTTCAAATAAAAAGGAAAGCTTCTCGAATTCACCGCCGGCTTTTCTGCCCGACAATCACAGCGCAGTTTCTCTGTGTTATTATGTCGCTCTCGTGCTAAAAGTGAAAAAAAAAAAAAAACCACACAAAGTGAAACAGCCTCATTTAAATGTGAACACAAGTGAGCGTGCAATTTGTGCCTCAGCTATTGTTGCGGCCTGAATGAAAATCCGTCACTGCTAAAATTACTGTTATCATTAAGAATGATTGACATTGCAGAGGCTTACTGACGAGGGTGGGAGAGAAATAGTTACCATGGAAATAGTAAAACCTCTGACACACACACACACTATATATATATATATATATATACACTCTCCAAACAGTGTGTGCTTGTTCTTTGTGTACGTGTGTGTAACATTAGGGGGCTGATGTCTGCGTGTCTCCGTGTGAACACAGACACGAGCCGCGCTTTGACACATTCAGAGCGGATTCCTCCCCGAGACCTGGCTGTCCCTTTGAAGGCAGCTGCTTTAATACGGGCCTGTCGCTGGGTCCTCAGGTGTGGTGGAGGAAGACTGGCGATGATCTTTAGGAGCGCGGCGGGAACCATGGCGACGCAGGAGGAGGTGGCTGGCGAGGGCCTGTGTGTGCTTTCACATCCAATCCGATGAAGTGGGAAGGAGAGGGAGATGAGGTCGAGTTTTGAATCCATCTGAGATAGGGCGGCTTTAATCTTTGCGTGCTGCAGACGGCTACAACGTGAGCGAGGAGAGTATATACAGCCCCAGCAGCGTCTCTGAAGTATCAGACAGGAGTGGAGGAGACAGGCAGCAGCAGGCTGTGTTGCTTGAAACGTCTCCAGCAGGGAAAACAAGAGAACAGGTGTGCGAGTCAGCTCGAGCAGCGAGCTTCAAAATAAAGCTCCCGCCATCCGGATTGGCTCTCAAAATGTACAGCAGAAGTTTTTACAGAAGCTCAATCTACTTCCAAAGAGAATAAACACTCAGATCGATTACTTCCATGCTTAATCCTCTTTAATTTGGCTGATTATAACAGGAAATAGAGCAGGTTTGGGCCTCAGTGAAAGGAGAGCAGGAGAGGAAAGATTACAGGAAATAAGAAAAGGGGGAAGAAATAAGTGTTGAATAAATAAGTAATGTGAAGGAGGCGGCACAGCGGCTGACGCAGCTGCTGCTGCTTCCACACACACATACACACACACACACACACACACACACACACACACACACACACACGCTCTCATTTCTGGTTTGATCCGTCTTCCACTTAAAGCAGCTCATAAACCTCCACAGGTTCTGACCATCAATCACTGCAGCAACAAGGAGGCCCAGGAGGAAGTTTAACGATGATCTGATCTCGTTTCTTTAGGTCAAATTAGAGTCAAATTTATTGCTAGAAGGGAAATGAAATATCTACAGGTTTTACTTTCTTCATAAATAATAAACCAGACCAGTTTTGAGATGTTAGTCACTTTATTGTTGTTTGTTTTCTTTAATCTCACTCTCATCCACAGTAAATTACATAAAGGAGTGTCTGCCCTTGAGTGAAAACACAGACGGCTTCCTTCTGCTAAACTCCTCCACACTTTGCTGTCATGTTTGTCCTCCTCGCCGCATCAGTAAACCACGCACGACGCCGCTTTGAGTTGTCACCGGTTGTTCACAGGCTCGGGGCGAGAAAACAATTAGCAGCCTCGTTTTCAGACGCCGAGTCCGGCAATGAGCTGGAAAAGACAATCAGGATTTAAGCACCTGACTCTTTAATTCCATTTCCTTGTAATATTATTACTTAATTCCCCCATTGTCGCGTCTGAAGGTCACAGCGGCGTCTCCTGTTGTTGTGGCAGGATTTCTACATTTTGCACTCGCAGGCAGACGTGATAATAGAGAATATTTGTCTCTGCTGCTACTCGGATGTCGTGCCAGGAGAGGGAAGAGGAGGGGAAAAGGAGGGAAAAATGAGGGAAAATGGAGGTAAAAGGGGGGGGGGGAAGGAGGGAAAAGGAGGCAAAGAGAGGAAAGAGGAAGGAAAAGGAGGGAAAGGGGGAAAAGGAGGCAAAAAGAGCAAAGAGGAAGGAAAAGGAGAGAAAGGGGGGAAAAGGAGGAAAAAAGGGGGGAAAAGGAGGGAAAAGGGGGGAAAGGGGGGAAAGGGGGGGGGGAGGAGGGAAAAGGAGGCAAAAAGAGGAAAGAGGAAGGAAAAGGAGGGAAAAGGGGGGAAAAGGAGGGAAAGGGGGGGAAGGAGGGAAAAGGGAGGGAAAAGGAGGCAAAAACAGGAAATAAGAAAGAAAAGGAGGGGAAAAGGAGGGAAAGGAGGGAAAACACAGCGTCGGCAGAGGCGTCGTAGTTGAGATTCATTTGGGACGAAGGGCGGCTCACTAGGTTATCACTCACTTATCACCGCCCCAGCGCCAGACGCAGAATGGCCGGGGAAATAGCTGTCCATCACCCGGAATACAATCAGGCCCAGAACACGGCCGGGGAGCTAATGGATGTTTCCACAGGGAGGGCAATTTGGCGAATGGGAAAGTGGATGGGCCCCATCGCCACAGACGGGATTACGTGCGATTGTTATCCCTTACAAGCATTCTGAGACGGTCAAGGGCTGTAATGTATATGGACAGGGGAGACATTAAACAGTAATCTCTCCACAGCCCACTCACAGCCAATCAGCAACCCCTCTTCACACGTTTCCCTTTCCCGGCGTTCCGAGTGGTGCTTAAACGGGAAAGGGTTAGCGGGTTGGAATATGCAGAGCGGCAGTGCCCTCCAAATAAATTAAATTCTTATCTGCCGATGCGATCCGGTGCATTTTCAGACAAATCAAGGCTTTTGCGACGTGGAGGGAAAAGAGAATCTGACAGGAGAACGTAAACAGAACCTGGGCGGAATGAGAAGAGGAAGTGAAGATGGGGATCGGGGCGACGACGGGAGGAGTCGGGACGTTAAAATGTCTCCTGTGACATAAACACACAAATGTTTACGACGCTTCACCGGAGAGGAATCAGTTCCAAAGTGGGGAAACAAAAGGCAGCGCGGCTTCTTATCGCATCCGGGCGATCAGCGGGAACGTCGTGCCTCCTCCTCCTCCTCCTCGCCTGATTCAAATTAAAACAAAAACAAGTTTGTGACGGCCGCAAGTGAGGCCCAGACGTGATCGCTCCCACGTTCACGCCGCCGCCTCCTCCCGCGTCACGCCTCAGACGTCCGGAGGCGTGAAGGACGAAGCCTCAGTAGCCGGGGAAATCAAAAGGAAAGACAGAAAAGTAAACAAACTTTCCAGTGTAGTGTTGTGTTTTAAATACATTCTAATTAACTCATTAAAGCTGGGGCTGCTGACGTCTCCCCCTGACTGAGCCTGAGTGTTGTGTCCAAACAGTCAGTGGTGAAATTCTCTGCAGCCCATGTTTTTCTCCCGTCACGCGTTTTCCACCCGCCGCTCCTCAGAGGACGTGCTTCAGGTGTTTGATACCGTACGTCTTGAAGAAAATCATGAGGATGAGCGTCCACAGGCCCAGGATGAAGCCGTCAGGGGGGTGCCAGTTCTTCTGCTTGGGTTTCTGATGGAGAGAGAGAGAGAGGGAGAGAGAGGGAGAGAGAGAGAGAGAGAGGGAGAGAGAGACAGAGAGAGAGACAGACAGAGAGTAGTTAGTCACAGTCTGTGTACATTTTCTCCCGTTGAGGCCACGCTTGATTGTTCTGTCATTCACATGGACAGGCAGGCACAGAACCACAGACACACACACAGACACACACACACTCGTCAGTGGGTGGTGGAGCTCATCAGCACACCTCCCATGTCTTGTGTTTGTCCCGTTGGCTGCCACATCATCACTTTGTGTACGATTATACTTTTAAATCTGTCCTGTATTACACACACACACACACACACACACACACACACACACACGTCTCACAGGGAGCACATTTATATGCTAATGTGCGGGCAATATTCGGCAGAGAGAGAGAGAGAGAGAGAGAGAGAGAGAGAGAGAGAGAGAGAGAGAGAGAGAGAGAGAGAGAGAGAGAGAGAGAGAGATGAGATTTAACCTCTAAAAAAAATAAATAAATAAATAAGAATCTCCCTCAGATAGGCGGGGAGGAGAGGAGGCCCTCCAGAGATCCTTGTTATCCTCCCTATACAAGCTGCCATTATCCATTTAGGACGCCACAAGTCTGAGGAAGGCGGCAGCAAAGAGGATGAACACGCCGGCGAGACGCGCAAGTCCGCCTGAGCACACACACGAGAGAGAGAGAGCGAGAGAGAGAGAGCGGGAGAGAGAGAGAGTAAAGCTGCATAAATACTTTAGAGATCCGTCTCCCTCTGTCCACAGCGCCAAATATACATCGACTAGCTCTGAATTACATCCACGGCTACACACACTACACACACTACACACACTCACTCAGTTTGCAGGGTGAGAGAGAGAGAGATACAGAGACAGAGAGAGAGACAGAGCGAGACAGAGACAGAGAGAGAGAGGGACAGAGACAGAGACAGAGAGAGAGGCTGAGAGAGGGTGATGCAGAGAGAGTGAGAGAGTGAGGCAGAGAGAGTGAGAGAGTGAGGCAGAGAGAGTGAGAGAGTGATGCAGAGAGAGTGAGAGAGTGAGGCAGAGAGAGTGAGGCAGAGGCAGAGTGATGCAGGGAGAGTGATGGAGTAAGGCAGAGAGAGTGAGAGAGTGAGGCAGGGAGAGAGAGAGAGAGTGGGGCAGGGAGAAAGGCAGAGAGAGAGAGAGAGAGAGAGTGAGGCAGAGAGAAAGGCAGAGTGAGGCAGAGACAGTGAGAGAGTGAGGGAGTGAGGCAGAGAGAGAGAGTGAGGCAGAGATAGAGAGAGAGAGAGTGAGTGAGTGAGTGAGGCAGAGAGAAAGGCAGAGAGTGAGGCAGAGATAGTGAGAGAGTGAGGGAGTGAGGCAGAGAGAGTGAGGCAGAGATAGAGAGAGAGAGAGTGAGTGAGTGAGTGAGGCAGAGAGAAAGGCAGAGAGTGAGGCAGAGATAGTGAGAGAGTGAGGGAGTGAGGCAGAGAGAGAGAGTGAGGCAGAGAGAGAGAGTGAGGCAGAGAGAGAGAGAGCCACATGAAGGCTCCACCTCTTCTTCAGTGATCAGATGTGTGTGTTCTCATCACAGCGCCCCCATCAGGCTGTAATCTGACCGCCCGCCCTCCAAAAAAGTTTCCCTCCTGATGGTCTCTGAACTTCGGTCTCATCCTCCTGAAACCTCACCTTCACTTCACCTGGAGGTGATTAAAGGACTGAATCAGTCATTAATTCATTAGCCCTCATTAATTAGCCGGCTACTTAACAATCCCACACAGTTTGACTGTTTTCCTCTCCTCGGGGGTTAAATCTCTCCGTTATAAACTAAAGTGCTGCTCACACACATCAGGAACATCTGTCCCTCAGAGATGAGTTAGGACACACACACACACACACACACACACACGTGTTTCACTACTAACTGGAGACACACACACACACACACACACACACACACACACACAATGTCTGAGCCTTGATTGGGACCGAGCATTTCAGGACAAGATGATGTGAAACCCAGGGTCACCTTTGCGTGCGCGTGCGTGTGCGTGTGTGTGTGTGTGTGTGTGTCCGCGCGCACGCGCGCTCAGGAACCCGACCTCCGACCCCTGAAGCAGACGCGGCGAGCTGCTGCTGCATACAGACGACCTCATGGACACTTTAATGAAATCAGACCCTGAGCTCTTAACGTACACACTGTCACTCTGCGTCTCGTCCCGGTGATCCGTTTGCATCGGCACAATGAGGGCCGCCGCCGTATTCACACTTCTACAGAAGAGAGGCGAGGGCAGAGTGTGTGTCTGTGTGTGGCGCCAGATTAACTACCACAACACTTTTCTCTTTGCCCCATAATTCCTCAGTAAACGCAGCGTGTGAGCGTTCTACCTCCTACCTGCGTCTCACAATAGTCTCTCTGTGGACGTCCTTACACACGGCAGCGTCTCCCTGTACCAGGCGGCGGCGGCAGCGGCGTGTGGGAGTTTAACACATGAAGCGAGTCTTTGTGCGGGGTTTATTATTGCGGCGGGGTAATTTCACATTTCCTTATCGGCCCTGCGGAGGCCGGGCGAGCCTCCGTGAGCCGTCTGCGGTCTTTTCAGTCCAAAACTCCAGGTTACGCCAGGACAATTTCCCAAAGTAGAAAGACTGAGGACAGCAGTAAAATTGGATTACGTCCTCGCCCCCCCCGCCCAAATTTATTTAACAGCTCAATCAAGTCAAATCAATAGAGCCACGCTGGCAGAGTGGAATGCTAAAGCGGAGGCGGGGGAGGCGGGGGAGGCGTGTGTGAGCCGCAGCGTCCCTAAGCTCCGGGCTTTGGCACAGCGGCGGATTTTGCTCTTTTACAGCTTTGCTTCTATTTCTATTTTCTTTCCTAACTCGGTCAGATGAGGAAGTCAAACGGCTGCAGACGGCAAACGGAATCAGAGGAAAGAGGATCGACGAGGTAACGGGGGCCAATTATGGAGTGGGCTCCACGTGGCGAGCGGCCGACGGGAACTAAGCTGCGGGTTACGGCGTGAGAAAGCGGTCCTTGTTTCCGCCGGGAGCCGGGGCTGGAATAATTGAACGGAGGAGAAGCTCAGAGATAAGACCGCCGACGCTCAACCTGAACCTACTGTCAGATTATTAAAGCGATACGCCGGCCAACCAGACGACGGCTGTTCCTCTGCGGTTGAAGATGTGGCACGTGGATCCGCGGCTCGTCCTCTCGGCGGCTGCTGAGCGAACGCCAAAGATCAATGGCGGTGAAGCGGATCAACCCACTTATCAACCCGCCTGATTGATGAAAGAAAACACTCAATCTCCTTTCTGCTGCGTTTTGATATTCGCCATATTGTGACAAACACGCCAGCGACTCGTTTGCTTTCCTTCCACGTTGGCCAGGTGGCGCACGCCGGCTTTATCAGCGCCTCGTCTGCTCCCAACGCCCACCTACGGTTTTCCATCAGCAGCTGTTTAGAGCTGCAGAGGGGGGAAGACTGGAGCGTAAATCTTTAAAGCCGAAAACAATGAGGAGGAAAAAGAGGGGAAAGGAGGAGGAGACCGTCACCACATTCAGACCGGACGCACAAAGACGCAGACGCAGATCCGCTGCAGCTCAAACCCCAGAGCCCGCCTGGTGGCCTCTCCTCAAATTCCAATGAATTTCTCCCCGCTTGCTTGAGTCGTCACCCCCGCGTGTTTTCCGGTCAAATAGACGGAGTTAGAGTTAGGAGTTAGAGCCGAGGAGACACGGAGGAGCGCCATCACTCCAATCCTTAATCGGGGTAAGACGCAGACCTGTGAGTCGGTGCGGCGAGGGAACAGCTGCTCGCCTCCGATACTCAAACAGGTACGCCGCAGCGGCACGGCGGGGAGGAGGAGACGACCAACCGGCGAGAATGTCATCTGCATCTGTTACCGCCTCTCTACCTTTTAGCTTTACTTTGTAGAGACAGACTTCAGTGGGGTTTGCGCTCCTGTTGGGGGTCACGGCTCACAGCTTGAGCACCGCAGTGTCTGGCAGCGGGACGAGGACAGAACTCTGAAGGTTAAAGAGGCAGACGAAGAAGCAGGAAGTCCTCCGGGAAGCTCATAAGAGAGGAGCGGCTGGGCGAGGAGATCACGGGTGGCTGACCTCCATGTAAAATGGAAAGTAGAGGTGTGTGCGAGTGTGTGTGTGTGTGTGTGTGTGTGTGTGTGTGTGTGTGTGTGTGTGTGTGTGTGTGTGTGTGTGTGAGCCATCCCCTCGGGGGTTAAGGAGGAACAGGGGGAGATGGATGGACTGTGACGGGAAGCCACGTCAGCAGAGTGAACAGAGGAAGGAGCATATGTTGAGAGAGGAGAGAGGAGAGAGAGAGGAGAGAGGAGAGACGGAGGCAGAGAGAAGGATACAACAAAGGAGAGAAGCACCCGGGTGAAAATGTGAAACGCATCATCAAATTCTTTACGAGGAGTCTGAGGTCAGATAGTGGATTGTTGGGGCGAGCAGATTATTCTACAGTCTGCAAAATATTCCTTTAAAAACCTCTAATAACCACGTCGCCCCTGAACGTCACATCTAAATGCACGACTCGGCCTGAACCTGTGAAGATGAAGATGATTGCTCCAGACGGCCGGGAATAATGAGGGAGATTTGTCATTGAAGCCGTTTCTCCAAGAAGGTCATCGAACGTAGAAACAGCAGCAGCGCCTGAATTCTCACATCTGACCGGCTGAGCAAACGCACAGCAACGGGCGCTCCGCCGCTTCAAAGGTCTTTATTACTTTGAGAGGGAAATCGATATTTTTTCCACAATAACGGCAGCCTAGGAAACCATGAGTGCGACTCAGAGAATAGGAGGTGAGGAGAGAGAGAAAGAGAGAGAGAGAGAGAGAGATGAAGAAATGGGAGAAACTAGTGAAGAGGAGGCAGAAGTCGATGTTTGCCTTCTCCGACGCTCCTCTTCACGTCCCGTTGCCAAGGACGATACTCGCTGCACCTTTGCCTCCATTACACGCACGCTTTGTCTTTCCTATTCAATTCGCCGGTGGAATCAATTAACGGCTACCCACCTGATTGATCGGAGATAATTAACATGGCCGCGCCGGACGCTAATGGTCATTGAGGGAAGTCTGGAATCGCCCCGCCGAACACAAGAGCGCTCCAAGGTCACAACTGCAGGGATTTATGCCGGACTCAGGCGGGAGGCGCGGCCGTGGCCATTATGCAGCGCGACCGTTCGGCCTCGACATTTGCGAGGCCTCTCGGCGAGCGCTGGAACGGCGAGAGCGACGGATACTTCGCTTGTTCTTCCCGCAAGTGGCTAGATTGTTTGTCATTGCCGATCGTTAAGAGAAGGAGGAAGCTCATTCTAATGAACGCTGCCTGACGGTCGGCGGGCTTTGGCCTCCGGGAAGAGATGAGGTCATCGCAAGCAATCCTGTCTTTGCTGAGTGTGTTGTGCTTCTATGTTGATATCCTTCATTGCTCACAGGCCTGAGTTGCTCTGAATGTCACAAACATACAAGACGTGTCCTTAGAACCCACTCCACCGACCTCAACAACATTATTCTGCTCTTTACTTATTGTTTTCTGCTTTACACATCGATTACCTCATCACACATCACCACTCTCACAGCTTAGAAGCCTTCAGAGTGTGGGTTTACTTCCTGCCTGTCTGTCTGCACGGCTCCAGCACCGGCACGAACGACGGCTGCGTCTCAATCTAAATCCGCTCTTTATTTCACTTTAAATCCCACACATCTACCAGAACGCCACGAGAAAAAAGGAGTCGGCTCGTCTTTGAGGTGACAAACGGAGAAAACAAAAACGCGACGCCTCCACGCTGCCGTGACCGAACAAAAAAGGGAGCCGGACATTTTGCGAGGAACAAGCGAGGAACTAAAAATTCTAGGTCAAAGTGTGTGGGAGTGTGCAGATGCTGAGAAACAATGAGCGGCGCTGAAGGCGGCGTATTAATTAAGAAGAGCTTCATCCTCTTCACAATGCAGAGGACAAATAAATAATTACAGAGCAGATTTGATTCTTGCGTTGTGAAAGTAACGGGAGACGGTTCTTTCTCTCCGCTCGCACAGATGCAGTAATTATGGGCTGCAGATGATTCTCTTCTCTCCTCTTGATTGTTTTGTGACATCTCAGTAGTGTGTGTGTTTAATGTGTCACTGTAAACGAGGAAAAACATCTGCTGTTTATCTACACGACCGACTCGCTTTGTTTCGGCACGCCGCTCTTAAATAAAGAGGAAGTTAACGACTCGACTCTGAGGTGAAAGGAATCTGCATTTTTTCAGACACGGACAGAGTCAAAATGGAACCTAGGTCGCGATCCCGGCGCCCAAAAAGAAGGAGGATGGAGAGTGAGAAGGGAAGGAGCTCAATGACGGACTTGGAGGGAGGGAGAGGGGGAGAGAGAGGGGGAGGGGGGGGCGTACAAAGCATTAATTTTCGCTGTTTCTACTTCCAACTCTCAGGAGCCATATGGTGCCGGGCGTCAAGCTGGCAAAAGAACAAATAACAATTTGACGCCAGGGACTTGCAGGGGCGAGGAGAAAATGAAATAAGACAGAACACACCAGAGGAGAGAAAGTGACTGCTGTCGTAATTTGCAGAGCCGAAACATATTGTGATCGGGCGTCAGAAAGGAAAGAAAGAGGAGGACTCAGCCTGACGCCGCCATGAAGGCAACAGCCAGCGGTGACAGTGCATTAATCAACTCCTCACACACACCAGAGGAAGTGTGTGTGTGTGTGTGTGTGTGTGTGTGCGGTGTCATCTTTACAGTATATATATGCACCGTCAGTCAGGCCGATGACTTTTCTATTACAGCCGTCGCCCGGTCTGCTAACAAAAGGAGCGAGGGATTGGAAGAAGGACAAACAACCAGGGAGGATTTGTTTCTGCTACTCGCCCGTATCAAACATCAAAGATTATGAGATTCAATCGCAGCGAGTCGTTCAGATGAGCGCATCTGATGGACGGCGGAGACAAAAAGAGCGGCGGCACAGTGCGGCAAATACAAAGATATCTCAGGGGGAAGACACACACACACACACACACACGCACGACACGACACGACAGCTCATCACAAACTAGGAGAGCTGTCAATAAGCTGGACGGACAGGAGTGCAGATGGACCCTGGTGAGGGGCAGAGACAGATGAGCCTGTGTGTGTGTGTGTGTGTGTGTGTGTGTGTGTGTGTGTGTGTGTGTGTCTGCAGCCGGGCCCAGCTCCAGCACACAATCCAATATCTTTGGCAGGGGGTCATCGAGCTGACGTGTGTGTGTGTGTGTGTGTGTGTGTGTGTGTGTGTGTGTGTGTGTGTGTGTGTGTGTGTGTGTGTGTGTGTGTGTGTGTGTGTGTGTGTGTGTGTGCATTTATGAGAAGATGAGGGTGGGGGATAACAAAACTACCAAGATGAAGAGGGAGAAGAAGAAAAAAAAAAGGGAGGAAAAGAGGAAGATGTATCGTGGCGAGCAGCGGGCAACAGATGCCTAATGGTGTGCGTTTGTGTGTGTGTGCAAGCTTGCAGTAATGCGGCGCCTCCTTTGTGTTGCCTCCACACTTTATGTGGCCGGGCGCTGGCAGCAGCAGGCAGGAGCTGTGAACCCGTCTGTGGTTGCCAGGTCTTTTCCTCTTTTTTTTTTGGGAGGCACTCTTCAACTAATTTCCCAGAGTGCCGCTGGGCGTGGAGACCCCTCCTGTTTCCCATCACAATACTCAATAAGCGTCCGACAGGGCCGGGGGCCGGCGGTCAGACTCATTTCTCCGGGCCAACTGACTGTGACACCTCTGCTCGCACCAGAGTTGATGTCAGCCAAAACGTCGGCATCGCTGGGACCTCGGGATTTTTCTGATTTGGTTGAACCACTTACACGGCCGGGCTGGATTCTGACCTCCGCTCTGAGAAGCTGAGACAGTTTAGCGTCCCTCTGCGGGGATGAGATCAGAGACGAGACCTTAGCAAACATCAGCATCGCCCGCTCAGCAGCGCTCACATTTCCTCCAGGCGTCCGCCAGACGAATCAAAGGGAGGACGCAACTGAAATCTGAGCCCTTATCATCTCAAATGTGAACCATTATCCCCTCTAATGGATCCGACCACAGCTTGGTAATGTGACTCCAGACTCTGTGATGGAACAACCAGCATCACACAAACTTCCTCTGTATCAGAATGAAGGGCTGAGAATGCAGAGACTCTTCTTCTACATTCTCACACACACACACACACACACACACACACGCACACGCACACACACACAAAAACGTTTCTAATGACACGAGCGATTGAACAATGGCGGCGTTGTTTCTCTGTGACCTGAGATTTGAAGTTGCATGTGACAAACGGAGGACAAGAGCCTCTCTATCAGAAGGCGGAGCACATGTTCCAAATGTGCAAGGAGCAGGAATGTGCGTTCTTCTTTTGTGAAGGTCAAGCTGAGTGAAAGTCAGAACACACACACACACACACACACACACACACCGGGCGCTCCATCCCTCGCCTGGCTCCAGCCCCTGACAGACTTCAGGGCGTCCGCTTCACTGTGACCGTGAGACGCTCGCATTTCACACTTACTGCCATCGCCATGGAAACCGCACAAAGGCATCTGTTTGTGGATGTTGCACGTAAAAATTTGGTTCCGTGCCCGAATTAAGGAAGAAGCATGGACGGGGGCGTTAAATAAGAGCCGGCTGAATGAGCGTCTCTCTATGCAGCAGCATGCGCCCTCATAAATATGAAGGTGGCGCTCAAACAGACGCTACCGTTCAGAGTTGGCTCCTTCAACTGCCTGCAGTGCGGGCGGGACGGCATAAGTCAAAAGATCCGCAGGGGAAAGTTAAGCGTATTCACATTTAAGCTGCGCGGACACGCCGCAGTTACGCCTGTGTGTGTGTGTGTGTGATGAAACATACACCCGTGAATAGTTTCATGATCACAGCCGTCTGACGGCTCGCTTTAGACGCTGAATAGCCGCCGATCATTTCATGTTCCCACCAGAGAACGGACTGGAATATTCCTCTCCCTGCTGATCCATAAAGATGCAATTGCAAACCGGGGGGGGGGGGGGGGGGGGGGGGAGAGAGAGAGAGAGAGAGAGAGAGAGAGAGAGAGAGAGAGAGAGCGAGAGCGAGAGCGAGAGCGAGAGAGAGAGAGAGAGCGAGAGCGAGAGCGAGCTTGCGTAGTCTGATGCTGTCTCTTCATCTTTGTCTCCCTCCCTCCTCTGTCCCTCAATGTTCACTTCTAACACCATGTGGAGGCAATGGGCTTAATAATCAATACAGTACGAGACAACTGCACATCTTCTTCTTCTTCTCCTGAGATAAATCAAAGTCTTAAGTGTGACTGTGACTCATGAGGGCTAAGATGGAGCTGGTAATTGCGTTATGTCAGCGTGACCTCATTGTGCGACCAGGAGAGGAGCTGAGAAGTACTTGACCCACCCTGCTAAAGAGGGTTGTGTTGTGTGTGTGTGTGTGTGTGTGTGTGTGTGTGTGTGTGTGTGTGTGTGTGTGTGTGTGTGTGTGTGTGTGTGTGTGTGTGTGTCCCTTACCTGATGGATGATCTCAGACACTGGCAGTTGGTCCACATAGGAGTACGTCTCTTTCTCTAACTCTCCATACACAGGCCTGCAAATACACACACACACAGACATAACAGCCCTCTTTAGTAGTTCCCTAAAGTAAGAACACTGCACACACACATACACACGCACACACACACACACACAGTGCACAGTGGAAACATGAAGCTTTTGTTATGTGGGGCAGAGTTATTCAGCGAGGAACAAAGGAGCTGTCAGGCTCAGAGTTTGGGTTTGTGCTGATGACATGTGTGTGATTGGCACATGAGTTCAGAGTTGGATCAACGATATGCAGTGGGTGGACAAGGATGCAAATGAAGCGATTGCCATTCCTATTAAGTGTGTGTGTGATTTAAGAGTTTGTGGTCTGAGCAGCCTGAGTGCGTGTGCTTACTGAGGAGCGCATTCAACAATCACAACATCACCTTGTATCAAAGGCCACCGCACAAGGACTTACACACTTCGGTTGTAAGACGGAACGCGGCGGCTCAACGTGCAAACACAAAGACTACATCCAGAGCTGCAGGAATCTTTGGAAAGCTGAGACTGGAACACCCTTGGATCTTTGTGCGGTGAAAGTTACAAACAGACGGGGTGTGTATCGGGAGCGTTCAGCCGACAGGGTGAGTCACAGCAGCGGCTCGTACCCGGGTATTACAGGCCGGGGCTCTGTGTCTCGCTCAGGGACGCTTTGGAAAAGGAGACGTGACAGCTGACGGACACGCGGCAGCTAACGCGAGTCAAAATGATTAAAACCTTTCAGATGTGAAGTGGCGAGGCTTTAATGTTCCTCTCTTCTGAGCTCAAACACAAAGTGAACAGGTAATTAGACGGTATTTAAGGTACAATAAAGACACGCCGCTCCTTCAGATTCACTCTACCTCACTGCAAAGCTGCTCTTTAGGTAGAGGGAGGAATATTTTAAAATAGCTAGAACAGATACTTGAGATACGGGGCGAAGAAAGCGTGCCATCAGCTCGTCAAACTCCTGTAGCAATCCATTTTCACATCTGCCGTCAGCTACTATCACGCGGTCCGAGTTGTGTTTCTCCTCCTCTTATGTCTTTTTCCGTCCGGTCGTCTCTCGGTTGTACGACGCCGAGCGGCGCGGTCGGTTTATCAAAGCTCGTTTGCTGGAAACAGTCGCCTTTGATTTTCGGTGAGCGGCAACTACAGAGCGTCTGCGGCCCTGAATGAACAAACAGGACGACCTACAGCGGGCAGAGAGCGCCAACATTCCCACGATCGTTATCCATGTGTTCTGGAGAACGACGAGATAGACCTTCACCTCACGCCCACACAAACGCCTGTTGTAGGTGTAGAAGAACAAAGAGCGGAGAGAGACAGAGCCGTCACTCCAACAGAAATAAAGCTGCTCTCAGCATCGTTAGACCTTCACTCTCCTCCTCCCCCTCTTCCTCCTCCTCCCAAACATTTACAGTACCAAACCGTGCAAAGTCCTTTAGTATCAAAGCCATCACAGATTGGCGTGAGTCGAACCGAGATCACATCCAACAATTCAAACCGCTTCCCAAGTCCCTCTCAGCGTTTTGGCTCGGGGGACGTGCCAAGCGTTTGTGTGTGTGTGTGTGTGTGTCTCTCTGCAGCGCCCCCGCTCGTCTGCAGAGAGACACTCAGACGGGAGGGAAAGCGTCTGGGCCCTAAAGGTCTCGCCTGAGTGGCTGCTCAGCTGAGGGTCTGTCTCTCTGCCGCAGCTGTCTCACCTGAACTTTCTTTGATTAGCCAAAGTGGGCCATCTCCCCTGCTGAGCCCGCGTGGCTCCGCTCCAAACACTCGCCGGGCTCTTTCTCTCTCTCTCTGCACCTTTTCTCCTGTCGCCGCATATTCAACCTCCCTCCTTCCTTTCTCTCTGGCTTCTGTCGTCCTGTTCTTCCTCGCCAAGGACACTATCTTACCTGTCGTGTTTGTTTGTGTGTTAAAACCTTACCGACACATTTTAATGACACTAGGCGGCTGGTGTGACATCATCAAGCAAAGAAAGCTGTTACATTTTGGTACAGATGTTTGGCCTGATGGTGGCGCTGTAATTGCCAGTTTTACCTTTTGGCTGATTACTTTTGAACTATATGTCTTAGAATCCGCATTCCTTTTTTTCTGGATTCCTTGCGCCCATCCACCCCTCTTATCTATCCTCCATATAGGCCACACCCACTGGATTATCCAAAATTTCCCAAGTTAATTTACGGACCAAGCCGGACAAACGTTGATCTTTACTGTTTGATATTCCTCCTCACACTCTGCCTCTCCTGACCGTGTCTGTGCAGCAGGTCTGAAGATGTTCTAACAGACAGACAGACAGGCAGGCAGAGAGACAGGTCGGAGCTCTTCCTGCCACCGCAAACTTGTTGTCGAGAGCAACGCCGTCACTCCGCCGCCCCGTCCGCCCGCCCACTCTTTCAATTAGCCTGACACCGAGCCTAATTCCATCCAAACCACTTTCCACCTTAGTTTTTTTCCATTAAAAACCTCTTGGAGAGAATTTTTCAATCTGCTAAATTGATTCTAATGGATGCGACTCGGCTCTGGAACCGCCGCCGCCGCCGCCGCCGCCGCCGCCGCCGTCTCCAGCTGCCATCTTTTGGGGCAAACACACTGACAACATCTGTTCAGTTAATAGCCTGTATAATTTTACACCAAAGCGAGTATATTTGAAGTAATACATCATGAATTTCATTAAGTTTACTTTATAACCCAATGAAACATGAAATGCTCTTGTTACTTGACGGGTTTTAACTGTAACGCAATTATCCCGGGAGTTGTGCGGTCGGCGAGAAGAAGACGTGTTCAGGTCAACGCCCGCCTACAGCTGCCGGTGAATAACTACACAATCTCATTACGGTGTTGACCGTGTTGTATAATGAAGAGGAGCGAGGGGGTCCATTAAAACGTCCTCTCCCTCCGCCGAGTGTAATTCACCTAATGGAAGGGCCGGTGAGAAAAACAGCAATTGGACTTGGGTGAGAAGAGAAAAGAGGGATGAGAGTCAGAGGACAAAGCGAGCATGACAATGACTAAGAGAAGCAGCACACACACACACACACACACACACACACACACACACTCGGGCAGGCACACAAGCACACACAGGCTCACAGCTTCTCTAAATCTCCTCCTCCACTTGTCTGAGTGGCCAACTGAGCTGAGAAAAGTGGATTAAATCTGCACTATATTTAATAACAGCTTGTTCAGAGGACATTTGTGATCTTTCCTCCGCATGTACAGATGGGACACACATTTTGCAGGGTCTTACGGAACTCTATTACTTAGCTTCACCCGGGGGCTTCCACCCGGAGCTCTCGGAGGAGGTTTGTAGTCGTTGTGTGTGACTGTTTTGTGGAAGGTTTTGGCACAAGCCGTGTTCCTGGACCCCTGCGGTGCGGCCTACAAAATGACAGAGACCGCCGCTAAATCCCTCCTCCGGATCTTGTACTTTAACTCTTTGTAGCCGTCTTAATTCCTGAGAGAAGCCGCCGGTGTTTTCCTGCATGCGTAAACTCAATTAACTATCAAACAGGGATTGCTGGTTTCTTACATCAGAGCAGCAGATAAGACACGCCCGTCTCTACGACTGAATTAGAGCAACAGCCGGCTCAATAACACCGCCGGAGTCATTTATGTGAGGCACGGAGGCTCAGCAGATACCGTGCTTCTGCCCTAATCAATTATAAAGGTAATGGGGGAAGTTGAACGCAATAACTAAAACCAGCCCACGGCCAAAACAGCTAATATCAGAAGTCGGTACGGCAATTGCCTCCAATTGCTAATTAGCAGCTATCCACACTCGACGCTCCGACTACAATACCTCCCTGTGGTTCAATTACAATCCACCTTAATGGAATTAATTGAAGTTTGGAGAGTGGAATCGTGAATAAGGTTTTAATTTCCCCTCACATCTGTTTGGGGGAGGACAGCAATTTGTTTTGTATGCGGAGCGTATTGAGTCCAGATCCGGCTGGCTGCTGTCGCTCTGGTGCATTAGCTGTTCATTTCCTAAAGCCCTGCTGATTGTCCTTATTACAGGATTAGTGTGATTAGTGTGTGTGAGATTCGGCGCACATGAGTCAGCAAACAATATTTCACCGGGAACACGGAGAAAGTTCAGCTAGACGACGGGAGGGGGTTTGACGGCTCTCTACCGCCATCTAGTGCTCAGGCTCGCTCATCGCAGAAGAGTCAGTGAGGGGGCGGGGCGCTATATTGCTGTGTGACAAATGGTGTGTGTGTGTGTGTGTGTGTGTGTGTGTGTGTGAGTTTACCACCCAGCAGCGCCACATCAACACACATCTAATATGGTTCTTCTCACTATATAATGTAAAATATGTACTAAATTCAATAATCAATAACTATATAATACAAAGGGTCGCCATGGTGACGTCTACTGTGTAGTACACCATCCAAAAACAATAGACTGGACCCAACACATCATTAGTAAAGGAATCCATATTGCTAAATGAGAGCTGATAGGATCTATTGGCGTTTCTTTATGGAGGTTAGCTGTGATCAGGCTCAGAGATCAGTCAGCATTACAGCTGCTCCTCTCTCAACCTGGGCCCCGTCTCACTGCTCATGTTTTCTGGGGTGATGTAGAAAGTGGAATATAAGAACATTGATTTCACACTGTGCTCGGCAGAGAGAAGAGATCAGTCAGCATGATAACGCATTTATAAGCTCCCCAAAACACAACTGAACTAGTTTGACGAGTATTATCAGGGCCATAACAATAAAAGATACAAAAAGAAATTGGCTTTTCATATCTAAAGTATATTACAAATGATCAGTCACTCCTATAACTAATGTAAATGAAACACTGCACTGACGGAAACATGAAATTTAAGCTTACGTCTCCTCCACTTGTTGGACGGGCTCGGGCAGGTCGATGGTTTCCATGGTGATCTCAACTTTGCGGACGCTGCCGAAGAAGTCCGTGATGAGGGCGCTCCTGGGGTCGCGCAGGAAAAGGTCGGTGCGGTGGCCAGGGGTGGACACACACTGACTCTTGGGACAGACTTTGAACTGGGAGAGAAGGCAGAGGGAACACAAACAGAGGATTAGGGAACGAGGAACGCCGCTGTGCCTTTAGCTAAGCTGCACGGTTCAATGGAAACGGTGTGAACACTGCCAGAGGCTCCAGACCCACTGGGGACTCTCAGAACAAACGTGAACAAACACAGGTACTGTACACACTCCTCATGCTGGCAGGGCTTTGGGCTGAAAGCAACACAGCGTAGGACGTGACCAACACTCAGACAGCAACACACCGGTCATGTCCGTCCTGTTCCAACCACCGACGGCTTCAATGTATCCACGGAAACAAAACAAAAGTTAGACCATAAACAAAGGTGAACCTCCTCTCTATCAGGTTTCCATTAAAGAGAAAAGCCTTTGCTGCCCTGATTAAAAAACAGCTAATGGGCTCGTCTGAGGAATCCATATTATTGATCTTTAATTCCACAAACTGGAACGAGCGCAAAGAGCGCATGGTCAGAAAAACAGCAGAGAATAATGCGCCTTCATCAGAGCGCAGTGCCCGAGTTAGAGACAGAGGTGTTTGGACTGGAGCTGTGAGGGAGGATGAGGCGGGGGGGCGGGGGGGTCGAGCTGGGGCCGGTGGATCCGTCTCTGCAGGACTGCCAGGGAGATGAAAGCGGAGGCGCTGCTGAGGCTGAGCTGCTGAGGCTGAGCTTAGGCCCAGAGCAGCATGTACTCAACAGCTCCACCATCAAGTGTCAAACGCCAACAACCAAACAATATTACACATTCTGTTTCAAGCGTGGGGGTCCAGCGAGGGCAGCGTGTGACCTTCATCTGCTTGCTTTAGGATCAATAACTTTACGACAGTAGAGAGAGGAGGAGGAGGAGGAGGAGGAGACGGTGGTGGCACAGCTCAGACACACTGCTTTCCCTCTGTAGCTACATCACATCTTTCTGTTCTTTTCATAACAAATAGGTCACTGGCAACTGTTCAACTAGTTAAGTAACTGAGCAGAACAACACACACACACACACACACACACACACACACACACACACACACACACACACACACACACACACACACACACACACACACACACACACACACACACACACACACACACACACACACACACACACACACACACACACACACACACACACACACACACACACACACACACACACACACACACAGAGCCTCACCAGGTCATTCATGTTGGCTTTGCTGGCAGGGTGGATGTCTTCCAGGAACTCAAGCAGGTAGAAGGTGTAGCGGTCCATCAGGTGGACTCCTATGGCCAGATCAGGCTGGTGCTGGAGACAGGAGAGGCGACGGGGTTAAAGGGTTTCTCTCCTCTGTATGTAACGGCGTCAGCACCTAGAGGACCTGAGGTCTTGCCACAGGTCCTCCGTCTCTAATGGTGTCAAACGATAAATATGTTGACAACGTGTGTGTGTGTGTGTGTAAAGTCTGCCGCACTTCTGCCTGGGGAAGGAATGATGAAGGCAGCGAGTGAGGAGCGACACAGGTGTCACTCTGTAACGTGGGAGTGGAGAACAGACGCTTACACTCAGCTGAGAGCTTAGGGGAGTAAAGAGGGCTTAGAACTGAATCTAACAGTTACTACTAATAGATCAATCATAAACTCTGTACTGTACTGTGTTCTAATCAAGCTGGAAGAAGTTTCACAGATTACGGGTGAGGGAATGAGGGACATCTGTATGCTGCAGCAGAGAGGAAGAGGCTTTTTGCTCCTCTGAAGCCACTCATGAATGAATGAGTTTGAGGAGAATAATCACTGAGGGAGAATTCACATTGTCAAGTGAACTTTTGAATGTGCTGCATTTAAGCCTCCTCCTGTTTCTCCCCGTCGCTTCATGTCTGCTCTGTGATCAAAAATCACACATCACAGGCCTTTTTTAAGAACAGCTTAAGGCAAAATGTCCGACCATCCGAGAAGAACAAATCTAACAGGCAGATGAGTCAAAACCATCACGCTTGGAGGGGTTAACATTTGCTTTTGCTGCCTTTTCAGATGTTTGAACGTAGCTTCCGCTGAACGCCGTTTCCTGGCAGCTGAAGACGTGTTGGCGTGATTGGGATCAGGAGCTTGTAAAGCTAACGCTCAGACACCATTGGTTATCTGTGGCTTCAGTGTGAAAGCAGACGACTCACCGACAGAGAGTCCTCCCCCACCTGACTGCTCGCCAAAGCCAGGAGGTTCGGAGAGTAAAACCTTTCGTACATGGAGGCGCCCTGGCAGGTGTCGATGATGAAGAGCAGCTCGTTGTACCTGTGGAGCGCACACACACACACACACACACACACACACACACACACACACACACACACACACACACACACACACACACACACACACACACACACACACACACACACACACACACACACACACACACACACACACACACACACACACACACACACACACACGATTGTTGTCAAGTCTCCTAACCAATATTAACATGACATCATTGAGAGCTTAAGAGTACAGAACGAACATTCAAATTGTTTCAGTAAGACATGGCATCACTCACACACACACACTTTTACTCATTTTTCACTCTGCAGTTGCCATGGTGATCAAGAAAACCAACAGCTCCATTCAGTTCTCTTTTGCACACCCACACACACACACGTTCTCAGTCCCTCCCTCCCTTCCTTTCTTCCTTCCTTCCTTCCTTCCTCCCTTTCTCTCTATGAAAGGAGGCGTTCACTGTCACGCATTTGCAGATTTGTATGTCCAGCTGACTGAACTGAGGACATCTGGGGACAGTGAAAAGCACCGGCAGCAGAGTCTCTATGGTGACTGGGAGTTTGCAATGGGAGCTGGCGGTTCCAGCATGAAAGGCGATGTCACCGCGCTGTTACTCAGCAGACTGGGGCCCCGACTCTCTGATCACACGACTGAAGAGAGGAGCTGCAGCAGAAATCTATCTGGGCTGCATCAAATCACAAATGAGGCACCGTAGCAACTGGAACCCATATCATACAGGCCATTAAATACAGGGATTACAAGAGACAAGAGAGTAGTATGTTATGAAACACATCTACAGTACAGACGTGTGGTTCTTGTTAACACCATGACATCATAGTGCTGCTGTTGTTAACGGAAACAATCAATTAACGAGGTTCTTGATTCCTGCCAGTAGAGTTAGAACATCTCAGAGGAGCATCCTGGTAGATATACTACATTCAAAGACTCACACACACACACACATACACATACACACACACACACACACACACACAGCTTCACACCCTTATGCTTTCCTTGGCAGGTTGCACCAGCTAATTGGTCTTCAGGGGGAAAAGAAAGGCGAAGTGAAGTCGACTGGCACGATGTCTCTGATCTCACTTCCTGGTCCTGCAAGGTCTCATCGCTTTATTTACCTCCTTTTCTGCCACATCTGTTCAAAGGCGTCGGCCAGTTCCACGTTACTGATCTCCTCAGAGTCCTGGAACTTCAGAAATCCGTTCCCACCGTGGCCTGTGAGGAACGCCAGCACACACACATTATGTTCCTCATCACATTATAGTGTCGATGCTAAACTGCTCTCTCCATTCTAATCCTGAACTCTGATGGACACGGCCTTGTGCCTCCTGCTGTAAGTACCTGTCAGGTAGATGAGGATGTTGCTGCGGTCATCAGACAGGAGGCGTTTGGAGCGAGGAGTGCTGGGCGGCAGACGGCCCGTCAGAACACGCAGGAAGTTCTCCACTGTCACCTGAAACACAGATGGGACACAAAGTGATGTTTAGTTTGCTTGTTTTCTGTTCTCATTACATCAAACATGGCCTCTAGAGTGCTGCACTTCTTCTCCTAATCACCAGTAGAAGCAGAGTCAATAAACACAAACAGAGTGATAAAGAGCGGACGAGCCGTCACCTTTGTTTGATACAAACATAACACTTGGGCGCTTCTGGATTTAAAGATGCAAATGATATCAAGTCATTTCCTGTTCAACAAACACAGCAAACACCCGGCAATCTGTGCCCCACCTCACCCTTCACACCTGGACAACACACACATCTGAATAATGGAGTTTACTCTGTGTAGATGCTGTAGTTAACAACAATAACCCTCCGTGTGTGTGTGTGTGTGTGTGTGTGCGTGTGCGTGTGCGTGTGTATGTGTGTTTGTGTGTGTGTGTGTGTGTGTGTCCGGTACGGTAGCTAGACAACGTGCGCCGACCTCGTATCCGCGGTAGTCCACCTCCACATCGTCGCCGTACACGTTCAGCTCCATGTTCTTGTGGCTGAACACTGTGGCAGGCTTTGGGTTTCTGTGGTTACAAGCCATGTCGTCAGCCAGCATCAGGACTATGTGGCTGTGAAGAGACAAACGCAGAGGAGACTGAAGACACAGACACAGCTGGAGAGAAGACTGGAGCAGAGAGACGGGGCTGGAGCAGAGGACGTCATAAACATATACACTGTGCATTATATTATGACAGAATAAGGTTCAGATTAAAGCTCTCTTATCTCAGGTACCTGTCAGGGATGCCCAGCCTCTTGACGCTTCTGTACACAGACAGACTGTTGGTCACATGGCGGTAGTTGAACCAGAACCTGGACGTACACACCTGCACGTCAAACACACACACAACACATACAACATCCGCCATCAGTGTTTCTGCTCCGTGTCGCCATGTTAACGTCACTTAGCTTGTTGTTGTTATTGTTGTTATTACTCACCAGCACGGCCCAGTTGTTAGTGTGGCCGCTGCTGAAGAACTGGCCCGCTTTATCCTGGATAACATACGGAAAGAGGCGAATTAACTGATATAATTTAAATGTTTTAATCTCAAACTCGGTCCAGGCTCAGCATCCCCCAGCAGGTGAATGCTAGCTAGCTAAGTGACAGCAGCAGAGGCTGACAAAGCAACAGCATTGAGGACCAAATACAACGAAATTACAATTAAAACCTGACTATTCTGAGGTGTGAACCAATGATCTTAGCTCACCTCGATGTTACTGCAGTTTGCCAGTAAATACGTGGAGAAAAAGCTGAATAAAATGAGTGTTTTCATCCTGGAACACTGTTAGCCGCGACCATCCAGGAAGTGAGAAGCTGGCCTTAACTGGAGACCGCTTCCGGATCCGCACATTTCAAAATAAAAGCTTCTTCATGTGTGGTTTGGAGAGAGAAGATTTTGGAATTATGAATCATTATTCTGCTTTTAAAATGTAGAATTAACAACTACGCTTCTTAAACCTGGGTTCTAAGAGGCTGTTTTTTCACATGATTGCCACTATCCACTAACCACTATCGATAAGCGATGTTTTATAACTGATTTAAACATCTCGTCTGCTGTTTCTGCTGACAGACACATTGTAAATTATTTTAATCGGCGCTGCCTATTAAAAGCGAGAGGCGGGGGTCATCATTAGTACATTGTTTGAATGAGAATCCGAACACCAAGCATCCTTTCTCAATTTCCAAGGTGATTTTGAGAACATAATTGGTGTTCAGAAAGACAGAGGAAACCAGGCAACCGCGTTCAGTTCATCAGAACTCTGCAGTGTGTCAGAAGTGTCACAGTGGCTGAGGCACTCAAAACAGCAGCAGGTGGAAAATATATATTTCCAGAGGCTACACGTTGATTAAAATCGAATATTTGCGTTGACAACCACCCACTGGCAACTCATGGTTTAATTGCGCATTTATTTTCCACTCAATCACAGCTGATTGTTGCTGGGCTACAAATGAAGGTCGCCGAGTTTCCTGATTTCGATCAAAACCGCCGTGCAGAGGTGGTAGGTGCGAGTTAAGGCGCAGCGGGGCGCCCCTCCGCACAAACGTCAAGGCGCACGGGAAGCGCACGCTGGAAGCCGAGGAGGGGAGGACGGGCCACGCATTAGCATTACCGAGGAAGAGGAGGAGGAGGAGGGGGAGGAGGGTGGCACGGTGGTATCGCCTGCAGGAATCCAGTCGAAAAGTCCAGGCGAGTCAAAAATGCGCTGAGGGCTGCGTGGACGTTACCAAAGATCACCTGCGGCTCACACACACTGCTGAGGGAGGAAGAAGACGCGCCGGACAAGTTGTGATTGCAGACAAGACAGCCGAGAGGAGATGAATACCAGCGATGCCAAGGAGTATCTCGCTAAACGGGAGATACCTCAACTGTTTGAGGTGAGACGCTGCGCTTTGATCGAATCCTGTCAGTGCGTGATTGAGCTTTATGACCGTCTGACATGAGTGACACAGCGGGATATTGTTGATGATGATGATGACGACGATGATGATGATGATGTGAATTCTATAGGCGCTTCTGTAATCACCGATGTCTTACTTGTAATCAGGCGGAAACAAACATAACGTGATTGAAGCTGCATGTGTGTGAGTGGATTGAATCTGCAAGTGTCTCAAGTCCGTTAGATAAGCTTCATGTGCCTCAGCTGATATGATGCACAGGATCGGGCTCATCTGTGTACGATCACAGCTGAACAATGGATAGAATCAACCTCTAATCGCCTACATTTGATAAGAATAGTCTACTTGTGACAAATGTGCAATAGACTCCGAGTGACGATGTTCAGGGAGGGGAAATGATCCTCAACAGTCTGGAGGTCTGTGGAGGAATGTTGTGAGGCTGCTGGAGCGATGCCACAGCTGCTTATTAATCACATTAGAATAACGACAAGGAAGAGAATAATAACACACAGCAGAAGAATACTTCATTACAATAGCAGAAGTTCTGCATTATGCTTTTATAGTCTCAAGTATCAACAGTTCCTCAGTGGGATGAATGATCCTTATAGAGCTTTAACACACAGATGTACTATAGTTTACATGTTGATGCATTTATGTGGAGATGCAGGTTTCTTTCCGTTTTCCAATTTCTGACGGTTTGGAATTCCATTATTAAGTATCTGGAATGATTTAATAATGATGCTACTGTTTCTAGATAAGAGGTTGGGGTCCGTTTTGTCGATCAGTTGAAGGATTGTGAGTTCATCAGTGCAGTCACAGTTACATTTAAAATGAACTGTGCCATTGAGTAAATACAATATTACCTGTTATTATAAACAGATACAGTCTTATATATATATACGTATATAATGTGTGCACTTATTGTGACAATCCTGAGTGTGGTTCAGTTAATGAATCCAAGCAATCAGACTATCTGCTGGAGTATTTGCAGGCAATTAAAATGACAGCGATGACTGAAGTGACACAGTGTATCATCATTACTGCAGTGTAATTTAAATTCTGCCAACAGCCTCTCACATAAGAGTGTAATTCACCAGCAGTTAACTAATGAGTGTACAGAATTGTTATGGAAAGAGGGTGGACGTGAAGTCTGAGGGCTTGTGATGTCCCAGGAGACGGCATTGTTTCAAAGCATTCAGGGCCAGAGGACAGAAGTAACACAAACACACACTTGACTTCTCTCTTGGCATTAAGTCCATTCTCACATTCATCACTGTGGTTTGGCAGAACAGCTCGTCTGGGTTCTGTGTTTAGATTTGCCGGGTCGAGTCAAATGGAACGGTTTGTGACAAAAGTTGATGTTGCCTGACGGAGCCAAACCACAAGAAAAACTCCAGCTCATTACAGCAGAGGGTTCACCACCGCCATCACAGCAGAGGCACAACAACTCCCCCCCTCCCTTCTCCCCCCTTCTCCCCATGTCCCCGCCTCATGTTCCTCCTCTCCCTCCCTCTCCAGAGTCTGCTGACGGGTTTGATGTACTATCGGCCCGATGACCCCATCGACTACATAGAGGGCTGCCTGAAGAAGGCCAGGGAGCTGGGGGGGCCAGACAAGGTGCGGTGGGACACGTTTGTGGGACAAGAGAAGAAGTCCCTGCCCCCCATCAATGGAGGCCAATCACGCAGGTCCCTGTTCAGAAATGGTGAGAAGGAATCTATCTATCTATCTATTTATCTATCTATCTGGACCTTTGAATCACAGTTTTGTTGTCCTGCATGTCCTCCATTTGGGTGTTATACAGTCGTATACACAACATTTCTTGTTACAATCACAGAGGAAGTTCCCCCCTCAGAGCCTACTTGACCGCAATCCATTACATCTGTTTGTGTGTAATGTTTCCATGAAGAAAACTTGGGAGTAATGCAACCACAAATTGAGTTTTGTGGATGCATTTATGAGGGTTGAGCTCATGTTAAAGGGCCTGCTGCTGTCTGCTGAAGCATGTTGGGGGTTTGTAGTAGTAGAGTGACGTAGTGACATCTCAGCTGTGGAGCTTCTGAGCGAAGAGACACTGGATGCTCCCTCAAGCATCCTCCTGCTGAAAACATGACCTGTTCAGCCCCCACGTGTGTGTGTGTGTGTGTGTGTGTGTCCGGTGTGTGTGTGTGTGTGTGTGTGTGTGTGTGTGTGTGTGTGTGTGCAGATTGCAGCCTTAAGTCTTTTACTGACCTGTGGATCTGTTGACATTCAGCTTTGTACAGTAAAAGCCAGATGAATGTACGTGGTTAATTATTCATCTGACCGCAGGACAACAAAAGGCTTCTATTCACCCGCTTATCAGGTCCAGTATTGTTCAGAGCCGGACAAAACAGTTCAAGAGCCAATGCAAAGCGTCTCACTACCGTTACGCTGACCTCAGCCACGCCACACACACGCTGATGACATTTTCCATTTGACTTTAAATGAACCCATCAAACGTAAGCATGCATCTTAACGTCGCCTGCTGCGGGGGCGAGCTGTGGCCCAGCAGGGGCAGGCAGGACTTCCTGTCCTCTGCTGCACATTCAGTGACATTTGAGCGACACGATAAGAAATTCAATGATAAGTTCCCGAGTGCTGGTTTTAAAATAGTTCAATAGTTCCGCACCCACACAATTTCTCCTCTCAGGCCTCTGACCAGTCATAAAAATGGGGCTTGGAGGATGGAGGACATGTGCATAGTCAGAACAACGATCATGGGAGTATGTGAGGAATGTAGCCTACTGCTTCCTCTTTCTATGTTGGGCTCAGAACTTATCAATCCTCATTAAACAGCAGGTCTGTTCTTTTCAGATTCACTGGTAAATGTTTGAGCCGTTCTAACAGCAGTATAACTCATAACCCCTGTGTAAAGACGCTTCTATATAAAGACGCATCAGCTGCCTCTGTATTGTCGTCTTCCTTTGATAAATGTGTTTTCGTGCTTCAAACTGTATAATCATCGCTTTCTCACCGACAATGACTGCTGCATACGCTGCATCTCCCTCTGTTTGAATTCATCTCACGCGTCATGATTTCTCTCTGTAATTTACTGCTGCAGACGTGACTAATCTTGATCCAAAATGGGTTTGAAAATATCTGAAATAATCTGACGCCCGCTGACAAGAACACGCTGCTTTACAAAACGGAAACAAAAAGACCGTTTGATTCTGCTTTGTTAAGAGGTACTGTGTAAATATAGTGTTCTGTGTGTGTGTGTGTGTGTGTGTGTGTGTGTGTGTGTGTGTGTGTGTGCGTGTGTGTGCTTGTGTATGCAGTGTTGCCCGACAGCCCAAATTTCCCCTACAGACGCTACGACCGCCTCCCCCCCATCAGCCAGTTCTCCATTGAGAGCGACTCGGACCTGTCGGAGACTGCAGAGCTCATCGAGGAGTACGAAGTGTTCGATCCGTCCAGACCGAGACCCAAAGTCATCCTCGTCATAGGTAAAGGAGCGGTTCAACTTCTTATCTACAGCTCGTTTTGTCATCGAAACGCACAGATCAGATGTTGCTGAATGTCAGATTGTGGAACTGTGAGGAGATAACTTTGCCTCTCTATGAGTCATACTGCACAAACTGTAAGTGTGCGTGTGTGTGTGATATGATCAAGCATGTTCTGCAGAGTCTTAAACACAACTTAAGACTCAAGCCACAGACCCGAGCAGAGCGACCACAGTCCAACCTTTAATCCTCATGATTCTAATCTACAGACTGCATCTTTATTTTTTAATTATTGTGTCCATCAATGATGTAATGAAAATGCTAGAGAGAGAGAGAGTCGACAACAATGTCTGATGTAACTTGAGGAAGTAACTTGTGGCTTCAGTCATCAGATAACTGTAGTGGAGTTTCAGTGGAAAGTTTCAGATGATGAAGATGTAGCGAAACCACAGCAAAATGATCGTTTCTATGGTTTCACTAGTCACAAATATGAATAGTAAAACTACCGACAACATGTCTCCCAAAGGCCCCGCGAAAATATTGTCAATGGGTCAAGATAACAAAGAGTTTCAGTGTTTTCAGATGTTGAATAAAGCAAAGAAAACAGGTTTAACAGCACAATACCAATAAGGGGAAGAGTAGAGGAATCAATATTGGTGTGACCCCCCTGCTGTCCACCAGGCTGTCACGAGCTGCTGGGTGACTCTGTGCCGCTCCGGACGCACAAACTCAAGCATCACTCTGTTTGATAGCTTGTGAACGTTAATCTGCCCCATTCCAGCCCTGCTGAAGCACCCTGAAGCATCTTCTCTGATGAGCCCACCTGCTCTTCTGACGGTTAGACAGAGAACCTGCAGAGGCCTACAAACCACTGCGGCTCGCAGTGTAAAGATGAAGGATTGTACATCACTGTTCCCTCATCTGTTTCTGTCTTTGATCGTTGAGCCGTCTTCTCCAGAGCAGACGTGACAGAAAGGAGGAGGCGAGAGGAATTGACGCACTATAGATGTTTGGGTTTTCAGCGATCGTCTATAAATACACACACACACACACACACACAGAGAGAGCTTGGATGGGGCTGTGTAAGCAGCAGTGTGTGCGCTATCAGTGTGTGTTTCCTGGTATCAGCAGTGCAGATCTCGTTGCGTGTCACACGCTGCGTTCGACACTCACACTCTGCCTAATCGGATTCTCTTGATGCTTCCTTTGCATGAACCTGTCACAAACATTGTGTAATCTTTACAAACTGAGTTGGGCAGACATACATTATGGATGATGGCACTGGGACGACAATGTAACTATTTATAAACCTTCAAATGTTTTATTTAGTGTTTTCAAAGCGAGGACAGACTCAGATGCAGATGCAGATGTACATATGTCATAAACACGTCGCCCACCTGAGATTATGTATGAACGCACATATACTCCTATTTGCTGCATCTTACCAACGAAATGGATCCTCCAAGTTCGACCAAGTGAGCAAATGCAAGTGGAGCCGTTCATCCAAACAAGACCATCTGAGCAACCCACCCAGAACCAGACACAACAGGTGAAAGGATGCACAACAAGGCTTCCTTAATGGTAGAACGGAGCATAAAGAAGTTGGGGCAGAGTTGTTGGATGATCTGAGTTCATGCAATGAAGTAAAAAAGTACAGCATTTCTCTCTGAAGTCGCGAGCGGATCTAAGATGGATTTGCTGTGTCGTCATCCTGACCTGCACAACCTGGCTTTCATTAGAAATGCAGCGAGCGAGGGAAGAAAATGAGGCTGTGTGCACCGATGTGGGAGGTTCACACGTACCTGTTTCTCTCATCTGCCCCCTGCCACCCAGCTCCCCCGCAGCACACACACACACACACACACACACACACACACACACACACACACAGGCATGGGCATGGTCTCATATGCAGTCTGGCTTTCGTTCTCTAACACACAAACGCACCTACGCAAACACCCCCACACACATCATGTTTCGCACATTTCACACACAACACATCTCCTCCAAAACATCAACAGCTCTCTCTCTCTCTCTCTCTCTCTCTCTCTCTCTCTCTGTGTGTGTGTTTAGGTGGCCCTGGCAGCGGCAAAGGAACACAGAGCCTGAAGATTGCAGAGCGCTACGGCTTCCAGTACGTGTCTGTGGGCGAGCTGCTGAGGAAGAAGATGATCCACAACGCCACCAGCAACAGGAAGTGGAGCCTGATCGCCAAAATCATCACCAACGGAGAGCTGGCGCCGCAGGTAGCCAAGTGTGTGTGTGTGTGTGTGTGATAAAGCGAGGGAGAGGATGAGTGTCAACTCACTCACAGTATGTGTGTGTGTGTGGGGGTGTGTGTGTGTGTGTCACAGAGGACTAATTAGCTGTGTCTGTATCATAAAATGCAGGTGGTAGGAGCTGGGTAAGTGCTTGCTGGGGTCAGACCCCCTGTGGAGTCTTTGGTGATCCTCTCATTCAGACATTAGCCGTCTGTGTGGTAATGTCCTGATAATTAACACACACTGGAAATGGAGCCTCTCAGGTCTCCGTGGTTTGTGGTCGCTGGATGAGATGCACACAGAGTCCCACAGCGACGTTGACTCAAGTGTCTGTGTGAAGCGAGAGAACGACGCCGTCAAACTCTCCGTCCTGCTCACAGTCATCACTTCATAAGCCTCGTTAGTTTTACATCGCCTCTCGTTCGCCTGGATTAATGAGTGTGACGCCAACGCCACCTCAATTAGTGCTCCGCTTGCAATGACCATCGCCCATCCTAGAGATGAATGAAGTCATTACCAAACCCCTGGATCAAAGCATCTGTCATGCTGTGATCAGATGTATGGGAGAACATGGAGGACTTGTTCAGACACGATGCATTAACGTTGATTAGGTCTACGTGTTCCCCTGCATGTGCGTTTCCTCCTACAGTCCAAACCGTCGGTGAACGCTGTGATGGGCTCCAGTCCCTTCACAGAATCAATACTTATAGAATGGAATGGATGGAATGATTAACATAATGGCCTTTACGGTGACGCAATGCTGATCCATAGACAGAAAGTCTCTCCCACGACTTTGGGGACCTGCTGGTTCTCCGTCTTCTTTGTTGGTTGAGCTCCCCTGCATCGTCATGGTTCCTCATCCATCCCTCGTCCCGTTTCCACGCCTGGCACAGCGAAGCGTCTCCCCGCTGGCTGGAGACCAGACAGCAATGAGGAAAAGCTCCGAGACAAACGGCAAACTGAGGCGAGCTCACGTATTAGACGTGATAAATGGACTCGGGGCGTCGAGCCATTTAAATCCCCCCCACACCCCCACAGTTTGCTCCAGCAATTAAACATTTTATGTGTTAATTGTGCCGAGCGGAGAGGAGGACAGGGAAAACACTCTGGATATATGGAGAAGCATTAAAAATGAAGCCTGATGAGTAAACTGTTCTCCCTCTGATTCACGCCTGGCCTTTATTATTGGCACAGCGTTCAGCTCAGCGTTGTTTCAAGCTGTGTTGAACAGTGTCAACAGTTTAGCAGAAGCATTCATATAAATGTTCCCCCGAAAGCTTTGCTAATGAAGCCACAAAGTTTCTTCCCAGAGTGGCACCAAAACCATCTTTTCCCACTGTTATGCAGATGATACAGTTATATTTACCACACACACACCACAAGGAGCCTCACAGAGAAATTAATCATATTTCCTCTGGCTTGCGGTTCAAGTTTATAGAGAATCTTTGCGCCGACGCTGCAGCGAAACATTTAGAATGCAGCGAGCGCTCCACTTCACTTCTCTTCACTTCCCTGCGAGGTCACACGACGCCCACATTGTTTCTGAAAAGATTCCCAGCACTTCAGTTCTTACATCCTCTCACTGTGGAATAATCAGCCTGGAGCTACTGTGGGCTCAGCAGGTCTGGGACCTCCATTTATTGGTCTGAAATCAATTTACTGAGTATAATTGAGGTTTTATCTTGCATGTAAGCAAACCAGGCGTTCCTCCTCAGATCCTCTTCCCACCTGCAGACACACACAGCCATTGTGTGTGTGTCATGAGACAGGATGAAGCCAGACTCAGGGATGAGTGCTCCAACGCGGTCCTGATCGCCATGGGAATCGGAATGCGTCACTTGGCTATTTCAAGCTTAGGTACGATTAGGTCTAACAGCGACGTCATCACTCTGTGGACCCCGGGATGATGTAGAGCACAGAACCGCCAACGTCTTCCCCTTAAAGCCGCTGAGATCAGGAGATTAAAAAGAAAGTTGTTCTCGTCTCTGCGTTGGAGTTCAGACTTTAGGCCGCCGTCTCTGAATGTGTGTGTGGTCGGAAAACAACATTCTCTCAGGATTCATCGGTCCCATTAAGATTTTCTCATGGGTTTTGAATAATAAGAGAGAGAAGCAATGTTGTTTTTCTACCATTCAGCATTGTGCACCAGCTCAGCTAAACAACCACACACACACACACACACACCGTGGTGGGTCAGAGGGAGTGATGCGTTCAATGCCCTCACACTGCTAAGGTGTTTTCGTTATTTCCCTCTTGTGCAGGAGTTACTGATGATTCCTCAAAGCCGCTCGTCTTCCTCCCCGCATCTGTTATTGTAGTTTCCACAAATCTGATTGATGCCTGACATTCCCACGAGAGTTCAGACGCGGAGCCGCGCCGCGGATCAAAGGGCTTTTCTTAGATTAACTCCTCTCTCACACACACACACACACACTCACACAGACACATATAATCAAATGCACACACACACACACGTCTGTCCGTCTGTGAGATGAAATCCAGATAAGGTTTAATCTCTGCCGGGTCGACGCTTGCATTCTGTTGGTGGGAGGAAATGAAACGTCTGCGTCCGCCGGGTCGCAGCTGCCGACGTTATTTTTAGATCAGAGGATGCGTTGATCCGCCGCCGCCGCATGTTCAATTGCGCATCGCGAAAGCGCACTTGGACAAGCTGACCTCCTCCAGCCAGGAGGAAGTAAATGATGCTAAGAGATGCTGGCACTGTTTCACGGCGGCCAAACGTATTGAATTAAAACACAGATGAATCATAACAGATGAATCGTCTTCAATTCACCGTATTCGTGGCCCCAAATTAGTTTCTCATCCTTCATTGTCCAAGGGCCTCTGTGAGATCTTTGAGCGGAATGAGCTTCCGCTGGGATCTGGAACATCAACACAACTAATCTCACCCTAATAAAGCAGCAAAGCCTTTTCTAATCAGGGTTATAAATGTTGTTTCTGTTGTGGCTGAAGTTGTTTGTCTGTGAGTGACGTCACTGCTGCTGCTGCTGCTGCTGTCTTCCAGGAGACCACCATCACCGAGATCAAACAGAAGATCATGAAGATCCCGGACGCCAACGGGATCGTCATAGACGGGTTCCCCCGGGACGTCGGCCAGGCGCTGTCTTTTGAGGACCAGGTGAGTTCTTGTCCACTACAGAAATCCTTATTTGTTTTGGATGATCCCTTGTTTAAAAAAAAAAAGCCAACACAGCTGCTCTCTTATCAGTTACTCCAGATTAAAGCACCTGTTTTCCATTTTGCTGCACTCAGCTAAGACTCAGAGCTTACTGGAGCTATAAATACTAATTATGTTAACATCCACCTAAATTAAGATAACAGGCGAACAAATGTCCTTCAGCAGTGTTAAATCATGCAGAGAGGTGTGTGTGTGTGCGTAGCTGCTCCTCCTCCTCCTTTACAGCCCAGTATCAAATCACAACTCTAACTTCGCTGTCCTGCATGTCGCACAAAATCTAATTTGGGCTTTTACTTTGAAGGAACCATAGGAAGCTTTAAATGCACGGGTCTGTGTAGCTGGAGGGGGACGGGAGCATATTACAGTTTTAATAAAAGTCAACGCTCCATTATTCCGACTGAGGGGGGTGTGGGTGTGTGCGTGGGTGTGTGTGTGTGGGTGTGGGTGTCTTAGTGTGTGTGTGTGGGGTCGATGGAGGAGTGGAGTGATAAATAATGGATGTAAATATGTGACAGAGCAGCAGCCGTCGCTCTGTATTCACAAACACACACACACACACACACACACAGACACACACACACACACAGTGCGGATCCACGTGTGTTTGTAGGATCTTCTGGGTGGGAGTAAGGAGATGAGTCTCTTCATCATTTAGCGTAAGATGATGACTCGCTGCTCCATCTTGTCGTCCTTGCCATGGCAACATGTCAACGGCATGTCAGCAGCTTCTAATGAGGCCGTCTGCTCCAGTCAGAGAAGTTAATGAACAGCACAAAGGATTCTCTATCTCTCTCCCCTCTCTCTCTCTCTCCCCTCTCTCTCTCTCCCCCTCTCTCTTCTTGTTTCATATTCATTATTTCGCTCCACTTATTTCTTGCTCAACACACTGTACATATGCATACACACATGCCTCCCCCCACCCAACCACACACACACACACACACACACACACACACACACACACATGCCCCCACCCACCCACGCACACAGGAGAACATACATGGACATGTCATATGGAGATACCCTCTAGCCCTGTGTGTGTGTGCGTGTTTGCAGATCTACCACACACACACACACACACACACACACATGTATTCCCTCATAGTTGGTGTGCAGCAGCCCTCTGTGCCTCTCAGCTGATTCCTCTCCGTACTTTCCCTCTCTGAGAGAAACGGAACAAAGAGAAACCAGACGAGAGAGAAACTAGTCCAGGAGCAGAGGAGGGAAATGCTCCAGCAGAACTCTTATCTGGCCTCAATGGAATTATTCCCAACCAGACAAAGCTGGAGCAATCACACACTCTCTCACAATCGCACGATTACGTAGAGGAGATTAGACGTGATGAAGCGTCTTCACGTCAGCCGGCTTGTAAATACAGAAAACAATGCAGGTAAATAAGCGACTCACACCTGTGTGAGCCTGAGCGCTACAGCCGCCTGGGGCTCATCTTATAATTTGTTAAATTACATTTCATAATAGATAAACAGCAGCAATCAAACTGAACTGATTTACTCTTTTATTATTATTTTCCGTTTTTTTATATGGTCACGTAAAGCAATTACAGGGAGGATTGATGAGATTCAGACTTTGATCCCAGGGGTCAGATGAGGACATGAGGGCGTTCACAAGAGACGATGATCAGGACGATGAAGGCGAGGACGATAAGGACACATATGCTCCTTTATGTTCATGGTGTCCAGGCAACCAGTCGAACAGCTCACACACACACACACATAAGGGTCGTGCAGAAGCCTTCGGCCTCTCAGCACAGTAATGCACAGATGCGGCACTCTGGGATTTCAATTGAAATAAGCGTGAGTGCTTATTACCGTGCGGCTGAGGTGCAGCTGAGGTGCAGAGAGAAGAAGAGCAAGGTGGCGAGGCCTCTGCGTTGGTGCGAAAACCACATGGTCGGCGCCGCGTGTCGGTCCGTGTCTGGGAGACGAGATTGACAGCGTAGGTGAGATATAGATGGACACATTTAGGTCACACGCACATACACAAGGTTCCATTGATAAGTGCTGAGCCCAGCGCATAAGAAAGTGAGCTGTAAAGTTCTTATGTGGGATTTTGAGTCAAACTGCATTCATTTGAACTCGTGGTTACGTAAATCAGAGTGAGATTTATACAGAAAAGTGAAGGATTCTCACTTTAAACTCATTAAAACTGATCTGTCTCTTCACAGTAAAGGTCCTGGTTAACTCTTTGATCACTGCCTTGTCTGCGTTCCCTAGTTTGCTTTGCGATTCTCTGCGGACTTGCAGCTTCCATTTCCATGTCTCTCCCTCCCTTTACCCCCCGCTGTGACTTTGCCCTTTACGACTTCACAGCAACCTTTCATGAGCTGCTCCTTTGGGCCGCCGCAACGCACCCCGATCCCCTACGGGTGCCAGGGGTGCCCGTCTCTCCCTTCATCCTCCGCTCCACCCTATTTTACCTCCAACTGCCGCTGACAGATGAGCCGTTGCTGCGTCGGTTCATCTGTTTCTCTCCTCTATCCTGTTTGAGTCCCACAATTTCGAAAACACAAACACGCCTCTGCTTTTCTACTGATGCATGATGGGACTGTGTTTTTTCTGTGACCAGATTAAAAGTGCATTTGTCCCTCTGGCATGATTGTAAGTGCAGGAAAATTGCATTAGCCTCACTTTCCTCATGGCTACGGACTCTGCCAGCACACCAGAGTACGGGAGGCTGGTTTGCCAGATAGGATTGTCTGCTGCAGTGTTTTTATCATTGTAAAAACACACACACACACAGGCGGACAAAAGGCAAAACAGGAAAGCATTAACTCTGTTGTACTGCGGTGTTGTCAGTGAGCTCTGCTGCATGTTTCCTCTTTAACTTCACTTCACTGGCTGCTCAATTCAGCTCCAACAGTGAAATGCTGATCACACTCTTCCAGGGTTCATCTGTGTGTATCGTTGGTATATAACATAATGTAAAAGGCTATAATGCATTGAAACGGAAACAGGCTTTTAAATGGCTGTTTTTAGAGGCAGTTTGGGAGCAAAGTGTCGGTGAATTATGATGTCTGAATGCATATTTGGCTCATCTTTAGTGGCACAAACACACACACACACACACATAGTGAGGATAAAGGAGTATAAAAGCAAGCTGGCAATCAAGCACAAGAACACAGATTGCAGCAGGATACCAGAGGCTGCAGGCACACAAATAGCCAGAAAGGAAAAGCAGACAAATATGCAAACAAGATGCAGAGGACAGAAGTGGTCAGAGATGCAGCGTCATCAATTACAGGCAGATAAACAGCTAGGACACTGCAGCAAGGCCACACACGCTCACACAGACACACACACACATGATCTGACCCTGATCAGCAGAGCAGGGAAGGGAAGCTCAATCACCTGCCACATAGAGGAAACATGCAGGCTGAGGATATCTGCAGTGTACAGAACAAATGTATAAATGTTTCTGTTAGTGTGTGTGTGAGTTAAACCTGAAACACTGCTGAGGTTAAACTGAAACGACCCCAGCTGAGTGACAGGCTGGGTTAGCAGTTAGCAGGCCGTCGTCTCTCTATAAAGCTTTATTCTACTGATGCTCTATTATGCTGCACTGTTATCTGCTAACACATAATGGGACTTATAGACTCCCAGCGTATGTTTACCTAAATTACAGTGTTTACTGCTGTGGCTCTGTTTGTTTCAGGCAGCAAAAAGCAAAACAAAACGATGCAATAGATGCTAGAAAAACGCCAATCTCTCCCGTCTTTCATGAGAACTGCCGTTTGTTGTGGCTGCACAGGAAACGACCCCTGAACGTTTAAGGAGACAGATGGTGACGTCTGATAGGCCGCAGAGCTTAAAAGCAGAGCGGAGCGACGTAATGAGCCAGAGGGAAAACAGCGCTCAGCCCAGCTATGTTTAGCCTGGAGAAGGTCAGTTTTTGGCGGGTTTTCCGTCATGTGAAGACGTGATAAGGGACGCTGACCTTCACGCGCAGCACGGTGGCACGGTGGCACGGCGGCACGGCGGACACGTTCCTGTACGCTCAGCTTCTTATTTCATGCTTTGATGGAGTACTGCTTCCCTAAAAGGGTATTAGCTGTCATGTTTGGAACAGTTTGCTTATGTGCCTTATTTTGGACTGTGTGTGTGTGCGTGCGTGTGTGTGTGTCTCTGTGTGTGTGTGTGTGTGTTTGTGTGTGTTTGTTTGTGTGTGTGTGTGTGTGTGTGTGTGTGTGTGTGTGTGTGTGTGTGTGTGTGTGTGCATGCTTCCTGGCCTTTAAGCAAGAGATATTATCAGCTATGGAACTGCCGGCACTGAAGCTGTTCTGAGAATAATTACCATTCTGGTCCGATGTGACACGATAGCGATACGTTTCTGGAGACATTTCCTGATCGGTTCATACGATAATGCTGTTTCATAAGAAATGGCCCCAACATCCAATTGCCGGTCCTCATTAAAGTCGCTACCTGAAGAAAATGAGGGCAGGGGGAAGCGTGATCGCTATGGAAACAGAAAGTTTGATTAGCGAGATGCAAAACCGAGTCCCCTCGCGTTGCACATTCATGCAAATATTCCTGCTATTTTTGGCTCTGGCAGAACTCCAGATCAAATGCACCTGTGCACCGCCGTCGCCTCGCCGCAGCTCATCTAAGTGACACACGCCCAGGAAAGCAAACAAACAGCAGCTCGTGAATCCTAATCAACCACTCTGATGTCGTTATGTTGTTATAGAGGCAAAGTTCCCTGTGGAGAGCTGCGATACAAAGATGCAAAGATGGAGTCAGCGCCGGTGTGAGGGCTGCGTTCCATTGATTTATTGATTGATTGACCGCATTTTCCAGCATTTTAAAACGTCTATTTGTCATCTGACACCTGCTGCATGTGTGAAAGCAAGAACAGCGAGACTTTCAGATTCCTAACACCTAATCTGTGTTGCTGTGTGAGAGAAACAAAGCCCAGCAGCCTGTCTGACAGCTCACCATGTCTCAGCTCGCCTTGTTGGAGGAGAGAATTGTTGTGTTTATGCAGAGACTCTTTGTTTCTTTACTCTCTAAATCAATCCGGTGTAAATCAGGAAACGGAAGAAGCGAATGATTGAGCTGTGAGGGTTTCACGCCGTGTGTCTCTCTCTCCTCCTCCCCCCCACCCCCCTTTGGTAGATCTGCACCCCAGACCTGGTGGTGTTCCTGGCCTGCACCAACCACCGGCTGAAGGAGCGTCTGCAGAAGCGAGCCGAGCAGCAGGGGCGACCCGACGACAACCCCAAAGCCATTGACCGCCGCCTCACCAACTTCAAGCAGAACACCATTCCCCTGGTCAAGTACTTCCAGGAGAGGGGCCTCATCGTCACGGTAATGCCTCAGGAATCATTTCTTCTGTGTGTGTGTGTGTGTCTGTGTGTGTTATTGGCTCAGTTTGCCTTGTTGTTTCCAATGAGACTTACTATACATGTGTTGTTGTTTTGAGAGGAGAGAATCAGAGTGAGCCTGTGTTAATTGGGGAGCAGTGAGCAGATCGACTTGGAGAGTGTGTGTGTGTGTGTTTGTGTGTGTGTGTGTCTGTGTGTGTGTGAGTCGGGTGCTAACAGAGCAATTGGCTCTTATTGGCTCCTTCTAGTGGGAGTCTTATTGATCCGTCTGAGCCTCATCGCAGCTTTGACTGATACACAGCAGAGGGGAGACGAAATGACTCTGCTGCTTATGAATCGGAGCCCAGAAGGTTTTTGTGTTTGTGTTTGTGTTTGTGTTTGTGTTTGTGTTTGGATGATTTTAAATTTGCTCTCCTAACAGCTCAGTGCTGTGGGCTTCTTCTACATTAGTATGACAAAGCCAGCAGACCCCCCACCTCGCCCCGGCACCGGCCCCGCCCCCCTCCAGGCGCCTGAGCCCCAGCGGTGCAGCTTGCTCGCTCGCTCGCTCTCTCTATCTTTCATTTCCCTCTGTAAGTTTCAGGTGTGTTTTCAGCCGCCAGGGTCAAAGTGAAGACGACAGCAAAGTAAACAACACTTAAACACACTCCGGCTCCAAATGCACCGGAATCACATCTCTCCATTCTGGACTCATCTACACTTCAGTTTGTTCACTTTGTCTGCTTCTCTCTTTGCTGTTGTGTATTCGTGTTAGTCGGTCGCTCTGTGCAGCAGCGGTGAGCTCTACGTGCCTCTGTTAGACCTTAAGAGCCGCTCTGCCGTAAGCCGTCAGGTGTGATCTTCCCTTCGTCTCCCTCGATTTCAGTGGACTCACTTTCCTTTCATCCTGCGTCATTCAGACGTCTCTATTCGTGTGTGCGTACGCGCGTGGCACTTGAGAGGACAGCAGTGTGATCGATGCCTCATGATTGGTGCATTTTTTCACACTATTATCCTTGCTCACCGCTCTTTAGAGGCGTTACGCAACAGAGGGGAAGCAGAGCGATCGGTTTCTTTCTGTTCTTACACAGAACGAATGAAGGAACTAAAACTTGGAGTGTGGCTTCTGTGGCTGTCTGGACGTTTCTGTCATGTATTCTGGTCTGCGTACAGATGGTTTATTCCCTGAGGTCACAGTTAGAAAAGTTGAAATGATCCTTTTCACACTGTTGCAGCGCCTCCAAGCACACGCACACACACACACGCACACACTCAGTATGAAGTCTTCAGTGTGCTCCATCTTTCTCAGCAGTAATGAAAACCTCTGCCCGCCTCAGCAGCATCACGCCGGGCCGCCGTGCAGCCGAACAGACGGGCAGACAAACGATTGTTTCCTCTCTTTTTAATGAGCGGACTGCAGAGGGTCTCAGGTCTCAGAGCTCCAAAGGGCCAGGAAAGTTCAGATGGAGACTCCACTCGCATTTTATCTGTTAGACAGCAGAGCGATGTTAAAGCTGTGACCCTCGTGCTTCTTTATGGATCCTACAGCTCAGCTTTCTGTCCAGAACAAACACATTGTGATTTACCTATATTTGTAATTCAAATATTGATATTGAGGTTTATTGTTTTACCAGCTTCTCCTGTACATTTCCCTCTCTGATCCCCCCCTGCTGGGTCAACCTCAGTGTGCACGGCGGTTCTCCCTTTCAGGTTCTTTGTCCCTTTGCGGTTTCCCGTGTTTGATTTTTCCCCAAACACCTCGGTCAGGGCCAATTTTCTCTCCGCATATGTGTGAATGAGAAACGTTTGCTGCCCTTAACAGAGGAAATTGGAACTTTGAAGGGGATATCGATGCTTCGGTCCTCCTGTGAATTGCCACCGCCGCTTTCTTTGTGTTTTCGCTCGTCAACAGGCAGTTTGAGTGCAAGAGGTCCAAAGTCACTCTGCCTTTGTTCTTTGCGTGTTTCGTTCAGTTCCCAAACAGGCTTCACACCATGGAGTGTGAAGTTATAGGTTGGCACAGACTGAAGGATGCTTGAGCAACACCTTAGTGTGGAATGATGCCTGCATGGTGCACTATGGCCTTTCATGTCCTTCACAAAACTAAAATAACAAGAATATCGGTCAGGATGAGACTTCTCAGTCAGAGGCGAGCTGAGAGATTTGACTTCCCTTCACACTCACTGGAAACTGGCCTTTTTCACACCTTAAGCTGTTGCCTAACAACCATCTACTGTGTGTGTGTGTGTGTGTGTGTGTGTGTGTGTGTGTGTGTGCGTGTGCGTGTGTGTGTGCGTGTGCGCAGTGCAATCAAATGGATGTCTAGAGCCTGAACTTTGTCTGATTAGACTTGACTTTTCTAAACAGCCGAGTTTATGCTTTCATAGTGGTTATTAATGCTGATAAAGAGAGCGAGAGAGAGAGAGCGAGAGAGAGAGAGAGGGAGAGAGATTGTGGTTGTTTGTATTGTGGGGCTGCAAATTCAAAAGGTTTTTTGATTAAATGTGGACTGAGATCCACCTCTGGGAAATTAGTAGAAGTATCAAGGAAAACAATACTGAGAACATTACTGGTTTACCAACTAATAGACCTTGAAATGAAAAAGGCCGTTTCTGTACTGGTGTAATTCACCAGCTGAATGAATACAGCTGTAACCTACACACTGATGAATAAACAGAAACTCCAGCAGAGGCCGAGCGATGCACACACAAGGTTCAGCAGTGCCACATCTGAACAATACGGATGAAAACGCTCCAGAGCCGAAGCGCTGCAGAGGTCAAAGAGTAGAGAGAGGAAGCTAATGTGCACAGAGCATGTGAGCTCAGACTCATTCAGCTCCTTTTCTAAAGCCAATCAGATGATTTAGATCTGCACCAGGAATTCCTAAACGTCTGGCGTGTGATTCATGAAGTTAATCTGTGTGTGCAGGAGGACCGGGAGGTGCAGTTTCAGTTTATGAGTGTTTCATTAAAGGATGGAGCCGTTACAGCTTTGTTATGATTATTCATTCCAGACCCCCCCCCCCACACACACATTTAGACTTTTACTACTTCTTAATCACATGAATTTATACTATTGTCTTAAGACAGAATGATACGTACACACACACACGTCACCATTCTGTACGGTGCAGCAGCAGTGTGTGTGTTGTCATGTTGTACGCATCCCAACTCTCTTCCCCCTAAGAGAGCTTAAAAAACAAACACCGCTATTTGTCAAATGTGTGAAGAGCATTTGGTTTTCCTCTGAAGACAAAAGCAGGAATTAAAGATCAAATTAAATTCTGGCTGGTCCTGCTGCTCCAGAGTCATTTTCCCAGCGGAGAATTCAATTGTGTCTTGACTAATGAACGCAATAACCTCAACGGCTTAATTGCTTTTTGCGCAGTTAGAGGCTTTATGTGAAAGTAATCCATTCAATTTAAATGTCAGCTCCAATAGAAGAAGCCATAACTCCAAAAGGAACCGTCGCAATGACTCACTGACTCCCAGAGAGTTCACAGCGAATTGGAATTGACTGGATTGTCAACACGTCTGCGTCTGCGGCTCTATTGACCTCCACATGTTAACGGATTCATTTGTCCTATTTCTGTTCTTTGTGATTAAGTTTTGCCAGCTTTTTGATTTCAAGTTTGTCCCTGTTTTCCTTCTGTAATGCTTTGATCAAAGTGATGCGTGACTGATCTGTGTCTGGTGTAGGAAGACACGCACACACACACACACGCACACACACACACACACACACACACACACACACACACACACACACACACGTCTTCGCCGCAGAGGGAGGTAATTGTTTGTTGTGGTTGTTTGACAGGCGTCCTGTCATTCTGGGAACGATGATGGCCGATCCAATTAGGATAAATTCCCCGAGTGAGTTCTGCTCATAAAAAACAAACAACAAACATCTGAACTCTGTCGCTCAGCTGCTTCTCTCCTCTGCAGCGAGGTTAGATGTAAACTCATTTCATCATCCCGGCAACATAATTGAGTTTCTGCCCCTGGAAGTGAGTCGAGAGCGATGTGGAGTTAAAGCGAGAAAAACTTTAAAAGCTCTTTAAATGAAAGTCAAACTATGTCAACCTCCTTTTAACTGGCAGAGGACTTTAATGACCTCATACTCTTATTCATTTAACCTTTGTAACTTGAGTAAAAGGGCAATCTCCTAGTGGACAAACTGTGGATCTGCACACGAGGAGTGGGAGCAACATTACCTGAGCAGCTGTGACGTTAATTAATACTAAAAACCCTCTCTTTTTAAATAAAGTGCTTAATCAACAGCACTTATGGCTTATATGTGATTTGTATTGATCACAAACTCACGTGAGACAAATGCAGATTAAAAGATCTCATAGATTTCCAACCACTGACATTCATCATCAACGTCTTCCAGGAAATCCAAATGATGAATTATGATCTTTAGTGGCAAACAAGAGGCATTAAATCTGCTGCTGGGATTCATGAATTACTCCCTGAAATGTGTGTGTGTGGTGTGTAGTTTGTGTAGATTGTGTAGATTTCCCATCTACAAACCCAAACCCAAACCATTTCACAGATTGCAAATGAGTTTCAGGCTGGAGTAAAGCTCGGAAATTATCTGAAATACCCAATACAATCACTTTAGAATCATCTGCTTCTTATCTGTGTTGTTGTGATGGTGTTCAATCATGTTGGATAATGGAATTTGTATCTTCCTCCACTTTGTTAAAAGCCGTCTTGATGATAATTGCTCTCCCATCTGAGGCCGTATTGTTAGTGGAGCCGAACTGCAGAGTTTATTCAAAGAGCCGTCATGAATCATTCACTCAGTGTTTCAGTTTAGTGGAAGCTTTCAAATGCTTCTGAAAAATGGGCAAAATAAAACATGAATCAATTTGCTTCTCCGTCGGCAGTGTGTTAGACGTTTGAATAGCGGGGCGGGGCGCATGAAAAGCTGGAAAGCACTTTGGAGAGAAGATGCCTCCGGCTCTGGTAATGGCGGTGTGTCAGAGTAAGAGCAGGTTACGCGTGCTGGCTGACAGCGTGCAGTAAAGCAGTGTGTGAGGTCACACTGATGGAGGCCTGAGTGGCTCTTGGCTCTCCAGGGAATCCTCAGTTTGGTCCCATCCGCTTCCCCCTCGGGGCCGGTGGGATCTCCAGGTTCCCGGGGACTGGCGGGGCTCCCACACAGCAGCAGATAGCAGAGTTTCTGTTTGTTACCATGGCAACCGCAGGAGGAAGCTGCAGCGGCGGCGGCGGCGGTTCTGTCTGCTCTTGTCCTTACGTTACATCTGCTCTATTTATATATTTACCTCACTCGTCAAGTAAGGAGCCCTGCTGAGCGTCACAGTTGTGGCGGTGGGAGAGAGTAAAGCGATTACCTGCTGTGTGTTTATTTTTACCAGACTTTATATGCGTGGGGGCGCGTTTGCCTCTCGGCTCTGACTGATTAGAGCATGGGAGGGTCGGGGGGGGGGGGGGGGGGGGGGGGGGGGGGGGCGGGGCGCAAAGGGCATATTTAAGAAGCAGAGCCTGGTTCAATCAGCTCCTAGTTGGCTCACAAAGAGATTTTGCACGCTCCATTTGTGAGTGAGGCTCAGTGCTCAGTGGAAGCCGGTCGCCACTGAGGAACGTGAAAGAGGCCAATTTACACAGAAGGGAAAGTAATTAATCAAGTATCATTAAAGCTTACAGTGTGAGCCGGCTGCTGAATAACCAAGGCCGCTCTTTGTCTCATAGCCGGCTTGATTTAAGGACGTCACGGTGGCTTCACACACCATAAGCATGCAGGTCAAGATCCGTCTGCCTCACCTGTCAAAGTCGACCGGCCGGGGAAGAAGACAAGAGATGTCAAGAATCTGCTGGAAAAAGGTGTGAAATCCAGTGAATTCCTGATCAGAGTTGATGTTTTTCTTCTCCTTTCAGTTGGATGCAGACAGAGATGAAGACGAGGTTTTCTGTGACATCAGCACGACCGTGGACAACAAGCTGTTCCCCTCCAAAGAGCCTGCAGCCGGTGAGATCATGCTTTGTCTTATGAAACACTAACACTCCAGAAGAGGTTCTTACGCTCAGATATTACTGTTAATATAAGATCTGAAACCGTTAGTGAGCTTAAATGGACTTCACCGGGTTTCAGGTGCAGCGTTTGTGAAGATTTGCCAAACGGTTGTCAATTCCACTGTAAGACAACACACAACACACACACAACACACACAACACTCCGCGTTGTCAATACGACCATGAGATACCTAAAACTAATTGAAATACTCTGAGTAAACTGCCGATTTTGTAAACTCAGCTGTAGTTAAGCATGATTTCATAAGATGGTGATTAATTGCAGCGATCATCGGTTACATAACCAGTTTTGGCAGGAAGCAGCAGGCAGATCTTCTATTCTCAGGAGGAAGGTACAGTACTATTAGAGCCATAAAGACAGAAACTAATATATTTATGCCAGACTGTGTGTGTGTGTGTGTGCGTTTGTAACGTAGGAGTAGGTGCTGTGTGAGCCAAACGATGATGCAATACGCAGCAAGAGATCTGAGCCGCTGCTGCTGCTTCTTCGTCCTGTCAGCCACCAAAATACCAGCGTGCCCGGTTCAGAGCCGCCTCGGGCAAAATCTGGCTCCTAAACTCCCACCGACACACAAACGCAACTCTCCGCGCACACACCGAGCCAAGCAAGTGAAAACCGACACCATCACCCACCAGCTCCACGGTTACCGCAAGAGTTGGCATAGCAACAGGTGAAGCAGGGTTAGCCATGCTGTGTGGGAACTACAGTGCCGGTCTGAATGCATCTTACATGATCGGAGGAGACTCGTGATGAATTATTGAATCGTGGATTATGTGTTTTCAAGTGACGGAGCTTCAGTCTAAGCCTTCACAAAAGAGCTGAAAAAGGAAGTGAAGTGAGTTCTCTGTGTGTGTGGCGTATGTGGTAAAGATGATGAAGGTTTTATGTAGGGAGATGAAGCACGCTGAGCTTTGGTTGCTTTACGGGTGCATGGAGGAAGATAGAAGTTTTATTGTAAAAAGGAAGCAGAACATCTCACCGGGTTTGCATTGAGAGTTCTCTTATGTAACCAGGGCGACCGGAAAAAGGATTCTGCCTTCATAAAATAGAGAAAGACGTTAAGAAATAGGGAACAGAATGAAATCAAGTTTTCAATTTGAAACAAATGTTCTGTTGTTTCTTTGCTTTACTGTGTGGAGCTCGGGCTCACACACACACACACACACACAGAGAGAAACGTTCTGCTTTTGGTCTCTCAGCTCTGACTTTCACTCTTACTGTGTATCTGAAAGCTCGTTCTGAAGTGCACTCTCTCTGCCAGGCGCCTCAATTATAGTCAGATAGACAGAAGCACGACTTGTCAGAGCAGGAAACACAACTTCTGCCTTTATGGGAGAGTTAAAAATCCAATCCCGCATTGCCTCCTGCTGCACTTTCTGTGACGGAGGGATGATTTTAGAACAGATTTGCCACCGAAGACTCACGGGAGAGAGGAAGCAGAGGTCTGAGTGAGGAGGTGCAGAGTCACAGCGGCGTTCCACCATATGGCACCTTCAAAATACACACGCCCGGGGCGCCGTGTTACCGCCATCAGAGCAGCCTGCTGGACGCTGGCAGGGACAGCTGAGGGACATCAGGGGACGAGGCCAAACAGAGCCGGGGGCAGACAGACAGACCGGCTGAGGATTAGCGAGGCTTCCTGGTACACAAGAGAGGAAATGAAGAGATCAGGCCTAATTCATTAAACACAGCGCAGGGTTTCGGCTAACAGAATGTGTGTGTGTGACGCTCATATCAAAGTCAAATCGTAGCAATAGACAAATAGCATAACGTCTCTTTGGCAGCGAGTCGCCGAAACAAATAGAAAACGTAAACGGGCCTCATTAAGCGACGCAGGGGCAATGACTGCCGGCCAAAAAGACGGTGGATCCACTTAATGTTGGGCAATCAATGCTGACTGATCATACGGGCTGAAGCTCATTACTTTGCTCTGCAGATCAAAGCTGCTTGGTGAGAATGGAGAACCTGCAGAGAAGATGGAGCATTTCCTCATTAGGAGCCTCAATCTCAATCACTTCTCTGTGCTTACATCTGCGTTCTCCCAAGAGCTGCGTGACGCCCGTACATCGGTCCACATCCCCCTCTGCACATGTTTCCCCCCCCTGATGGAATCTGGTGGCAGGTATCCCATGGAGACAGAAGAACTGAATGGACTCAAAGCTCTATTATTGTTTTCTTGCCACTTGGGTGCGATCATAACTTTAAACAATCCCTCTCATTGATCAGCTTGTGTTTCAGAATGACATCACCGTTTATAGAAACATGCAAGAAACAGCTGAGGCAGGTAAAAGAGCAAGGCAAGGGAATGTTGAGCAGGTTTCAAACCGACAAACTCAGGCCTCACATTCTTTATACATTGTTCTGTCGCTTTAGCTCCACCGCTGTACTCTCCCCCCGAGGTTTGTGTGAGTCGCCGGTCTCCCTGACAACGCAGATCCCACAGCTGTGCAATATGCTGTAAGTGAGTGAGAGCTTTACCTCCAGATCAGGTTCAGGATCAGGATCTGGATCAGAACCCTGCTGGAGCCCAGAAACAAGACGTGTTGGGGGATCTTCCTCTTCCCAGTTCTTCATCCATCAATCTACCGACTTCTTTAACATTCTGGGTTTGTGCAGAATTTTGGAGCCTCGGAATGTTGAACCAACAATATTACAACACGAGTCTCAAAATAGCTCCATCACTCTGACCTCTTTCATGGATAAACTCCACTTTTTATCTTGAAATTGCTGCAGACAAAGTTGTAGGGAATTACACTCCTGTATTCTTTCTAGTGCTGTAATTCTCTCTCCACTCTGGTATCTCACATCTCTCTTAGTCTGAACCGACCGGGTGCACTTCTGCCTGTAAATCTAATGTGTTGTGAACCTCATAATACGAAACATTGAGGGGATTCACAGCTGCTGCCTGCGTGAGGTTTGGAAGCAGAACGCTTTTTCTAACCCAGTTCACTAATCAGGAAGCTTTGATGCACATGCAGAATCTGCCATGGGGGAGAATTACTCATGACCCATTTCTAAGGCGGGAGATGCTGCGTATGAGGAATTGTTTTTCTTAAATTAACCTTTGATGTATGAATATTTTCCGTGTCACGATTCGAGCAAACAGCACAGAAACTAAGCTGCGGGTTTAATTACGACAACACAAACAGAATCATGCCTCAACTACACTGTAGACTGTTCCACTCTGATGAGCTACGGCTGCACACACACACTTGAGTACTGTAAGGCTGCAGGAACATCGAGCACGGCGAACGCTCAACGTGAGCCCCAGCTCCACAACCACGGCTTCTCTTGAAATCCCACAAAGAAATAGCTTTATCATTGTTGCATGAATGACACGGCTGAGTTACAGGAGACAAAGGCGCCCGTCTGCCTCTGAATAGCGGGACTGGAGGTGAACAAAGCGTGCGGCTCATAGGGCTTCTTGGCGTAACGTGACACAGCTGACACGCTTTCTTTAATAAAGGGCTGGTTCGAAACAACACACTCACACACACACACACTGCTCCAGGCCGCGTAGCTGCGTGGTGTTTAATGACAGTTGGACCTTTTCTGTCCGCAGGTCCCAGCGAGATGGATCTCAGTCTGCTGGGCGAGAGCGGCGGCCTCGCAGACGTCGCTTGCAAGTACGATGAGGTAATTATGATTCATTCCTATGCGCTGAGTGTGGGAGAGGAGGCCGATCTGCTGCCCCCTGTGCTTTTACTATTAACACACAGATCAAATGACGGTGTGTGTGATATGAAAGGGGCCGCTCATATTCTCTCAGTCCCACTGGGAAGCGTCACCAAACCCTGCCGCTTCTGTTCTGCTCTTTCATCTTTAGTGTCTCTGCTCCTCTGCTGCATCGACTCAAAGCAGCTGATTTTACCCTCTGAGTCCATTTCTAGCAAAGGAAAGACCTGAAACAAAGTCAAACTTTTTTGTCGGGGGTTGGAGGATCAGATGTACTGTAACACAACAACAGGATGTCCATGTTGCTCTGTGTCTGCTCATAGAAGTCAGTAATGAAAAATAATATTGTTGTTGTTGTTGTTGTTATTGTCTGAGGTATTGTTGTCCCAGGCCTGGTTGCTTCAGTCTTTCTCTGTGAGTTCTGCGTGGCACCGGCACAGAATTCACATTTCAACTCGCAATCAATCACGAGGAAAAACCCTTTTCACCAAATCCAAATCGTCCACTTTCCTCTGAGAAACCTGAATGACAGTCAAATTACCGTCCCTGTGATGGCAGACAGTGAACTCATTTCAAAGGTTGGATGAATCACTGAGGCGCGGGGACGAGCGGCGCTCGCTGAGAGAACAGACGAGCGTCATTCCTCCGCACGACGCCGTGGAAACGTTCCCTACGCCAGGCGTTCCCTCTTTCACGTGTGAAAGGGAAAAGGTTCCTGTTTGGCCTCTCGTGTCTTCTGTTCTCTTCTTCTTCTTCTTCTTCTTCCGTCATCATTGCGCTTGTGTTTCTTCTTCCATTAACATTTTGGACATGAATTTGTGTTGCTGTGGTTCGTGTTCTCTTAAAGCTCAGGGGAGAGAAACCCAGGTCAGAGCTTTCACTCCTGCTGGCGAGGCTTTATAATGTATGGCACAGCAGAAAGCACCAAGACCTTTAGATAAAAGCACTAAGTGGCCTACAGCTTGTCCCTGAGAGTCTTCCTGTGCTGAATGGCCTGTGGCAGCCTCCGACGCTGCTTCACAAGCTTCACAAGCTTCACAAGCTTCACACGCAGCTTTTTTTTATCTTTTTAAAGCAGAATTCTTAGTGAAAAACCAAAGGGGCTCTTTCATTTTTGCCAAGGTTGGAATATTTGCACAAACTCGCCGCAACTGAGAGGCCCCAAGAATCCTGGAGTGGTTGAACCTTTGCACACACACACACATACGGTACACACAGTATTTCAAATTCATGCCAGTGCAGAAGTAGAAGCACCGTTCCCTGCGACCTTCCACCGACTCACAAAAGCATTGGCCTGTACTCCAGAGTGACCTGACAGCCCTCATTTCTGGGGTCAGTGTTTGTTTTTTTGCCTGTCAGAGCTGAAATAGCTCTGAGCGGCAGAGGTCAAGCTACATCGTCCACAAGGAAATTGAAAACGGAAACTCGAAATAATCATTCTGCACTTTTGGACTTCATATTTCTTGGAATCACGGAACAAACAGAGAGGCTAAGCAGCGTGACCTCCTTCCTGCAGCTAATTAAAGAGCCGCAGAGACGCTACAATACGCTTTGCTTTCTAATCGTTTTCATTTCCCAACAAAATGAAGTCGCACAATCAAACCTAACCTACATTCTCACCCCGGTTTTGAATGTTTGTTGTGATTTTCCGGGCCGCTCACACTCCGCTCACACACTGAACACACCCCGCACCCCGCCGCCCTGTTTACATAACAGCCCAGGCCCTGCTGGGTGTCGCCTGTTCTTCACGACCCACTGTGGTTCGCCTTTTGACGCGTTCTCAGTCACACAGACACGCAAACTCCAAGTGGGACAGATCAATAATTGTCGACCCGTGTCACAGGCTCATCATTTGTCAGATTCTAGAAAACGAGGAGGGGTCTGGAGGGAACAAAGAGCGGGATGGAGGTCGAGCTGGGAAACAGCGCCCCCCTACTGTGCCCAGTCAGTGCGCGAGTACAGACCGGAGCACGGTGCAGAAAATAGACCAGACCCCACCCTCAGAATCAAACACAGCAGCTTCTATCTCGACACACAATTTAGCATCGGCTGTCACACAGAGAAATCCATCAGCGACAACAAGATCAATAATGCAGACTTTGGCAGTCTAATCTGGTTAAACATCTCTGTGTTTGTTGAGGTGCAACGCCCACCAACACCTGTTGGTTGTGTTTGTCAGGAATCCTCTCATGGAGCTCACACACAAGCAAACACACACAGCAGGACTGTGACATGCTGCAAACCAACGACTTGAAGTTTGGATTTCAAATGGGAATTATGGAGAATTATGTTGTGTATTGATGTGAAAATACAAAAGAGTGCCTGTGTTTGTTTTGTCATCACAATCTGTCTTCTGTCCTCGTTTGAGTGCAAATTGCCGTAAACATGAGCAGGAAACACGACAGCGTCTGAATGAGCGAGGACACAAAATCCATGTGACGCATTTGTTTGTTTGAAATCAATTGTAGAAGAAAGTATTTCTTAGTGAAAATTGTTAGTTGTTGTAAATCTTTCTAAGATGGATGAGACGGAGGCGTTGCTGTTGGAAACACTGACTGAAGCCCAGTGGAGGAAACCGATCGGCTCTTTCGTGAGCAGTGTTTGTTTTCCAGCCGCTCCTTGTCAGCCTGCGACAGTCTGAGTCCAGACTCACACCGACAGACGTGACAATCCAGTGAAAGTGTGAGTTTTTGGGGGGAACAGTCGCTGCTGCTCCGATTGTCTCAAGCAGGTGACTCATCCAAAAGAGCCTGATGTGAAGGAAGTGAGACTCGGCGACGCACCGCCGTGCCGCTCACACTTCCTGCTCCTGATTCCATCACATGTTTGTGTGGTTATTTTGGGGGTGTTTTACATAAGAGTGTGTGTGTGTGTGTGTGTGTGTGTGTGTGTGTGTGTGTGTGTGTGTGTGTTTGTGTGTGTGTGGAACATATTGCTGCTCTCTGGTGAACCCTCGTATCGTCATTGTCATCATCAACACATCCAAGTTCCCACAAACCAAGATAGTCATTTTTCACACGACAGTTACATGACACACAACATATCACACACACACAGGTGAGAGAGCCCTGGAACTGATATGTGTATGTGTGTGTGTGTGTGTGTGAGAGAGAGAGAGAGGCTGAATGTGTGTGCGCAACATGAATAAGCAATATGATGAGCTCTCTCTCTCTCTCTCTCTCTCTCTCTCTCTCTCTCCCCCTCTCTCTCTCTCTCGCTTTCTCTCTGACTCATCAGACCAGTTGGTGTACCCACATGCTGCAGCCAGGCTGGCTCATTGTTGGCGCCTCTGTCAGTTCCACTCCCCCACACTGCATTTCGTTAACACCAGCACAACTTTACTCTTTTCTTCTCTTTATTCTGCCTCATCCGCTCTCATGCTGCACGGAGCCGCAGCGCCACCCAGACGTCACACTCGCCTGTCTGCTGATACGCGTTTCCTAAACCCAAACCGTCAGATAGATGAGTGTAGACGCGACAGATGGTGGCAGATGGGATATCTAAAATGTTACATCATCATGGGTTTGTTTTTGTGTGATTGAGCTGTCAAGACTTAGAATCTGACAAAGCTATGAGTCTGAGTGAGTTTGGACTTTTTAATTTTATTTTTTATGTTATTGTGTCATTGTCATCATTTTCAAAAATTTGGTTTAATTAAGAAATATTTAATAATTAAAGAATTGTATAAATGATTTGAATTTTGGTTAAAAATAGCACAAAGCTGCGACGCTCACATGTTGACTTCAGAGCGTTTATTAGACTTAACTGCTCTGAAAACATGAATACATAGAGCTTTTATAATAAATGTCACTTCATTTCCTGTCTGCAGCTCATGTGCCATGATCAAACCCCTGACATGTTTTCCGTCGGATCTCAGCACGACTCTGCAAACTGCAAATGACTCCATAAAACACAAAAACTATGTTTCTCTCCCAGCACAGAGTTTGTTTGCTGTCTGTCGCGGCTCACTGAGTGACAAATCACATTCAGGTTTGTGTTGTTTGAGTTTATCCCCAGCCGCTGTCAGAGAACGATTTCACACATGTTAGCGTTCAATAGCTTATCTGGATCAATCGTCTTGCGTCTCCTCCCATCTGCTGCTCCAAGTGGCCCAAACTAACTCCCAGTGTTGTGCGGAGATCCTAATTGGTTTGTGGAGACGTGTTTCCAAAGCACAGACGCTGATATTGTTCCCACGCCGTGTTCACCATCTTCAGCTTCACCTTGTTTGCAATGAGGAGCCACTTTGAAGCTTCTTCACGCAGCGACTGAAGGCTTAAGTGGAAAGCAGGAGATCCTCTAGCCCGGACGAGGACCACAGCAGTAATGTGTACTTTAACCAGCCTCCACTCACCTGGCACATCATCATCTCACACACTCACACACTCACACACTCACACAGGCTGTTTTGCTCTCACGTGCCACACTAGAGACTCAGTTTGCTCTTGTTCATTTGCTTTAGAGTGGGAAGTGAAACGATCCTTGGATGTGAGGATTCATGTACCATGTTACAAAGGGAACTATTGGATTCTTACTTCTACTCGTCTGCGTGTATCTGGAGGTCTTTACGCTTCTTCTTCCAGCCGAGCTGAGCCTGAATCTGATTCATTTCTCTTAATGATCACTGATCCCAATCCCATCATTTAATTTGTAATTTTCTGAAGGAGTTTAATCTCATTAAGCATGCAAAGACTCGAAGTTCATGCTGTTAAATATCTCTCTCTCTCTCTCTCTCTCTCTCTCTCTCTCTCTCTAGGATGAGGAAGAGGAAGACATTGGCTATGCTGAAGGACCTGGAGGACCTGGAGAAGGTAAGTGGACTAATTCACACACACACACTTTTGCCACATGAATGCACACACACACACACACACACACACACACACACACACACACGTGTTTTCCCTGCTAAATGCCACAGCAGTCATGTAATTGCTATGCAGCCGCGTGTGTTTATCAGCGTCAGTATCGACTGTGTAACCAGCCCTGCTGATTCACTGTGGCCGGCGCGTGGACCTGATGTTTGTCTCCTCAGTCAGCCGTCGTCTCTGATCTGATCATTACACCTGCATTAGTAAGGATTCCTATGTTCCACTGTGACTGAGTCCAATCTGAGACTTACACATCACATCTATCTGTTTATTGTTTTTGTTTTTTTTGAGCTTTCCTCATTGATTCAGTCCAAGAGAGTCCAAGCTGGCGTCTGCAGATTGTTTGTTTTCTCTCGCCAGCTGTTCCAAAAATCCCAAACTAATCAAGGGAACTCATTAGAGCGACCAAACCTCCACCAAGCTGAACACTCGGGGCTCCGGTCTGTCCTGCTAACTAATGATGCAAACATAAGCTGCTCTGTGGAGGCAATTAAGTTCTGTACAAGTTCTGACGCTCAGATTCTTCATTTCCCCTTAAAGTTAAGAAGAAAATGTCTCAGGTATAGAAGTAAACTAATAAACAGCAGGTAGAATCCAAAAGTCTTTTCTCCATGAAGGCTTCAGAAATCCTAAATCCAGTCTGAGACTCAGAGGAGCAGAGAAGCAAACACTGATGTGACTGAATCAATCATTTATTCAACACTGATAAATATTAATAAAGTCAGCGTACGATAGTAAACAATCTGATCTGAACACTTATATACAACATATTTCAACTTCATCACATTCCAGATTTGTTTGCATTACAAATCTGTTTACATTCATTTATCATTAATGGACAAATGGATGTGGAATTTATACAGAACAAGGTTGTAGAATATCTGTGTGTGTGTGTGTGTGTGTGTGTGAGTGTGAGTGTGAGTGTGTGTGTGTGTGTGTGTGTGTGTGTGTGTGTTGATACGCACAACCTGTTAAAGTCTTTCTGGCTTCTGATCCAGGTTACCGTGCAGATCAGAAGAAACCAAAGGTCATCTTCATGATGGGTATGTACACGTGGTGAAGCTCACACACTCACACACACACACATCACAGGCAGCAGTGGTGCCTACCTCATAAGGAAGAGCTAAACACACACACGGTGGACACACAAATACACAAGAGGATCGTAATAAGCAGCTGCAACACGTAGTCAGACTGCTCAGCTGGCTAATGGACACACACACACACACACACACACACACACACACACACAGGATGAACAGATTAATAACGATGAGCTGATCATCTTCTGAGGCTTTTTGTCTGCAGGTTTAATGAGAGTTTAGTAATTCAGAGTGTGAGGTTTGGATGAAAAGGGCGAAGGGGAGGACGGATGTGAGCTCAGACAGGATCTGACAGCTTTCACAGGCTGGACTGAAGTTCATCAAGACGGTTGAAAAGTTTACATATGAGACGTTGCTCCTGCAGAATACAGAAGCTTATTCTTCTCGTCTGCAGGGAACAGGACGCTGCTCTGATCAGGTGAAGAGAGACAGGAAGCAGCAGCAGCTAAATGTCACGAGCACCTTAGAACCTCCACATCTGGAGACTGAAGTGTGTGTGTGTGTGTGTGTGTGTGTGTGTGTGTGTGTGTGTGTGTGTGTGTACTTTGGGGATTAATTAGTACATTTGTGACTGAAGCTGGAACAGACAGATGAAGGTTAATGAGAGACTGGAGATCAGCGTCTCCATTCACTTGCGCTTAGTCTTTAAATAACTCTTAAGGTATAATCCTGATTTTTAGGAATGACTCATAGCTCCTGATCCGTCTGATGCATGGGTGTGCGTCTGAAGCATCAGTGTGCGTCTGAAGCAGGTGTTGTTGCTTCAGGAGCTTCTGTCAGCAGCAGCAGGGGACAAACTCTCACCTGCATATAGAACAGCTGATTTGTTGCATTATTAATGAAAGGAAAGAGACTCAGAATCTTCATTTGATGCTGAATGGGAAGAAGATTCAGGTTCTTCTTTGTCTGCTTCCTACTCTACAGTCAGAGGAGTTTACATACATAGCCATAGTAACAATGAGCAAGTTAAGCATCAACATGGCATCATTATAGTGCCCCCTGGTGGTGATGGAGAGCAACAGCACGACAGAACGACACAGACGTCACGACAAATCCAACAAGGAAACACACAAAACATTGCAGATTTTCCAAAATGTTGTGCTTCTGTTGAATGGCGTCGATTTGGAATTCTAATGCAATATTATCGACACATTTTAAAAGCTAAGATGTGAATTCCTTTCCTATATAGTGCCGGCCTTCTTATTAGTCCACTTCATACAGGCTAGATGGCTGCAAATTCCATTTCCTTGGCAACAGGACAAATATTGCTGCTGCTGTCGTCTTACTTCGAACTCGACGGACACACACACACACACACTCTCTGAGACACACATTAGGCTTTTGGTTTTCTTTCTTCTGTACATTGAAAGAAGCAGAGGGAAGCTGTCTGTAGCTTCATCAGTTAGTCCCCTGCAGTAGTGACTGAGATGTACTGTACCTCATTAAAGTGACTCGCTCAGATGGAAGCTCCAGTCTCTCTCTGGCCACGTCAGGTTCACGTCCCCGCTGCAAACCTCCAGTCGTCGTCTCTCTGTGGCTTTCTACCAGACGGCTCAGGTTCTGTCAGACTGGGGTCTCTCATCTGGGGGGAAGTAGACCTCAGCCTCACTCCTTAACCCGTCTTCTCTCTGAAATGCAGCGGAGGGAAGCAGGTCGTCTCAGGGGAGCCCAGGGAGGAATTTGGAAGAAAGAAGTCAATATATGATGAAAGGAGGTCATTTTAAAGCAGCTGGAGGGAGAGAATCAGCTCAGTGTGAGGAAATGAGCGTGCAGCACCCACAAGTGTATTGTGTGCAGAGCAAAAAGGGATTTTAGTCAGCATCTCCACGGTAACTGGAGATATGTCTGCTCTTCGTGGTGTGGGTGAATTTTTTCAAAGACGCCTCAGCCTGAGGATCTGCAGCAGCACAGGTATCACCAGGCTGCAGATCGTGTGTGTGTGTGTGTGTGTGTGTGTGTGTGTGTGTGTGTGTTGTGGTTTTTGTTTCAGTCCTTTCCTGAAACTGATGAGTGAAAACGCTGAACCTCCTTTTTCTCCATCAGCGTCACTTTGCCTGAGTGTTTTTACATAAAACTCTTACATCCCCAAGCTTCTAGGGAAATGTGATTATTGGATGGGACTGTATTAAAAAATCTAATTACCAGATGGAGTTTCTTCCTCTCTCTATGGTTCCTCTGCTCCCTCCTCCTCCTCCTCCTCCTCGCTCTCCGGCTCGTGGCTGCTCTATCTCTCTGCTCTCTGTAATGAAACCTGTCTGTCACTTTGTCTCTCATCAAGGACAGTGTGGCTGACAGCTTTGCTCACATACGGGGAGACAGATTCCAGCTTGTCAGCTCCCCGTCGCCCCCCACCCCTGCCGCCGTCGCCTCCGGTCTGATCCCCTCCCACCTGAGGATCAGTGTGTAAACTAGAAGAGAAAGAGAAAGTACATCAGTCAGATCAGATCACCTGTAGCTCCCTGACAGTGACTTAAAAGGCTTTAAAACAAAAACAAAAGCAATCTAAATGGTAATCAGGTCATATCAATGGGTCAGTTAGACTCTCTCACTTTAATCTTTTAGTCCAGTTTTCAATCCATTAAGATTATTGATGATTGAGCCTCTAAGGAGCTTCAGGCGGCTTCACTTCCGCCCTGCTTTCCCTCCTGACGCAGGTGGAATTCTGCATCATCTTTCCATTAATAACCTGAGTGGAAAAAGTGCAGAATGTACATGAGTGAATCCGTAACTCCAGATTCCTTCCGGGCCGTTCTCCTGACTTCCTGGCGGTCCCGTGTGAGTGGCAGTACAGCGAGGTGAACCGCCCTCATGTTTGTCCTCCTCGACCCCTCAGGAAATGGTGATGGGGGTGTTTGTTTTGGGAGGCAGGGAAGAGAGCAGCGATACTCGGACTCCTGCAGAATGTTGATGAAAATACAGCCCAGAGTTTTATTGCCAAGCTCCAGGCAGGCTTATGATAATGCAACACACACACAGCAGGCTGGATTTAATGCGTGAATAGTGGTTGATTTAAAAAAACAAACTGTTGGTTTGGTTTCTGAGTGTGTGTGTGACTGTGTGTGTGTGTGTGTTGTGTGTCCCTAGGTGGTCCAGGCTCAGGGAAAGCTCTCCACTCTGAGAGGATGGAGGAGAGGTTCGGGCTGCACCGCGTCACCCTGGGGGACCTGCTGTGTAATGAGCTGCAATCAGACAGTGATAGGGGGCGCCACCTACGGGACGCTCTGGAGAGAGGAGAGCAGCTACCCGAGGTAAGGGTTAGAAGAGAAGAAGAAGAGTGTGGGCTCGCTCTGTGCAAAACAAAACACACAGGATGGGAAAATACATTTAGTAGGGTTAGTATATTACTGTAAATGCTGCTTGACCTCTTAATATAACATAATAAATGAAAATCCATATAAAAGAAGAGGCCCGAGGATGGAGCCCTGAGGAACTCCATATGCCTCATTGGTTCAGTTACAGCTCCTCAAAGCAAATGACATCAAACTCTATAACTATATGATTTTACTCTGAACAGGTGATGAATGTCGTGTGTGTTTAGCCCCGACTCACTCACACACACTCACTCACACACACACCGTCTCCACATTACCACCATAATCGCATCACACTCACGCCTATTAACTCACATTATGCTATGACGGCCTCAGGAAACGAATATTAAAAATATCTTCCTGCGCTCGTGGTCAGCATCCTTTACACCCGCAGAGGTCACGGGAATGAAGCGATGATTAAGCCTCGCCGGCGTCCCAGCGGTCGTGGCGACGCTTAAACGGAATGCTCAGTGTCAGCAGCTGTGACATTTCACTACAAAACACGTCCATGTCTGTCAGTCGCTCAGGCCGCCATCTCGCCTGTCTGGCACCTTCAAAGGCTTTAATGTGCCGGCGAGTTTCTTCAAATGTGTGTGTGTGTGTGTGTGTGTGTGTGTGTGTGTGTGTGTGTGTGTGTGTGTGTGTGTGTGTGTGTGTGTGTGTGTGTGTGTGTGTGAGGACTTCAGCGAGTCACATATATTGATTCAACCGCACGCTGGAGGAGTTTGAGAGGCGCTGTCGTCCAGCTGTGAGTCTATTTTCTCCCCGCCTGGCATAGTTTGTCAAATCTGTCCGGAGACGTTTGGCTTTGTCATCTTTCTCATCATAACGTCAGCGGGATGCTCGACCTTTGCTGTTTCCTTCATCGACCTGCAGCTTTCTTCTGTCACACACTGAAGTTACATTCATGACGAGAACATTGGAGGTGAATAGATTTGCTTGATGGTAAACGCTTGGTAATGATTTGTAACGGCGGTCAGCACAGATGAGAGTAATGATGGACAGTTTACCTGCAGAGGATTGATAGTTATTGATCCTCCGCCTGGTGACCCGGTGATTACTGGATCTTTAAATGCAGTTTAGCTCGGAAAAACAGGAGAGAAAGGAAAAACATTTATGTTCTGTCCACGTGCAAATCATTACATCTGAGCCTGCTGATCCAAATCTGTGACGGGACTCTGGTGCCGTAATTTCACAGTGGAGAGATCGATCAACCAACACAAAGGAGAGGAGAAGCGTTTACAGGATGAAAGCAAGGAAAACCTCCATGCTGTTTCTTATTTGATGCACAAAGTGATTCAGAATTAGGCAGAACTCTAACACGTTTCTATTATTCAGCAGCTGTTATCAATATGCACACACACACACACACACACACACACACACACACACACACACACACACACACACAGCTTGATGAGAAGTAAAAGTCAGAAAACACAAACACTCATTAGTTTCTCTGCTCGCTCGCTTCAATCTGGGATCTTCTTTTTAAAAAACAAGATTTAAAGACAAAAAATTTCTTTAAAGCCCCAAAGAACAAAACACAGAATTTATTTCTCCTCTGCAGTTTTTCAATTAAAGCTGAGGCAGCCGGCTCGGGGAGACGGAGAGCCGCTGTGACTCGGGAGTCTTCACAGCTCAGATACGACGACTGACTGAATTTATGGAAATGGAGAATCTCAGCAGCTTAGAAATTCAAAAATATGTAAATCTAAGTGAGTGACAAGAATGTTTGTGGAGAAAAGTTATCCGTCACACACACGCACATACACACTCACTCATAACCTTTCACTGGAGACGATGCTCGGTAAATAATCTGCATTTCTTATAATGAACTTGAGCTTGGCAGATTCCTTTGTGAGCAGCTTGACGACACTTTGACTCAGGAAACAGCTGAGGTCAACCTTTATTTTGAAGTTTTCTTTTAATCGGCTCTGCTCGGTCATTGGGGCGCAGGCAGAGATGTCTTCTAATACCTGACTGGAGGCTTTGGAACAAACATTTTAAACGGCCCCCTGGGGAGAAGCGGAGACCTCAGCTCAGGAAGCAAAACACTTTCAACCATCACTCAGCTGTCTGAGCCCCGAACCGCACACTAAGGCAACGTCCCATGTGTGCACTAATCACTGTTTGTGTGTGTGTGTGTGTGTGTGTGTGTGTGTGTGTGTGTGAGAGAGGATTTAATTCCATACTGTGATGTTTAATGTGAGAGTGTTATTCTGTGCTGTGAAGTCTTGCTTCACCATGTTGGCATGTAAACTGGGAAACGGCCTGGTGAGGCTCCAGTATGATCAAATGTGGCAGTATTGTTGCCTGGCAACTCAGCTACGAAGATTAATATCAATATTCTGTGCGAAGCAGCCGGCCGGGCCATAGTGTGTATGGACACACACCAAATCTGCACATTTGAAGATGGAATCTAAAGGTTCTTATCCTCGTTGAAGCTTAACGGAGCTGCTTGAGCTAATTACAAAAACATGTTAGGATGCTTCATCATCAGTGTAAAACACGGCTGAGAGTTTGTTACTGGATGATGTAATCCAGGTCAGTCAGTCAGATCAACCTTATGTTGCTTTATGTAAATTTGCGGCTAGTTGTGGTTGAGTGCTTTAATCTGTGTGTAATAAAAGTTTGAGTGTGCTTGTAAACAAACTGAGCGGAGTAAAAGGTAGAAATGGTATTAAATACAACTTAAACTCCAATCAGACTGTGAGTGCATCAGTGAGTGTAGCTGCTTACTCTTCAGCGCTGGATGATCCGGTGCGTTTCTGGCACTTCAGGGTCTCTGGTTCATGAATACTCAGAGAGACCGCCGTTCTCTCCGAGGCCGAGACGCCGCAGCAGTAAATACACATGAACGCTGATGTTCATCTGAGCGTGTGTGTGTCAATGATGTACGAGCTCAGAGTGAATCCAAGGCCCTGCAGAAACACAGCAGTTTGCTTCAACACACAGTTAAGACGAAGAAACCAGAGTATGAGCGCAACCTTTGACCCCCACTCCTCACCTGATTAGAGCTCCTCAGACCACCCAGCCACTGCAGGCATGACGATGAAGATGATGATCTCTTTTGGGCTTGTTGTGATGAAGCTCTCCATCATCCTTGGCAGAAAAGTGTGTGAAGAAGGGAGAAGGAGGTCAGGTTGATCGTTACATAACTGCAACATCTCCGAGTCTTGATCTTAGCAAACAAACAACATTAAATATAAATCTAACTGCAACATTAAATTAAGAAAACATGAGCCTGGGCGGCCTCGTTTCAACATTAAATATGAATACCACCTCCTCCTCTCCTTCCATTGATATGTAACATCCGCTGTGGTTCCATGTAGTAAATAATTGTGTGTGTGTGTGTGTCACGTGCAGGACACACTGCTGGAGCTGCTGTGCGATGCGGCTGCGTCGTCGGTGCGGCAGGGCAAAGGTCTCCTGGTCAGCAGCTTCCCCAGAGACCTGAGGCAGGCTGAGGAGTACGAGGCGAAGGTCAGAGCTCTGCACCTCACACGCCGACACGAGTGCGAGTCACGTAGCCGAGCAACCAGGGAAGGAAACGAGCGCAGAGCGTAGAGGAAAGGAGAGGAGAGGATTTTGAAATACGCTTCACATGCTCATGAATCCTCAATGCTGTTTTCTCTCTTTGGCTGCTCTATGGGGACATAAAAGCTTTAAATAAGAGTGGAACACACACACACACACACTCACACACGATACTGTACAAGTGTTAGTCGGATTCTCAATACCGAAGATACACAGGGAAATACTCAGCAAGATAATTGTAGGAAACATTCTGTTCTGTATACAAATCAGTGTGTTTGCTGTCCTTGTGCTGTCATATATCTGTGTGTGTGTGTGTGTGTGCGTGCGTGTGTGTGTATCTCTCAGATGGGGGAGCCCAGCGTCGTGCTCCTGTTAAACTGCTCGTCGGACACCATGTGCAGCCGCCTGCAGTGTCGCGGCCGGCCGGGCTCCAGCAGCACAGACAGAGAGAGGAGGGCAGAGATCTTCCTCAGCCAGATCCAGCCGCTCGCCGCTCACTATGAAGGCAGGGGGCTCCTGCACACGGTGAGCCTGGTACATCACCTCCAGTGCAACCTGGGAGGAGTGTGTGGGGATGTTTGGCTCGCTGGAGTAGTTCAGTCATCGGTAATAGTTGTTCTGTCTTCTGAGCCGGCTTTGGTTTCTGTCTGCAGATCGACGGCGAGCAGTCGCCAGAGGAAGCGTTCGCTCAGATCTGCCAGGCTGTGGATTCCTGTTCAACATTCTGATATCTACAACCTCACCTCTGACCCCGCCCCCCCCAAGACCCTGCCGCCCACGAGGTCCAGCAACTTCCTGCGAAACCTTTTTGCCATATCATTGAAAAGGAGACTCATAGCAGGCCCCAGTATACTTCAGAAGATGACACACAACATGAGCGGTGCTGACGTTTGATCAACAACACACCACAAGTCGCTGAGCGGTAGAGGGGGAGACTCAGTACACACAGGGCGCTGTGAGGACAAATAGGAGCCAAATAAAATACATTTGAAACACAGTTCTATTTAGGAATCCACATGGATCGCCAAAAATGCTCCAAACTCACAAAGAAGCCAAATGTTAGTGACCTAGTTTGGAAGTCAATTCCCCAAATATCACAAGGTTGGTTGAGTCACCAGTGAGGGGTCAGCTGGTGACGCTGAACCAGACGTGATATTTACAATCACAGCGTTTATCAAAAGTACAAAAGACAAAAGTTGACCTGAGGGGCCCTGGACAGAGAACACACAGCTACTTTGAGACTTAGGAGACGTGACTTTGTCCTGAGAGTTGTATTTCTCCTGAAGTATACTGGGGCTTGTTCTCACTCATAGATCTCCAGTGGTATGCATGTCCACCCTGATGTAATGAAACACTCCTCAGTCAGTATCAGTGAAACTCCTTCCTGCTTGTAACGCTGACAAAGCGAGCGGTCGTCTCACACACACACGCCGCGTCGCACTAACGTTGTCGTTCTCTTTTACATCAACTTCAATATCTGCTGCCAAAGCGCCGCGCCGAGGCAGAAAGCTGCGCGGAGAACACACACACACACACACACACACACACACACACACACACACACACACACACACACACACACACACACACACACACACACACACACACACACACACACACACACACACACACACACACACACACACACACACACACACACACACACACACACACACACACACCTGCCCGCCGTGACAGAGAGCATGCAAAATAAAATGTCAACGTGTGTGCAAACAGTGTGTACAAAGAGCCGGTGCTCTCATATGCAGCGCGCTTCCTGTTCCAACAAGCGGTTACAATCAAAGCTTACTGCCAGCAGGAGTGTTAAGATTATCGCATCTGTATGTTTCCAGGCTTCTCGTACAGGACGGTTTACATTGAAGTGCTTGTTTGAGTGTGATGAGTTGATATTTAAACATTCAATAAAGCCAGTGTCTTTGCTAAACGGAGTATCTGAGTGTGCTTTGGTGTTCTGTCGTCTTTGAGGCTGGAGCGCGAGCCGGCGGCGCCATCTGGTGGTGAGACGCGTGCAGCGCAGGCAGGTCCGCCTGAAGGAGAGGAGACTTTCCAGCATATGTAAACAGAAGAAGCATACAGGAAGCGGGTGTAGAAACACTATTTTCACATACTTTTATTTCCACTGTTCTCCTCTAGTATTTTTTTTACATTATTATTTTTTTTTTTACATAAGAACAGACTGTTATACACAGATACTGAAGCGGGGCAAAGGGGGTGAGGGAAGGAGACGAAAACCATACAAAATGGTGTCTACTCAAGCACAACAAAATCTATGTGTATAAAATTGTGTGGGTCGTTTCCACGGCGGCGGAGGCACCAACCACTACCTCAATTCTTTTTAAATAGATTAATAAAAATACAATCTTTTAAATGGACCTTTACATGAATTGCAAAATTAAAGAGAATCTAGAGGCATGATGACAGACTGACTGACTGACTAAGGACGATGGAGGTCACCGGCCCCACGCAGGAAAGGGGCGGAGCTGTGGCCACGTTCACAGGTGGAATTCCCCAGAAAAACAACTTCTTTTTTTTAAAAATGGCACAGAGCAACTAGCGCTGGTTACTTTTCACCGTATACTTGGACACTCAACATGGTCGACGACGACGACACACATCAGGGGGGGGGGGTTGGGGGGGAGAAAGAAAAACGGCCTTCGCAAATTTTTCCCATACGTTACCGTTAGCTCGCAAAATCTGCCTTCAATCAACGTTTGCTCTCTGCGTTGTAGTGCTTCCTTCGGGTTTAGTGGAGAGAGCGACGTGTAGCTGAACGGAAACATGACAGTGGGTGTGTGTGTGCGTGTGTGAGAGAGAGACAGAGAGAGAGAGAGAGGGTTTGATAAGTGATGGGTAAAGAGCAGCGTGGTATGACAGTAGGTCGGGATGCTCCATACTGACATGGTGCATAAATCCATTTAACACAAACAGGTCTGTTGATCAATAAAACTCCTGTGTCTGATGTTCTACAGTCTGAAGTTCCATTGCCTGAAACATCGCCTAACATCCTTCGCCGCAGCCTCGCTCCCGCTAAGGAAGTGCGACTCATAAATACTCAAATCTAACGCATACCTACCTAGAACATTTGTCACTCTTGCATAACACGGAGACCACATACACACACACACACACATACAAACCACCTGTGTATGTCAGTTGATTATTTTAAGGTCCACTATGACACACACGGGGGTCAAACACGCGTTTCCATTAGGTGGGCGCTTCACCAGACTGATCAGTTTTCAAAGCAGCACAGGGAGAGATTACTGGAGGGAGGAGGGGGAACAGAGACGGCCCTCCTGGAGTCACAGAGCTCGGGAATGTCGTGTGCCTTCTGCTTTTTGTTTTTAAAAATAGTGTGTGTGTGTGTGTGTGTGTGTGTCTGTGTGTGTGTGTGTGTTTTGTTTCAAATCACAGATCCATTGATTAACCTGGCGGAGGGGGAGCGGAGCCCCTCCAACTCTGAGGAACCAACATGGCCGCCCGTGCTGGAGTCAGGGAGGCCAGTTACCAACAGCCCCCCCCCCCCTCACACCAGCAGCACTGTGGTCTGCTCTGAGGCGCCCCGGCTGCCTGTCTGCCTGCCTGCCTGCCTGCTGGCCTTCCTGCCTGGCGGCGGGTTAAGCGGTTATCTTGGACTTGGAAGATGGAGCCATGCACAGAGTGGCCTGTGGGATATGTGGAGAGAGCCTGGAGCTACGGGCGACCTCTGACCCTGTCATCTGTTAGCTGGGAAGTAGTTAGGGTCCAAGTAGTTGTAGCCTGTGTTCTGTGGCAGGCAGTAGTCCCGGTCCAGAAACGTGTCTGACTGGTAAACGGGCTCCAGGTGGTGGTCCGGCTTGTGGGTCTCTGTCTTGAACAAGCTGGAAGAAAGAGATGAAGAGGAAGAGTCAGAGGAGATCGTCGTGGCTTGATCAAACACAGCTGAGTGTAAAGATGCATCGATCTATAAGCATGTGATGTAACTCCATCCATCACATAGTTCAAAACTATGATGTATTCTGTGAAAAAGTAAACAAATAAAAAGTCAATCCCCCTTAAATCTTGTTCCACCTTAAATCATTCAGACTCTCTGCATGTTTCCAGAGTGCCAGTTGGAAACGCAGTGAAGTTTAAAAAACATCTGTTGTGACTAAACTGGATCAAAATGATCAAATCAACCCAGAGTGGATATTACAGCATACTGAGGCGAGGAACAGTTGGAATGGGATCAGATTCATCAGAGCCAGAACTTTCTACTTTAAAGTCCAAACATCACAGAGGAGTTGTGTTTGTCAGTGGAGCTGTGATGTGATGGAGCTCACCAGTCTGAGCAGTTGGAGCAGAAATCAACCGCGTTGTCCTGGGGACAGTCCTGACAGTGCCACCTCACACCCTGGATGGGCTCCATGCCACAGACGTCACACTGCGCACAGGACACACACACGGACAGAGACACACACATTAGCCTTAGGACACATTGATGGCACTTTGAAAAGAACATCAGTGGACTTATTTTTGGAAAATATCATTCGACTGCCTGACTGTATAGAGGGGGGTGGGTGTGTGTGTGTGTGTGTGTGTGTGTGTGTGTGTGTGTGTGTGTGTGTGTGTGTGTGTGTGTGTGTGTGTGTCTTCACCTTATAGCCTAGGTGCCGCACCGAAGCGGTCTCCTCCTGGATCTTCCGTTTCTTCATCCTCTTCAGCTCCAGCAGCTCCTTGTACTCAGGCAGGTTCCTGAGCTCCACAGGGATCCCCTCCTCGTCCTGTGTGGGCCGGCAGGAGAACACGGAGACGGGAGGCAATTTAAAGATCATTAGTGTGCGCAAACAAATCATCTTCACCTCTACCTCACCCAGGGGATCCATCCTGACACAGATATTACCTCAATGTTTCACAGCCTACAGACAAAATGTGGCAACTTTATCAGCAACTTCACCAAAGATACAACTCTAGACTTGTTTGTGTAGCCGTGTGTTTGTAAGCAAACATGTTCTCTTCCCTCTCCGTCCTGCACCCCAGCTCCTGAGCCTGTGCCTACACACACACACACACTGATCTGGAGCCTAACAATGTCAAAGGTCGACACATTTGCCCTGCAGAAACTTCCACTCCGTCCTGCAAACGAGGTGGTGAAGTGGAACGTGATTGCCGGCTGTGCTGCAACACCTCGGCTGTGACTTTGCCTCTCTGCGGTGTCAGAGGTTTGGTTAATGTACCGGTCGAGCCGACAGCCTCAGCAGGGCACCGCGACCTGGCTTTTCTTAAAGGTTACGACCATCAGAGGCACAAGGAGGAAATGTCACCGCAACAGTCAGCGGACAAGCAAAGCAGACGGAGAGAGGCCGGGCTGATGGAGAGGAGAGGGGGCGAGCGTGAAAAAGAGACCTCTAGGGGCTTTGAAAGGGGAAAAAAGCACTAAGAGAGAAAGACAACAGAAAGGGCGAGAGAGGACATATGGCGAGAGGGCGACGCGACCGCGGACTGACCGAGTCGTCGGCTGAAGGGTCCTGCACACCGCCATAATACGCCGAGCGCTCGTCATCCTCGTCCATGAAGACCGGAGGCTCGTAGGAGGTCAGGAAGGTGGAGGGCCGGTACAGGTGCTTGTTCAGGTGGTGCTGCCTCTTACTGGACGCCTGAGGACCACACACACACACACACACACACACGTTACACACCAGGCTCATTACCCCCCCATCAGTCTGGTTCGTGCAGCAGCAGCGTGGCCGTTACCTTCTTAGTGTACATGCACATGTTGGGGGTTCTTCCAGGCACAGGGATTCCGGCTTTAGTCAGTTTGATGAAGTACTTCTGAACCCTGCTGGCAACCTGCAATGTGTTCACAGGGAAATGTCCTTGTTCATTTCCAACTGAGGTACGACAGCGTGAAGTAATTGAGGTCACACACACACACACACACATTTGTCACTTATGTAGCCGGAGGGTGCAATTATCACTCAAATGCTGCCTGCAGTACGTCTGAGTGTTTAGAAGCAAAGTCAAAGCTCCACATGGTTAATACATCATCACAGACTAACTTAGAGAGGAAACCGCCGCACAGCCAGCCCACAGAACACTCAGTGATGCGTCGGCCATGTTGTTTCCTCCCCGTGACTCACCTGCTTCGCTGTGCGGTTCCCGAGCTCGTCTGCGATCTTCTGCCACCTTCTGGACTCCACTTCCTCCGGAGGAAACTTCACCAGTAGCTGTTCCAGTTTTTTCTACAAAACAAACGGACGGTCAGGAGAGATGGTGTCACAGCCGCGTCACTGAGGATCCTGGAGGCCGACACGCTTTAATTAAAGAACGCCGCCTTTGAAACGGGGTTCATAGTTTGATGGCAGACGAGGGATAAATGAAAGTGAGCTGATCTGCGAGGCCAGGCGGCAGCAGAGAGCAGCAGGAGAGAGAGTGCAGAATGAAAATCAACCTTTTGTTGTCTGGAGTGCAAACGTTTCTGTACCTCAGCCTTTATGCCTCACATGTGCTCACAGGGAACAGTGACAGAGTGACAGGTGCGTGCGTATTCAGCCACTTACCTGTTCCTCCACGGTCCACAGCTGGTTGAATGTGTCAGGCTTGTTTGGGTGACATATCCTCCCCCGGATCATCTGTGGAGAAGAACGCACACGGGTGACAAACATGTTAAAAGACTGACGGGGAAAGCATTTGAATTGAACGCCGCGTGCTGAGCTTCCCGCCGCGGCGAATGTGTCGGTTTGACGGGGGAAAGGCAGGCTGTCTGATGAGACTGGAGACGTGACGGCGAAGAGGGGAGAAAGCGGCGCCCTCCGCCGACAAACACCAACTCGTTAGGATGCAGAGTGGCGTCTGGCTGAATGCCAATGTACCGCCGCAATGGAAACGGGGAGCGGAGCGGAAATAATCACATTTGTTTCAAGTTGTTTGTTCAGTGCCCCGGGATCAGGACAAAGTCAAATCTCACCGTGCAATAATGTGGAGAGACGCACGCCCGGCCGCGCACGGCGAAGGCAAATAACAGGAGGGAAGCAGAGGAGCGGAAAAGGTGGACTCCTCATGTTTCCATAGATACCGTCTTTTGTGCTCACATGAGCTGCATGCGTAACCGGCGAGGAGTGAGAACAAGGGGGGGGGGGGGGGGAGGAGCGACACACCAACAACCTGAACATGTGCCTGGCAGGAGACGGGTGACTCACTCGGGGACTGGATGACGGCGGCGCCTTGTTTGTGCGACTGGCTGAGAGGAGTCCTACCTGTGCTTGCCTGCTGTTCTCCAGGGCGTCACTAGTGGGCAGTGAGGAGTACATGGTGGAGGATTCTCCTTCCCTTTTGGGCTCCACGGGGCTTTTTGGTCGAGCGGGCAAACCTGCAGGAGGAAAGGAGTAGAGGTGTTATTCCACACGACGAGAATCCACATTATATGAATCCAGACGGCGTGTTGTCTCTTTATTTCTACTCGCCCTGGTCAAAGATGAGCTTCAGTCGCCTGGTTTTGCGCTTCTTGTCGCAGAATTCTCTCTCAAAGTCGCCCAGTCCGGAGGTGTACTGCTCCCAGGCGATGTCGGGCAGCTGGACCACCCGCTGAGGGCAGGGCAGGCCCAGATTCACCTGACAGGACAGAGGAAGGGGGGATCGTTACACACACGCACAAGTTTAACATCAAGTACTTTTAAAGGACAAGCTTTTATTTTCTGGCCACTATCAAACCTGATCTAACCTGCCTGTACGGATCCATCTATTGATCTGCCCTGATGAAGTATAAAAGATGTATTTGTGGTGTTTTGATGAGGAGAAAGAAATCAGTCAGGCTGTGAAGTCGCTCAGTACCAGAGAACACTCTGTGACAAGATGGGATCATATTGACACTGAGGACTGATGGGCTCTCTGCCATCGACATGCCGACGTGACAGATGTCAAAATGTATTTCTCACCAAGATCTCTAGTACCATCGCTCAGAAAGAGGCCCTATATTATCCTAAACATGTCTGTGCACTAATCAAGTGTATAAAGGAAAGGCGGTTTGTATTTCCTTACCTGTTTCTGCAGCTGTTCCACGAAGCCGATGGGCTCGCCGAGCGCCTCTCTCTGTTGGCGGGCCAGAGTCTCCAGGTCCAGGATGGCCTGCGTGCGCTGGGCCTCCAGAACGCCAATGGTCTGCAGCAACCTCTGATAACTTGACACAGAGGGGAGGCGGAGATGAGACGAGTCGGGACACTTTACATTATTTAACCTGACACTCTGCCGCGCAGCTAAACTCATCAAACTTTCAGACCCCAGATACATAATTCAACCACGGAGCACAAACTGTAATAACTGTAGACGGCATGAAGCGTTCTCTGATACATCATCCGTCCGTCCGTCTGTTTCCAACCACTTATACAGATCTCTGTTTGCCCCTCCGTCTAGTTCCAATTAAGAGTCTTCACAGGGCGGGGGTGAAGCCGATGTGACAGCCATCAGACGACGGTTGGCAGTAGCTCTGGGCCAAGCCAACTCGTTCAACCAGCCATTTTGGTACGTACGTAAGCAGCGGGAATTTTCCACTGAAGGCGGCAGAATGACTCCAGACAAACAATGACAGCGTGTGAAGAGCAATGACCTGATTAAGGATTCTGCAAAATACACACTCCAACTTTCAAGTACATGGCAGAACCTTTTTGCGTGGCGGAACACTTTGTCTCTGCTCCGCTTGAGGAGACTTCAGCACTGCAGAAGTCTGACCTTTCCACTTGCACCCTCAGGGGTGACAGGAGAGGTGCAAACAGAGCTGTGAGTGACTAAGTGTGGGACTGAGTCAGAGGCCAGTTTACACAGGGAGCTGCTGCTGGTTCTACATGGTTACAACCCAACGCTCAGGTGCTCAGCCGAGCGGAGCGGATCAATCTCCTCTAACGCGCCGCGAATGAAAAATCAATGCAGAGGACACAATTAATTTAAGCAGTTGCCAGTTAGTCCGGAATCCCTCAAGATCGAGTCGAACGTGGAGGAGAGCGAGCCGTGTTCATCGGCATTCAGACGCCGACACGTATTACTGTACGCTTCCTGTTCTGTGGTGATTCAAGCCTCGGGTCGATGCAAACGTTGTCAGATGAACAGAAGATCGCTACGTTCATCTGTTGAAGGGAGAGAGAGAGAGAACCTCCAGGTGTCCAGGGTCTGGAGATGCTGGGTCAAAGGTTGAGTATGAAGCCCAGCTCATAACCTAACAGGGGGAAGTGTAGCTCCCTGATACACACGGTGAGTATGATGAAGACTTAGACTTAGAGTAAAGAGGGAAACAAAGTCCCCATGGTGGTAAAACCTGACTATAATCTGTCCTCCACACATTATTATTCCTAATGTCATTTTTTTCCATATTCAGCAGGTGAAAGTGCTGACTCATGCCTCCTCTCTGCATTGATTTAAGCTTTCACAAAACTCTTTCCCTCAGCACAACCAAACTGTGGCATGACACAGAATCTTCCCCCAGATCACATTACACACACTGTGAAACCTTCTCCAGACCTGAAACCCTCTCAGTCACACACACACATGCATCAAACACGCCACGGCCCCTCCTCCAACATACGTGCAACATGCGACCAGCTGACCTGCCTGGGTGCGTTTAGAGCCTGACTGACCACAGCAGGTGACCCGCTCCTCAGCCATACGCATACACAGGCCGCCAACAAAACACACACACACACACCCCCAACACTGTGACATCCATTTCCTGTAAAATACTCAAGTTACTGTTTGGGAGAGAATAGAAGCAATCAACACAGTCATTTTAACATCTAATCTCTCAGGGCTTTGGAAAAGTGACAACTGGCAGCTAATTCACACAATCACAGCACAAAACAGAAGGTGGAAATGAAACAACACACACACACACACACACACACACACACACACACCTTGTACTTTCCCATCCCTCTTAGCACATACACACACACACATTCCAAATGAACTCAAGTGCATCTCCGGTTAATACAAAACCAGACAGAGTGTGTGTGTGTGTGTGTGTGTGTGTGTGTGTGTAACCGAAAGATAACAGAAAATAATGATCAACGTGTTCAGAAGCAGAGCAGAACATGAGCATAAGGGCAGGAGAGGTGAAGATCTCCATCCCCCGGGAGGTCACACGTACTCTTTGTTGTGTTTCAGAGCCAGGTGGTCAGACTCAAAGTAATACACGTCGGGTTCCTCCTCCTCCTCTTCCTCCTCCTCCACGGCCTGGCTGCACCTCGGCTCCTTGCTGGTCTCCTTGCCGTCGAAGAGCACGCCGTCTTCACCGCCCGGCCCGTCCGCGGGGTCCACAGGAACCAGCTCCTCGCTCGAGAGGCCCATTGCTTCTGAGGGAGCAGGTTCCTCCACGACGGGGAAGTCCTCTTCTAGCCCGATGACCACCTCCCCCTCCTCCCTCAGGGGGCCGTTGTCTCTGGGAGGGGAGTTGGGCTTGGAAAAGGAGACCTTGCCACCAGTGGCAGCTCTCCTGGGTGAAGTCCTCAGGGTGTATCTGTGTTCGTAGGGCTCTGTGAAGGAGGGGGGAGTGCCTGATACTGAGGGGACGCATCCTGGCTCTGTGGGGGAGGGGGTCGGTGCTAATGGGGGGGTGGTTTCTCCTGAGTTGCTGTTGTTGATTGGGCTGTTGTTCATGTTGGTGGTAGCGGAGGAGGTGGAGGCGGCGTCTTCCTGCGCGGGTGTGGCCGGCCTTCCGTTGGTAGCGCTCTCGCCCTCCGTCACCTGCTCCTCGTGAGCCAGACACAAGGTCTCGCCCACCACGTCCACCTCCAGCTCCTCCACCTCCTGCTCCTTTGCCACTATCAACTCAGGTACGGGATCCTCCATAACGGCTTCGAATGTTGTTGCGGGCGAGACCGGCGATTCCCCTGAGCCAGAGACCTCCATCTGCCCCGGGACAGAGTTTCTACAAGGCACAATGGGGTCCGGGGACGAGGGAGCCCCCGCCTGGCTCCCGTTAAGCAGCGAAGCGCAGTTGGTGACGGTGGGGAGATTTGCGCTAGGCTCTTCAGCGAGTGTTCTAGGTTCCTCCCCTCTACTCTCTGTGAGTCCATTAGAGGCTTTGTGAGCGTTCGGGGGCTCCGCTGGCCCGTCACACTCCAGGTGACCATCCTCCGCCTTGTTCCCCGTCACCTCGACCTCCGCTTTACTGAGGACAGGTGAAGGAGGAGCTGTGTTGCTAGAGATTTGGCTGGGAAAATCTTCACTACTGTCATCCTTACTGGGATCCGAGACGGAGGCCGGACTATCGACTTTTAGAAGTTCGGCGTCCTCCTCGGGCCCCTGCGACCCTCCGGAGCGAGAACACCGCTTGGCCCTTTTGATTTGAGGAGAGGCATCGTTCGCCCCTTTGCCTCTGTCACAGTTCTCCGACTTCTCCGGGCTAATGTCTTTTTCCAAACACGACACACCCCGCTTCCTGGAGCCGGCCCATTGCTCCGTCTCAGGTGAGGATGCCTTGGAGTCCGTTAACTTTCCCTGCAATGAAGTCTGCTGCTGCTGCTGGCTGTCCTGCTTTGTATCCTGTTTTGTGTCCTGCTTTGAATCGTATTTGATGTCCTGTTTGGTGTCTTGCTTTGTGTCGTGCTTAGCATCCTGCTTGGCATCCTGTTTCTTCTTCGGCGAGCGAGCCCTGGGCAGCGGAGACACGGACGTCTCCTCCGGCTGAGCGATGCTTCGGTTCCTGAGGGTTCGGCCGCAAAAGTTCTCATCCAATCCATTGAGCCCCACTGATGACCTTGTGACACGCGAAGAACGGGACGCGGCCATACTATGGCGAGTGCCTACAGCCTCCTCATCCTGGTGCTCTCTCCTCTGCAGCAGAATGTGGGCACCTGGGAACACACAACAACAACAACACATGTGCTTCAGTAGGCAGAACAGTAGGTTAACACGGGGAGACTTTACAGCTCAATAGTGGCGGTAGCGTCGCAGGTTAGTCACAATTCACTGACCAACCAAGTTAAAACCAAACACAAGGAAGGTACCCCGAGGCGTTCCAAACAAAAGCTTCCAAAAAAGCCTTTGTTAAATATTGCTCAGGTAATTTCTCAGCTCTCACCAGAGGGGTATTGATTTCTGCTGTCGTTGTAGCTAAGCAACACCTTCTGTCCACAGGCAAAACTAGCTGACTTATGCCCCGGCCTGTACAAAGAAAATACATTGAAAAGGTGCGAGATGTTACACTGACGGGAGACAACGCGGGAAGGAAATGAGGTCAGGGCTTCAATCCGGCCTTAATAACCAATCACTCACTCCGTCTATTCCAACACGGCGGAGGGGTTGTGCATTTGAGACTCATTTTTTTTTTGTCTGGAAAGAGATAAAAGTGACTGAAGGAAACGAGGAATAATTTTATAAATGAAGAGCAGCAAATAATACAAACGTGGATCGATTAAAGTCGGGCCAGGAGGTTCTGCTTGCCTTACAACCAGAAATAATCCAATAAACTGTGTCATCGTTCTGAATTCAGGCCAGAGGGCATGTTTAGTCATTTCTAGCCAGAGGGGTAAACCGTTTATTCTTTTACACACACAAAGAAAGTTCACAGATTTCTGACACGGCCACTTCACGATAATTCTCCCATCCAATTCAGCGGAGATAACACTGCAGACTCAGGTTGGGCAACGTCCACCCGGCCCGTTGTTTATCTCTCTACAGCAGGTAACCGGCGCGGCAACAGGCGGCCATCCTTCCTCATGTGATTACACACACACACACAAATTGAAACACAAACAACAGAAATCTTTCAACGGCTTACAGGCTTAAAACTGTGGACGACTATAAAGGCTACGGAAATGACAATTAACTTTATGAGGCGTTGGGAGGCACAACAAACCCTCCCTCAACCTGTGCTGCTCCTGCTGCTGCTGCCGAGACATCTTAACGTCACGTAAACAAAAATGCCGGCCCGCCCTGCGTGTCGTTTTATGACTACGGCTGGAAAATTCAAAGAAACACCCCGGCATTACGCTCCCGCCTGGGACGGCAACCAATCTCACTAATTACCTAATTATCAGGCAGATCTTTTTCTATTTAAAATAATCTATTTGACAGATAAGCAGCGGCGGCGGCGGCAGTGATTAGATTCTGCAGCCGCACTCGGTGTTTATTTCAGCATTTTTGATTTGGTCCACACCCAAAGGCGGTGGAATAAACCAGAGGCAAAGTGCTGCGTATGGAAAAAAAAGCAACCTATGGCTGGCAGAATACTAAAAACACAACAGCAATACGGCTCCGCAGCTTCAAGACCAGAAGTAATAGAGCTCCATAAAGGCGAAGAACAATAAACGCCAATACCTTCCCTCACTGCATTTCATCTTTATACTCCTATTTGCTTTTAGCCTATAGGCCGCCGGAAAGGAAACAAACGCCACAATCCCAAAACTTAGCGGGTATGTTGGGTTATTATGAAACACAAAATGCCTTTATTACAGCTGAGTTATTTGTGTGTGTGAGCGGGGGGGACCTGCTGCCAAGTATCCAATAGAAAACAAGCGGTCACTGCTCCGTCTCATGAATCTGACAACAGAGGACAATAAAAGAGAGCGGTGACATGGTGGAATTGATATTGAAGTGACATTCGGGGAGCGATGATCTCACCGGTGTCGTCTCAAAGAAGATGTGACGTGGCCGTGCATCTTAGAGGGAAGAATATACAGCATCAATTAGCACCGTGTTACATTAATTCATGGCCCGACCTTCGTCAGGAGTGATTAAAAAGCTCCCTGTCGCCGTTCGTGGGACAATGCCTCCCATATCCTCCACTGAGCTACCACGGCGACATCAAAGACACAGGCTACGCTTGCTACAAATACATGTTCCTGATATTCCTAAAGGGAGCCGGGGAGATAACAGTCACCTGGAACAATCACTAGCACAGGCACATATTACTCACACGCTGCTAAAGACTCCAACTGAGAAAGCTAATGTGAGTTGTCCATGCATAAAATAAGGGGGGGCAAAGAGAGAGAAAGTGAAAGGGGGCAGTGGGGGGAAGGTTGTTTACACTGAGCGCTCATCCTCACAGCCAACATGACAAAACTAATTAAGGCAACTCATCTAAACTACAAACCTCACCACCACTACAACGTTCACTAAACTACCCGGGTTTCAAAGCCCAAATTCAAATTGATGTAATAAAAATACTGAGGTCTGTTAAGTTGTCTAGAAATATATAATCACCACTTCATTACAATAACTACCATGTGGGTGACATCCCAGCAAAGATTCATGATAAGTCATGGGGCTTAATGCTGCCTTAAGGCGCCTGTAGTAAATATCAGATTTACAAGTCTTGCGCAAAGGAAGAAGCAGTCCATGTAAATAGTTGGTGGGTATGCAGAATATCTGGTTCTTAACCTGCACAACGGCCGCAGAGGCTTTATATATTTGTATAAAAACTTCCCTGAGGCAAATCAACAGCAATCTGCCTGGAGATGACGGTGGTGTGCAGCAGGAGCCCAGGGAATATTGCCATATAAATGCCAAACAATGTTCCCAAATATTATTACACTATGAATGTCAAACCAGATAAGCTTTCAACAACAAACCTCCTTTTGATAGAAAACCTTTGAACCAGGTGATGCCCAGCTACAGAGATGTCTTGTGTATTTAGACGGCTGGAGGAGATACGACAGCAGATAGCAGCGATGACTAACCAGAGGAAGAGTCGCCGTGTATTATGAACTGAAGCACAGGCTACTCCTTTAATCTAAGGAGTCTGTTTCTACAGAGAGCCAAATACAGCCAGGTCAACAAACCCCCCATAAGCCCTGCTGCACCGTGAGTGAGGTTTGAAGACTCCTGCAGGTCTGTGTGCTCCTTGATCTCAACTTTGCATCCTGACATGCACTACATCCGCTCCTGCTATATTTAAAAGGGCATTACTAGAAAAATGCCAAAGCAAAATGTGTTATTAGTTAAAGTATCTACCGGAGCAGACTTAGTCAGTCCACTCCCTGTCCTCCTCTACAGTGTGTATTTAGTGTTGAGGTGGTGTTAACATGTCCAGGCTGCATTATTATCACCGCCATGTGTGATCAGCATGTAAACACGACACCCCCCCTACACACACTCTGAAGCCTTAAACTCTATTGACATGGATACACACGCACACCACATTGTGTTGGTTACTGCTGTAGACTACGAAAGCATCATGCTACGGTTGAATACATATATATTTGAATTGAGGAGACAGTGTTAACTGAGATATAATCAACACAACAGGGTGCGTGTGTGAGTGTGTGTGGGCACGTTACCGCCGAGCTCGGTTGTTGTGGCTCCGTTCTTAAACTTCCACGGGGCCTACTGGCAACACAAATCCACGGAATGCTACTAGTGTACATAGCGCTGAGAAAGGTTCGAATCCCCCCATCCTGCCCACCAGCTGCCCGGAGCTCCACGACAACTAACTCACTCACAGGCACGAAGGTTCCCGTTAAACACGCCGCCGCCGCTACACGTGCCGCCGGATAAGTTACCGTTAGTTTGCTGCAGGTGAACAGTAAAGTTCAGAATTAAAGGTCCAGTGACGCGCTCATGAGCAGAACCACGACATGTTCGCGACCTGGCAAACAAGCTACATGTTAGCACGGGGAAACTTCCAGCCAAACATTACTACACCTAGCTTGCTAGTTAGCGGGGCTAGCCAACTAACTTACCGTTAGCTGCCCAGCTAATTGTATGCCATTAACGCTTGAGACACCAAATTGCAGGCTGTTGCACTCGCGAAATTCAAATAACGTCTTAAACACTTCATGTGACACGCAACTTGTGACTAGAGTGCAGTCTAACCGAGCTGGTTTGTCTTTCGTGTGAACGACTAGTTAGCCGAGTGGGCTAATATTGCCATAGCTCGATGTTTAGCCGAGTTTTCCTGGTAACTGCAGCGAGCTGATGAGAATCGTGGCGGTTTGGCGATGTAGCACCTTCTTAGCGCCGCTAGCTAGCCGGTACACACACCACAGCCGCCCTTGTTCCAGTTTAGACAGGTTTACCTCGTAGCGGTGCGGGTTAACGACGTTTACGCGTTAACCAGTGCCTACAGAAGCAGTTAGCATGTTAGCAACCGAGCAGCACCACGGAGATTTACAACTAGCTTGCCGCTGCTGTTAGCCGCAGAATGCTAACATTAGCTAGCTGATTGTTCCGCGCACAACTTTGCGATGCGTTTGTGTACTGAACAATGCCGCTCGGATACATTTAAGGAGAGTTAGTGAGCTCAAGTTGTATCGTTTGCTTTATTCTAAGCGCCGACCTGGACTTTGACTGCTAAAACTGCTTTTGAAGCTGAAGAATTACATACCTCACTTCCGTACATTTGCTGCACGTTCGGCAGCAGCCATGTTTTCACCCAGGCAGTCAGCTCGTCGGGGTGTGTGAGCCGATGGAGCCGCGCTCGTCAGAATGCAACAGTATACAGCAGATTTCGCGAGGCTGAGCGCACCGCCACCCCGCCGCGGTCCGCTACCTGCGCCCATAACAATGGATCCATGCGGCCTCACAAGACTCGGGGACGAACACCGAGCAGGGAGGGTTTGGAGGCTCCACTGCCCAATGTGTTTGTCATCTTAGAAACTACTAACAACAACAAAATCACGTTGACTTCAATGTTTAACAGGTTTTCATCAAGTTTTAATAGTGTCAGCCAGCAAAAATCATAATTGACTGCTAAAATCCAGACACATCTATATGCAACATTTACAACTGAGCATTCATTGTTTACCAGTCAACACAGTAAGCACGACTATGGCCACAGACACAACTTAATCCTTTAATTTAATCGATGATACGTGTTACATACTGTGTTATGCATTCTTTAGCTGTGCAATTGAACGAAGACCGATCTAGATTGTGATTTGTGCGCACATTTTATGAGCAACTTTGCATTATCATGCATTTACAAGTGACATTAAAATGGGACCGAGTTAATGCTATCGTTATCAAAGCATGCATCCTTAGCAAAACTCAGCCTGCCACATATTTACTACAAAAAAAAAACCTATTAACCCCTTCTGTGATAAATAACCAAGTGCTGAGGCCTTTAACCAACATCCTATCATCATTATTGGTACATTCAAATACTAACCAGACATAAGTGTGAGCATGCCGTGTTGCAACTCTACAGGACAGTGCAAAAAACAATTCATTGCAGAGACCAGCTAGTAATTAGTCCCTTCCTTCACAACCGTGTCACCTTTGTCACTTTAAGTGTTCAAATTTGCTCCTCTTATCATCCATTAGACAATGTTCTCTTATAACAGGAGAACTGTCAATATACAGCAACATGTTTTGTGATTTGTCACTATTAGCAACACAAGACACAGGGACATACTTTCTCATTTGGTCAAGAGGAAGAAATATGGCATTCAATGACATTTTTAGCTGCACGATTTTTTTTTTTAAATGCTTGGTTCTGAAAACATCCCAAAACACATTATACTACAGTGCTAATAGAAATTTAGGAGCTCTTTATACAGATATATACAACATGATGAATCATTTCAAATATGATTAGTCCCTCTGTTAGTTGGTCAAAGACTGTAATGAAGTGGCAAAGACGACGTCCTTTCCTTGAATGCTTTAGAAACCAAAGTCAAGTGCAAAATAAAAAGCTTTTCGTTTCTTAAATGTTTTGTTTTTCTCTTGAGTACTTCCTTAAACGGACCGTGTCTCCACCTCTATCTTCTCCTCTGACTGAGATGTTTCTGTTTCCTGGTGGCTGATATTTGGCCGAACGGTCACCAGTGGACCTCCGCCGTAGATGGAGTGGAGGAAGTTCCATGTCTCCTCAGAGATCTGCCCCGAGTCGGCTCCTGCATGGTCACACACCAGACACCACACACACGCATCAATACAAGCACAAATATCATTACAGCTGCATCATTCAATGGCACAGAGACTTTATCTGCCTTTTGTTGTTGCTGTTATTTTCTCCAATTCATTCTCATTCAATCACATTTTTTTAACATTGCAAATGTTCTACCTTTTTAATATCCTAAGTACAATCCCTGGGGGAAAAAAAGCTTTGGAAAGCTCAGAAATCATATTCATTTACAAAAGACTTTACCTTGTTTCAGTGTTAAATGGCCGTTCTTGTTTATTGTAATTTTGGAGTTATCAATTGGTCCGGGTGGATCTTGGAAAGGATAAATAGACAGAATTACTTAATGCAGGAACATTCTAAGACAACACATCACCAACACTTGTTTGTGTAAATTTACGAGAGCAATTTCCTCTATTCACTACAGAGGGAAAACAAATATTGGAGCATCAGAAGTCAGAGGGAAGCGGCATCTGCAAATATGTCTTACAGATATAACAACACAGAGACGGGGGTAAATAAAGGTAAATGAAACATATTTTGACACTGCATTTGGCAGTAGCAAGGGGCAAACTTGTCTCAGGGGACTAGACATGCTTCTTTTTAATAAATCAAAAGGAAAGGAACCATTTACAGTCTCCTCTGAACATGAGCAGCTTTGTTTTGGTATCAATTTCCTCATTGCATATGATCATTTTTATTTAAAATCATTCTATCCACACAAATGTAATAAGGAACTGTGTGTTAATCAGCCATTGAGACACGACTAGGGCTAGACAGTCAAGACCTGTGTCCACTCACCATTGTCCTTTCCTTTGACAAAGCCCTCCCACTCCCGAAACCACTGCATGCTGATGCAGTATATGACCGCCGGAGACTCCTCCTCTTGGAATGCCTTGTTCAACTACAGGGACCGGAGCAGGGGAGGAGAGGGAGAGAGAGAGGAAACGGGGGAGGAGTGAATGATAGAGACAAGAGGGTGGAGAGATGCGTCAGGGGATGGGGAGGAGAAACGGAGGGGGGGGATGAGAAAACATGTAATGAGGATCAAAGGATTGACAGAGGTTGCAAACAGAATCAATTCTCTGTTAGTTATTCCTGATTCAAAGACGGCCTAGAAACAACTGATGGATTTCCTGGACTGACACAATCCCTGCACTTCTGAGTTATCTAGCTGAATTTCTCTTTCATGCTTGGATACAACATCTATCTGTCCATAGGGAACCATGTCGCTGCTGATAGTAGAGACTAAAATGATCACATCAGTCTGTATCCTAAGCTCTATTTCCCTGGCTGATCACAGTCATTGCCTTGTTGATTGATGTGTGCAGAAGAAGCCTACCCGGACAAACATGTCCAGCTCTGCCTTGCGTCGTTTCTCCAGTTTTTCTATCTCGATCTGGCACGTATGGCACACATACAGATGGTTGACAGCTGGTCCACCTCCATACCTGCAGGGAGCATACACATTTACTCTCAGAGCTCAAAACCAAATCTACTACATGGTTCAATAACTTTGAGTACGACGCAACAACAACATAATAGTCACTCCATTACAAATCTTTTATTACCAAATATCCCTGCAGGCTTGAAAGACGGGTGTTAAAAGTTGGCCGTTTCAAACTTCACAAAGGACAATGGCTGTCGTTTAAATGTACTCTATGCTGCAAATGTATTAAGTCACATTGTAATGCTGAACGTTTGGACATCCTGCGCATACCAATGGACAATAGAGGAGCCGGCTGTTGGATGTGGACCGTGTGAAGGAGGCAGCTACCGACTTTTAACAGCCACGCTTTAAGTCTACAGTCTCTTACTGGGGAGATTGGTGGAGCAGATGTTATAGTTGGCTTTAAACATACCTGCTGTAAAGGTGATCCCACACGTTCTGTGGCAGCATTACAACAAGGTCATCGATGTAGGTGGCTTTGTTGGGTGGGACTCCTACTAAAACACATGAATGGAGTTATTAATGAGAAGACATCGGCAATAACGGCGATTGTGTGACGCAGGGTGAAATGAATCAAATCCCCATGAGTGGACAGTGCAAAGATTAAAGTGCATTTATATCATTTATAATCTCTCCAGTTTCAAAACTCTGGACAGAGTATTAAAACCCTTTCAACAATCCTTCCTTCCTCTCTAATAACAGGAGGAGGAATGACAAAAGTCTGCTGTCTTTTATAATCTCTCTCCATGTCAAAACTCTCTGGCTACAATCAAATCCCAAAGTTGTGTTAAGAGAGGATTTCTCACAGTGTCTCTCTAATTGTTTTCCACAGAGCAATGAAAGTGTTTCCTGGCCAGAGAAGCTTTGACCTCTGTACGGTTTCAGTGCGTAAATAATGTGGGGTGATTTAGCATACACACCTCCATGAGAACACAGGAAGTCATCGTTGGAAATGGGCCCTGGCTCAGCGAAGGTCTTGAACTTGTTAAGCCACTGGCGGGAAACGTAGAACTGTAGGAGGCTGGGCTCCATCATGTTGAGTAACCCTGACACCCTCCGACGTTCTTTTAGCGCGTCTTCACTGCTCTTTCTGCCACGGGACAGAAACCAGAACGTTACGAGCTGTTTTTACAACTGTGTGAGAATAAGAATAAGCCTTAAAGAGATGAATCTAGTGCGGTGCTTACTTATAGAAAAGCACATAAGCCTCAGTGTTCTGTACGCACGACTCCGACACTTCAGTCACACTTTGGTCGTCAAATTCGTACCACAGATTGTTGACGTCGTTCCTGCAGTAAGCGATGTAATGGCCACCTGGGATCAAACAGACAAGTGGGTTAGAGGAGCATTCACAAACCCAACAAGTACATGTGGAGTTTTGTTCTCCAGGCTGGAGCATGAAGGACAGTAGGACAGTGCGACTGTGCCGTGCCAATCTGTGCCCACTCACTGCTGGCAGTGCCATGGTGACAGATGACTGACAGCAGGTCATAGTTGGTGGTCTGGGCAGAGCTGTCTTTGGCCAGGAAAGGCTGCAGGTCCAGGCCTTCGAGAGGGAAGGAGACGTGGGTGCCGATCTTGGTGGAGAACATCAGCTCGTGTCGGAAGCGCTTCAAGTGGATACACAGGATCTGGAGCAGAAGGAGGTTAATTTTAGAAACATGGCATTTGTAGGGAAGGGAAAATGTGGTGTGTGGTATTTCTTGCAGGATTTGTCTTTGTACCTCTGGCAAACTTTGCATTTTACAGAATTTCACACCATTCCGTAATCTAAGAGGGAAAAAAAGTTTTAGTTGATGCAAGTATTGTTCTAGTAGTGGTTCAGTTTTCAGCAGAGACATATGAGAGAGAGAGAGAGAGAGAGAGAGGTCACTCACTTCTTGCATTTTTCACAGCTGTACATGTTGTCCCCTAGAAAACACAGAGCAGTCCAACTGTTATTCAAACATGAATAATAATAATAATGCTGCTGGTGTTAAAACAAAGTGAGACTAACTCACCTTTCAGTTCGTCCCTGGCAAAGAAAGCTGCAAGGCAGTCTTGTAGTGTGACCACAGGTCCCCAGAACCAACTAGAGGAGGAACAAACAAACCCAAATATAATGAGGAACTTCGGAGCAAATGGTTTGGAGCATCATGTGCAGCAGAGTGACCTAGTTTGTTATAAGCTGCCGGGGATAATTACATCAGCAAACGCCTCAAATGTAAACAAACTGCTGTGAACATATTACTCCCACACCTCTTGATGTATTCCATGACAAAGGCGATCCAGCCCTGCGGTGCGTAAGCCTCCCCGCAGGAGCCGGCTTTCACCAGGGAGGTCTGGTGGGTGGAGGAGTGCAGCTTGGCCAAGTCTTCCTTCCCCGGGATGGGCAGTGAGATATCCTGGAAGTTCTCCAGGGTCACAGACACCTGATGGCCGCGGGAAAACATAGACAGCAAAGCGTTCAGCCTCAGAGAGCCTTTACGGAAAAGTCCCCATTCATTTATTATTCCTCATTCGCAGAAGGCCAATTTTAGTTATAGGCACTTTGACCACAGGCTATTCCCACCTTACAGCAAACAATAACACAAAGAGCACAGCTTGTGATGTGTGTATCTACGACTACATTAGCAGTGTGTCAGAGCGCGGCTGAGCAACACAACTCACGTTTTGTGTTGTATTAAGATTTATAAATGACTTATGAAAGAGAGTCCGGTTCACCCGTACTCCTGTCTCTCTCAGCGTTCCATTCATCACAACAAAGCACAAAAAACAAAACTCTTTGTCTTCCACACTCACCCGGTCACAGGTGAGGCACTGGACTGAGCTGACGATGGTGCCGTCAAACACATCTGAGATGACACTGCGGTACCTCTTCTGACGTTTGTGCTTTGGTGGGGAAAATGTGGTTACTGCTGCGGAAAACGGGAGAGAGAGAGAGAGAGAGACATGTAAGAGACAGGAGAGCTACACACAACTGAGACCACTGAAGCTTTCAATCTGGACACCAGCATCTGGGATTATTGAGAAGATTTCCCTTGCGACACTCAACAGAAGCCCAGTACCTTTCTTGTGCGCAGGGTTGAGGTTGTGCCAGCCAGAGACGGCTTTAGGCGGGCTGCTGGACACTTTGGAATGTCCATCCATGGGGCCAGGACTCTGCGGCCTCGTGGTGTTCGTCATTTGAACGTCTAAGAAAGAATCTAATGAGGAGTGGGCCAAGGTCATAAATGTGATACAGAGTATTACAAAGTCATTCCCATGGAGAACGCTGCCGAGTGGTCAGGCAAGCAAATTCTCTTAATGTAACCTGTACCTGTCGTTCTGCCCTGAATCTTGATGGCTCCCTGGCTGCTGATAATGGGGGTGGTCTCTGTGGTGGTGTCAACGTCTTTGTCCATGTCCGCTCTAGTGCCTCCGCCGACACCACAATTACCCCCAGAGTGGTAAAGCTCATTAATCATATTCTCGTCTTGCTCGGGAATCAGCATCTCGGCTTCGTTGGTGTCGTCTATCAGCGCGCTCCCTCCGTGCGCCTCATTATCGGCCCGCTCGCTGCTGCCGCATGACTCGCATGACTGGAAGTCATTGTCCGACTGGCTGCGATTGTCTTCGTCAGGGCCGTTATCCAATGTGATGCCGTTGGACTGATCGTCGGGTTCGGGCTGCGGCTCCTTCAGCTCCTCGTGAAGTTGATCCATTAAACAGCGGAGAAACTCCTGGGAGTCCTGAACGCCACAGGGGATTGAACACAACAGAATGACTCTTAGTTGAGTTGGAAAATGTACAAAACGGTTCAATCTGGACAGTTGGCTGTCAGGTTATTAAACTAGAACATTAACTCTGGCTTCTGTTATCTGTGGGTAAGATTGTTCATTTCCTCTTCCTCTTACAGAATGCAATCAAGTTTGATAGACACAGCTGAGCTTTCCCAAGATTACACCGCCACCCACCCCCTCCTTATTAGAAGCCCATCCACTTCACTCTTTAGTTTATCCCAATTCTGCTTCACAAAATCTGAACCCAAGTGCTCATGAATGTCTAATCAAACTTAATGAAACTCAGACGCCTCGATCTCTCAGTCAAGACAAATGAACTCTCCTCTCCCAGGAGCTGGAATGTTGCACCAATTCATCGCAATGCTAATGCCAAGGCCGTGCAGCCCGGCGTGGCGTGACAAATGAATATTCTCCGGCTAACCCCTCTGAACAAACACAGGCCAGCCAAGAGGAAACAGCCTTGAAAAAATCCCTTATTTATAGATACACGGGTGGAGGATTACAGAACGCTCTGCAGTTACACGTCTTTTAAAATCTTTATAAAAATTAAACTGTTGCTTTTAAGGCCCACCTGGAATCAAATCAAGCAATTTAGCTCCAGCATAACTTTAATGTGTACTGGCATGCGTGTGTGAGTGCATGTGCGTGTGTGTGTGTGTGTGTGTGTGTGTGTAAGTCAGTTGCTAAAGTAATTGCCATGCAGAGGCTTCCGTTTATCTGGCTGAGTGATTTGAACTAGAACTAATGTAATTTCAGTGAGGGAGGGGGTGCGTGAGGGGAGGGATTGTATAAGCTCTCAGACAACTTTATAGGGCCGGCTGCAGACCTTTAATGATGCCAACTCAACACAAATGTTCCCTCAAAACAAAGTCTTAAACCAGGGGACGCTTGGTGACAGACATCACCCGCCCTTACATTTCACCATCTTAGAGGACTCACCTGCTGCGAGTAGCCTCTAAACATGGGGTTAACAGCTTTGATCCCCTGGAACAAGTTGGTGGGGACCACATAGGAAGGCCTGCAGATAAAAAACAAGGCTTAACACCGCAACACACACAGCAGGAAGGCTTGTTTAGAGGAGCCGTCACAGAACTGCGTTTGGTTCTGGCCATAGATGCGGTAGACGCTACAGTTTGACAGCTTTCACACTGACAGATTTGTGGCCAGTGGATGAACAATGTTAATATGCTCTCAGTCAAGAAGTAATGAAGCGAATAAGTAGGGAATTGGCAGGCGCCTACCTGTTCTTGTGCCACAGGTCGGACACGAGCTTCTGGTAGCTTTTGCAGAGTGCGGGCTTCTTGTCCGTCCTGATCAGGCCACCGCATTCGAGAAAGAACTGTGTCAAGGGCGGGCTGGAACAGGACAGGGAGAGGAGAGGGATAAACAGGACATACACACACCAAACAAACCTCTACTGAAAGGCTGTGCTCCACAAGAGTTTAGAATCTGATTCAGAGCATCAATTAGAACTTTTGGAAAGATATGACTACTCTACAAAAAATGTACAAAATGCTCAAAAGACTTCAAAAGAGGAGAGGGGGTTCATATTCAGCTTGTTCACATAATATTGTCCTTATCCTACAGGTAGATACGTTTCATCTGCTTCATATTGCACTAATGGAGCGTCATCATTAATTCGCTCTCGGCTAACGCGGGTAAACTCCACACACAGCAGAGTGAGACTGAACGACGCAGGAGAGATCTGGAAGGCAAAAACAGCTGACTGACTCGGTTGGATGGATGGAGAGCGGACAGGAATGTGCAAGACGACGACGAGACGCAGAATGAATAAGGCATGGAGCGCTCCTTCCCCTGGCATGGGGGGGAAGTCCTGACTGAATAATAACCAACAGTATGAGAAAGAAAGCGCAGTCACACAAACAGACATCAAAGGAAAGTTTCAGAGCCCCATGACTCCAGCCCTCCTATTTCTGGAGTGAGATTTAGATTGCAAATGTTGACCCACATATCTTTTGCTGTTTTAATTTATATCCAGCTCAGTTTGTTTTAATCTAAACCCCCTGACTCCTGGGTAAACACTACAATGAGGGGACTTTGCTTTGAGTTTCGGTCTGCTTTCAATTCTATAAAAGACAAATGAAACGGAAGCACAGAGTAAAAACGCACAGGTTTCATAAAGTGGCTCCAGGCTCTGCAATGCAGCTATGATTTAAGTGAAAACACCAGCAATCCAATTCATCACAAGAGAAATTCAATAAACAACTAGGAGAGTAAAGGGACACATACAAATACTTAGTGGGGCAAGAGCAGAGAGGAGTCGGGACGGGAGACAAGGGGGGAGAGAGAGCCCGTGTTCACTTGGAAAGGAAGACCCTACAGGGAAATACAAAAGGCCATTTCAGCCATCTGAAATGCTGCACTGCAGCTATTCCCTCTCAGCTGTTGCTCTCCCAAACGAGCACAGCCGTGGTCATTTCTCACGGTGCCCGAGAACGAGCGTGTCAGTGAAAAAACAAGAGACGCTGAAACAATGCTGTGGGCACTGGGAGGAGAGGAAAATGCACAACGCACAGAAAAAGACACAGAGCGCCAATTTGGGGGCGTGGGCAGTGAGACGGGGAGAAGAAGACGGACGAGCGGAGGGCGAGGTCTCACCAGTTGGACAAGGCCTGGAGGGCAGAATTCATGTAGCAGGTGTTGCCTATGTTCTTCAGCCCTGTTAAGCCTGGAGGAGACAGAGAACATAGCAAGAATTAAAAGGTGTTTGTTCAGGAAACATGTTAACATCTTACAGTGAGTGCGGTCTCTTCATCATCAGGACGGTGGAGAAAGACAGGAAACAGCCGGACACAACCAAGGTAACTAACCTGACCTGAATGAACCTCATCTGCTGACAGACGCGTGTCCATCAGCGTTCATTTACTCTCCTTCCGGTTCACATGATTTAAATTTGAGACCTAAATAACCGAGGCCGAGCCGGAGCTGCACCACATGTGGTTTCACATAACATATGTCGTTAGGTGGAGGCACTTATCCAATGCATCTTACAGCACAGTGCAGTGCAGATAGAATTGTAGCATCGGCGTCTCCAGTGGTACTGAATCACTCAGCATCAGTGTGTTAGTCCTCAGCCCACAGGTTCAGGTCTGTAGTCCTGTACACAGACCTGAACCTGCAGGGCCTCGTTTCCTGCCAACTAATACACATGAAGTCTGAGCAAACACTGCTGCTGACCTCGGGCACGCAGGTCATCCTCCTCCTCCGTCTCCATGTCCAGGTCTTCACAGCCACCATTAGGGGGCACTCTGAGAGAGGTCGGGCTCCCAGGGGACCTGCCATTGTCCTGGAGATAAGGCACAGCATATAATGAGCCAATCATAAAAATCTTATATAATAAATGAACCATTAGGTTTGGACCAACAGTCACTCTGATATGAGACTATGAGAGTAATGATGTAACTGAGTCATCATGTAGGACAGTGGACTAGAGGCCCCAGAGCAGAAACTCTATCAGATTATATAGATGTGCAAATAGAAGATCTATCATTATTTCTACAAGTTTTTCTTCTTCATTCTTCTAGTAAATAAACTGATGAAATAAGCTCAAAGGCTTTGAGGTGTTGTATGATGGAGCCTGATCCTGATGCTCACCTGACTGGAGTTCTGTGGAGACGGCAGGTGTGTGTGAGGCGAGTGAGGGCCCAGCTTGCGCTCCAGGAAAACCTCCTTACCGCAGGCGTAGCACCATACCCGCAGTGTGGTCAGGTTGACTGTCAGGTTGTGCCGCGTTTCCTGTGACAAAGGGTGAAAGATTTAGCCAAGAGCCCATAGAGCACTAGTATGCAACGATACAGTATCTCTGGCATAATCAATCAGAGCAGAACTACTGAAGGTGCGCTGTGTGCGAGCTACCAAGTGATAAAGAAACCCTGAACAACAAACAATACGATTCTGTGGTTTCCGTCCTGTAAACTTAAAGACTGTGTGATAATTCAACACTTATTCCATGTGCTTTATGAATATCTAAATGTAATAAAATAACATTTAGATGGTGGAAACATGGCTGAGTGGCACTGACACCCACCCACACACCCACACACCCACACACACACCCACACACACACACACACACACACACACCCACACACACACACACACACACGGCAGCAGGTCCTGCATTATTCATCAGACCTGCATTAGCCCCCACACAGCCCAGCAGAGCAGACTGGCATAAAGGTTACACCAGACTGGGCACGGCCATGAAACTCCCCGCTTCAATCATTTATGAAGGGACCAGTTAAACCTGAGACATTAATACTGAGGGGGGCAGTAGTGTTTTAAACATCACTTTGGCATTATTATGGCAATTTCATTTTGTGTATTGGTTGACCTTAGGAGACTTAACTAATAACGCTGTCACCATTTCAGAAGAGCAAGACGAGGCTTTTTTTCATCGCATTGATGGACAACAATCACCGATGACTCCATAACAAAGGGGGGCGTGTCAGACTGTCGTAACTCATTCAGTTACATTGGCATAACAAAGAGCCAAGACAAAATCAGGTCTTCACTTCTAAATCAGGTGTTCTGATGTTTGATCTCCCTCGTCTACAATTCAGTGCTTTGTGTGTAGTAATGTTGGAAACAACATCATGCGCCTACAGGATTCCTCTGATCCCATCTGATCCCCGAATAGCGTTTCTCACTGCAGAGTCAAGAGATTAAAATGTTTCCCTCCCCTCAAGGTCTCTGGAGGTCTAATTAAGGAAAGGCTTCATTCCCTCAAGATTTAAAGATGGCTTCCTCTGAGCACGGATGCAGTACACACACTCAGTACACAGGTAAGAGGAGAGTGATCAAAACCCAACACCCAATATTCATCTTCTTTACTTCTTCACTCTTATCTCAGGTGAAGAAACGAATAGCCTGGCATTGGAAAAGCTCGTTATGTAGGGTAACATATTTCCTTTTGCACTTCTCATTTTCTCTTTCAACCTACCGTGGCAGCACACACACACACACACACACACACACTCTCTCCCTCTCTCACACCCACACACACCCACACTTCCCCATGGACTGAAAATGAATAATGAATGAACCTCAAATTGTACTGAATTTCAGCGTGTAGGCAACTACAGCTCACTGGATATTGAACAATCTATATGTACATCAAAAGCTTAGTGCAATGTCTTTGATCCTGGGGAGGAGATGATGTAATGGGAGGCAGTGTTGTGCTCCTGACATCTCTCCCTCCTTTGCTTCCAATCTGCTTTGTTACATTTTTTCCCCCCTCTAATTTCCTCTTCTTGTGAATCAATACCAGCGTTCCACATTGACCTTTGTCTTCACTTAAACAGACATTGGTTGGTTCTTGCGATCTCTCACCTGTGAGTGGACGGTGCTGTGGTCAGTGTGAGATTCCCCACAGCCTACATATGCACAGCCATTCTGGGAAGAACACAGACACCAGGGTGTGAAACAAACACAAACCATATGTTTATACTGAGACACAAACGTAGGAGGTTAGCGGTTTACACCATCCAAACATCTCACCTCCAGACACGCCCACAGATTTGGGCCTCCAACTTTACAGTCTTGGCACTGACCCTGAAGAAGCAGAAGACAGGGTTACGATCTTCTAAATGAACAGTGAGACAACGTTAAAGCTCACAGCCACTCAAACATTCCTTTCAGAACAAAAACAGGCTGTGTTATTCAGTCAAGAAGAGAGGTGTCACTCACATGGGACTTCTGAATCAGTTCCTCTTTGGTGATTTCCCCCACACAGTCCAGATGAGGACAGTCACAACTCAGTCCAGGCGACATCGCTCACCCTTTAGGCCTGAGAGAGAAAGATTGGGGAAGAAATGCGTCCTCAATACACAACTTCTGTTTTGAATACATGCAAGGTTATGCGTTCCTATGTGCAAGGCAAATACAGAACAGAAAATGTAGGACTTTATGTTATAAAGTAATGAATACACTGCCCCCAAAATCTGTTATGCGATAGTCTGCGTTCTGATGCGAGCACAGCTTTAAAGACGAGGCTGCTGAAACCCGAGTCGCCTCCAGACAGAAACTCTTTCCATAACTGCAAATGGACAACTTCCTCACATGAGCCGCAGACGTACCAATCATGGATAACACCTCAGCCGGCAACTTAACAGCAGCACCTGAGTGGCACGGCTGGGGATGAGTTTACCCTCAACCGCTGTGCTGCTTAAAAGATGGAAAAATGCAAAGGCAGACACAGATCAAATTACAAACCACTTAAACTTTCTGCCACGCCCTCGTGACCGGGTTTCTCTCTCTCTCTCACTCAACCAATACATTTAGAAATCTAGATATCTATCACATCACAAAATAACACCAACGGTATTCTATGCCAGCTCATATCAGCAATATATAATAGAAAAGTGAATGTAAACAAAGACGGGTGATTTGTGTAATCACCGTCACTGACAACAACACGCAGGCGGAGGATCATACATGGTAAGGGGGCGGTAGAGCTGAAAGAGTTTGGACCTGCGGCTGTAGTAGAGATGCAGAGGAGCTACCCTGCGTTATTAGATCAGCTGTGGTGGAGAGGAATCGGGGGAGTGACGTCAGCAACGGCCCATTTCTCGTCTGTGGAAAGAGGAAGCCATCGGCCAAGACGCACAGAGCCTGTAAGGTGGGGTGACAGGAACCCACTGGAGGTTTGGATTATTAGGCTGAGTGAAGAGTCTGTCCATCGCCTCGACAGAGAGGAAGGTGAGAACAAGGCTCATTTGCTGCCTCAGATAAGCCTTGAGGGAACGGAGGGGTTTACTCGTAGGGAGACGGGGCGCATAGGTTACATACCTGCCTATCAAACATGCTGGATTAGGTGAACTACTGCACCATAAAACAAAGCAAGCAGAAATCACATTACTCATATATGACAGACTGGAGAGAGCAACCACCTCAGATAAATTGGGAATGGAATAATATAGATCTTAGTGCCCTTCAACATACCATCTTCTATCCCTAATAAATATATAAAGCATTTAATTGTACAAGTTAAGTAATTTATCTACAGCTATTTAAGATCTGTTGGATTCTCTGTCTGGCCTGTATGTGGGGAATCTGTTGTCCACGATATAGGAGATCTTGGAAAGCACAAGGTTGCAGCCTAAGGTCTTGGTGGCTTTCAAGGAATCTTTAGATATCAAAGCCACAGTGAAAGGCTCACATCTCTACTGTATTCAGGGAACCACTGACCACTGAACACCCCCCCCCCCGCACACACACACACAAACACACACACAGGAAAAGCATGTGCCTCGAGTGTCAACGCATAAATCACCCCGCTTTATATTCAGTCAGACCATTACCGATACAAGAAAAGAGGAACATTAAGCACAGATGCATCTTGTTTCCAGACAAACATTACGTCAAAGACAGAGAGTGTAGCCATGCTAGATTACACAACACAGCCCAGCAAGTCTAATCGCGTGCAGCATGAACACACACTGGGTCATGTTTAGTCTTGTTTACATCAATACGCCTGTCTCCTCACTATCGGTGGCTCTACCAAGAAATCACATCGGCATTTATATAAATGATTCAAATACAGTAATGTGGAGATCCTTTGTGCTTCTTAAACGCATATGGATCAGGCTCAAGGTTGAAGATCCTTTTGTTTTCCTGCTCTCTAAAATCCCTTAATGTAGACAACACACATTCAAATGGTCAAATTAACTAAAATACTGTTTTTCCTAACAATAACCAATATTTATTACAGTTCAGCATCCCAGGCAACAACCCAAACAGTGAGTGATTTGACTGTATTCATCTCAAACCTTTGATTTTCTCCACATGCAGCTCAGGCACATCCATGCCTGTGCACACCGAGGGTGGGGCGCTGACCCAGACCCGGCAGCGCACATGAGGCCCATGCTGACAGCAGATTCGGCCTTTAGTCGCAGATTAACTCTTAAAATGAACAAAACTACATGGATTTAGGCAGCTACCGTATCAGTTACAGTAAGGAAATGTGATTAAAGCCAAATACAAACCGTGACGCTGGCCGGTAGATAAACTAGAGCCACAATGCAGACGGTATGTTAGCCGAAGCCTTATGTCGGAATGGTTTTCCTCCATTTAAACAACGAGTATTCAATAAAGATGGCAGATAAATAAATACAAACATAGAAGTGTGTGGCTTCGGCCTGAAACGAGCTGTCAAGAGCAGGCGAGGCGCTGACAGCGTCACAGCCCCGCTAGCTAACGTTAGCAAGTAGCCTGTGGGCAAGAACCGCTTATCATGAATCATTTGAATGTTACAAACCAACATTGACGCAACGAAAAGGCGTTACGAGCAAATGGCGTCCGATTTTAACCATCTGTGTTAATGACCGAGTGAGCTTTGATGTTTATCCATGTCACTCGTAAAGAGGAAGCTAATGCTAGCTGGTACGTATTACACGATGGTGACCGATGATAGTGACTGTGCCCGAGTCAGCCGTGTTAGCCTCAGTCGTGTTAGCCTCAGCTCTTACCTGCTCAGGATGAACGGAAGACGCTTCCCAGCTAGGTTGAGCTCGACTTTCCGTGATGTGTCAAACACGCGTTCACTTTGTATTTGCACTCATACTTCAAATATATCAGTCCTTCACTTTAACCGGAGCCGCTCGTGCCGCTCAGCGTGGTTGCTAACGTTACAGCTGACCCCGCCCCTTTTCCGGTAAAAAAAAAAATGGAGAGCTAAGAAGAACCTCCCACCCAACACACACACGCACACACACCGTCAATATGGAGCTTTGCCTTTCTATTGTTATATTTGTTTATTATTTTTTTTAACTTTACATACTACTCCTTAGGCTACTACTCACACACGCACTAATATTTATCCATAATTAAAGACAAACTATATCAGCGACCTAAATAAAAAAAGTGAAAAACACAAATAATATAACAAATATAATGACAACAAAATACGAAAATAGCTAAAATACAAAACTACATAAAATGCTATGCACCTCAATTTAACGTCCATTTTATTTATTATAAAATCAAAATCATCTGTTTTCAAGTGTTGTGTTAAAAACTTTCGCTGCACACTGAAGCCTCATACAAACGAGAGTTCATGAAAGGGCTGTAAACTGTGATTAGGGTGAGTGAAAAAGGTGAATGAGCGCCACCTGCTGGTGAAGGCTGTTTGAGCCTACAGTGATCGCGACCTTAAACTTTTTTTCTTCTTTCAGTGAAAACATCAGACATGTTATTAGTATAAGCCATACTTTTATTGCATTGTTAGCAAGCCCCGTCACCAAAATACCAGGGTTCGTATCTGCTATATGTCGTTACTTGATTGGCGTGGACTTAATACCTTAATCATCACTGAAAGCTAAATAAAGTTTTATTTGTTTGAATTATGCTGTATTGTCTTTATTATATCCGTAGTAATTTAGGTAATATAGATATAAATAACACCTGACTATGTGAGTATGTGTGAATCTCATATGTGAAAGTAAACATTTTGCATATAAGTAAATGCGTGAGTGTGGCTTTATTTTGAAAGACGTGCTTCCTGCTTTTATTTTGAAAAGGTCCCGGGCCAGGCGCCGGGGCGCGTACTGCGTGTTCGTGTTGTGTTGTGGAGTCCTTCAGCATAGGTCAGTGTGCGCGCGGAAGCTCCGGGAGCCGGCAGGGAAGCGACGAGACCTCCACATGCAACAGTGAGTTCATGATGAGAACAATGAGACATGTTTATACTTTGACATATCGCTGAGGCTGAAGCCGAAGCTGAGGCTGACCAAGCTGAGCCCTTTAGCCTCTATGAGCACTGTTAGCTAGCAGGCTAATGACAGCTGAGTGTTGAATCGTTGTGTCACCATGTGCTAATGTGATTAGCTTCCATGATAGCAGATAGTTTCACACACAGCGCAGTTATGTCACGATCTGTTCTCTTATTTACACCGAGGGCTTCAAAGAGTAACTCTGCTCTTCTACCATCAATGTTTCTAAGATATTACAACTTTTGTGACTCCATTCTTTGAGCCGTATATTTTCTTTCACGGTGTCTTTGCTGTTTCACTTCATGTTCTAATGTTTAATTTTTATTCAATCGTAATTTGAGAGCAATCCATATCAGCTTTTAAAGTCTGTATTGATTTATTGATTCAATGTTGCGTGTAATTTAAAAGTGAAAACGAAAGCTTAGTTTTTCGGCTGTATACTTATTTGACCGATATAAACAAACCTCTAACTATAATAGAAAGTATAAATAACTCGTCCGTAGTTAGTTTAGTATATCCACCTAATTTAACACTTATTATTACAAGGGAGGTTCCATTTGTATTTAGGTTTTTGGTGTTTCATGACCATTTGTTTACAGATTCTTCCTGTAATTTAAAATAACGTTTTTCAAGCAGCGATTGAGACAAATTAATAAATAATTGCCAGTAATCTTAATGTAAACAGTGTACTTCTCCAAGTGATCCAGCGATCAGTGCTGGCAGAAATCAGTGAATAATACTTTTAAGAAAGTTGCACTCTTAAATTGCAACTTACTAAGAAACAGTTCTATCTCTAATGAGTTCCATAGTGGAACACACACACCAACATCATCGTTCCTGTGTAAGAGCAGATCAAAGGCTGGTGATTGGGTGAGTTCAAGTTCTAGTGGAATAATAGGTCATGCGAGGAGCCGTGTGTCTCCTGTCTGGATGTCAGATGTTCTGCATTATAGGATTGTGTTCAGATCCTGATGCTCCATGTTTAGAAAGCTCCTGCCTCTTGTAGGAGCTGCTGTCATGAGTGTTTGGAAGCAGTACATTACAGTCCTGCACACCGCAGCTGTAACTGTTTGTGTAATGAGGAATTATTTGCACATAAACAGAAAAAAGAGATGTCAATGCTGCGTTTGATGCCGTGTAGTAAATCTCAGATGTTAAGCTCAGTGATTGGCCTGAACCGTGCCAGTCTCATGTACCCTGAAGTGCATGAGAGGCTGAGTCTTCCTCCCTCAGAGCTCAGTAGAGGAGAGCCTTAGCACGGGCACTTATGTCAGAGGCTTTATGTAATAACGGCACCGTGTCCGTTTCTCACTCTCAAGGTTAAACCCTTGCGTGCGACTCACTCCTGTCTCTCCCTCACAGCTCCAGCAGGACCGCCACGGAAGAGAGAAGAGAGTTGCCATGTCACTCATAGACCGCCACCATGACACATGAGACCATCGGCAGCTCCCAGCTGCCCATCAAGGCCGCGGCCCTGCGCATCGTCAACCTCCCCCTGTCTGTCTACAGCTCCCTGCCCCAGGTGAGGGAGTGAATGAACCCGTGTGCTGGGAGTTTGTTCACGTTGCCCATTGACGAGTGAACTGGGATCAGGAAACGTCACATGACCTTTCGACGCGCTCCTTTATTGGAGTTTCTCTGATTTGCCTTCCTGAGATTTTTGCTTGTATTAGTAGTGGGATAGGGGAAGTAAACTGCACTCTTAGTTACACAGACACTAGTGTGGCATGTGTCCAGCATGTGTGGAAGTGTTTCAGACTGGTCCATGGACTGTGTGAGGTCAGTGTGTGCTGCTCAGCTGTGACGTATTTAAGTCGACACCTTAAAGAGGATTGTCTGAATGCACCGTCAGCTCGGGTCCCTATGGACTCGCCCGTCTCCTTCCACGAAGACGAACCCACCTTCATGGCTCCGGCCCTCCTTTAGTCTCATTCCCCAGAACTGATGCAAGCTGTGACAGCAGCTATTCCTGACTGGACTGTCAGGTGTGACCTGTTTGAGAGAGCAAGTGTTCTAAGCCCAAGCAGATGTAATTGCACATGTATTTCATCTTTGTAAAGAGTGAAACGGTGCTGCTGTGTGCTGACGGAAGAGCCCAGTAGGCTTTTGAGCCGACATGCAGGGAGAGAGAGCACAGGTGTGATGAATGAAAGTGACAGAGACGCACCTCAAAGGAATGCAGCCTTTATTGTTCTGAGTCACACCTGTGTTTCCACCGTGTCAATGCATCTGCTGTGTCCAACCCCCCTGGAGACAAAGAGCTGCGGAAGTTCACATACATCCAAATGATTCCCACTGGTTGAGTACTTTATAGGTTTAGTTGTTCCTGTGCAGGTCTCCTGACCTTCAGGGCCTTAAATGTTTTCCCCCAGTGACCTACATGCTGCATGCCCAGAGTCTCGTCTGTGCCTCCAGTCACGTAGCGTCTCAGATCTCAGGGACCATCTGCTGGGAGGACGTGATGTGTGTGTGATCTGTGTCCCACCACAGCCAGCAGACGTGACACGGCTTCATACCTGATGTTTTTATAATGTTTAGTTGTTAGGCTGTGTGTGTGTGTGTGTGTGTGTGTGTGTGTGTGTGTGTGTGTGTGTGTGTGTGTGTGTGTGTGTGTGTGTGTGTGTGTGTGTGTGTGTGTGTGTGTGTGTGTGTGTGTGTGTGTGTGTGTGTGTGTGTGTGTGTGTGTGTGTGTGTGTGTGTGTGTGTGTGTGTGTGTGTGTGTGTGTGTGTGTGTGTGTGCGCGCGTGCGCGTGCGCGCGCGCGCGTGCGCGCGCGCGCGTGCGTGCGCGCGCGCGCGTGTGTGTTTTAAATGAGAGGAGGCGACGTGCAGTGTGAAGCACAGTCTCTGTATTCGATGATTCGCTGGTAGCCGACTCCCCCGGCTGTTGCGTCATCAGTATCCACGGCGTCCTCAGTCGACCTCTCATCTGATAGTGAGTGAGTGTGTGTGTGTCGGTTAGGCAGCAGCACTTTCTGCTTTATTTGCTGCCCTCATCGCCTCAGAAAGGTGTCAGATATCAGAGAGGAGAGCAAGCAGCCTTTGACTCAGGGCTGAAACGATGCAAAGATCAACTGCAAATGAAAGAATCATCCATTTAAAGAAGATCATTAGTTTGGCTGTGCACTCTTATCAATCATCTGATATGTATTGATTTCTCTTTGTGTGTCTCTACTTCCTGCCTCTGTCTTAAACACCCGGCCCACATGAGACTTCAGGGGCTCCTACACATTCCACATTCTCTGTAGAACCTCAGGCTGTGTCTTAACATGCTGCTGCGTCTGTGACACACATTTTTTTGCGTGTGTTTGTGACATCTGCTGGATGAGGGACAAAACACACACAACAAACCTGCTGTATCATCCTTTTTAAACACACACACACATACGTTTAGCTTTACAATCTTCCTGTCTCCTCCCCAGGTGAGCATCAGCACAGGAACTAAGAAGCTGTTGGCCGCCACAACCTTTGGCGCCGTCTCCCTCCTTTTCCTGGCTCGCCACTTCCGGAGGAGGAAGGGCAAGAAGAAGGCCCACTCGCCCACTCAGTGGGAGCAGGGGGGCTTTGAGTTTCTCTCCCCAGTCCTGCCGGTCAGAGGTAAGGGTCTGGGATGGAAGCGAGTCCACGTGTTTGGCTGCTCCAGGTTGACCCTCGTCTGTAACCAGCAGACTGCAGATAGACGCTTATCTGTTGTGTAATCCTGGCACGGCCGCCTGTTGTGTAACCGTATGTCCATCTGTCTCTGTGTAGGTGAGGCCTGCCAACAAGCAGCAAACACAACAAGAGCACGCTGCCTGGACTCAAACAATGGCCGCTCCCCCAGTCCGGCCCTCAGCACAGGAGCCTGCAGGAAGAGGTCCGGGTCTCTGCTCAGCCAGGCAGACTCGGTAAGAAACGTAATGACTGTGAAGGGTTAAATGGTGGTTTTAGAGCGAGATAACAGGAGAGGAGTCACAGATAACAGCGGGTTACAATCAGAGGGTGTGATCTCTACACTCCCTTTAGCTGGAAGAACACGGGAGCGGCGCAGTCATAGTGCTGATGATGTCACCGTCCTCTCAATGGCCGCTGGGTTCTGCTTTGTGTGTTCACAGGTCAAAAGCATGAACTCGTCCAGCAGCAGCACCTGCGCCAACGAATCCAGCTGCTGGGACAGAACGGGAGACGACGACATCTGTGACGTGGTCAACATACCTGTCACCACGCCGGAGAACCTGTACCTGATGGGTACGGCCCAGGACAAGATGGCGGCCCTGATGAGATACACTGATGCAGCGACACTGTGAGGGTTACAGTGTGTGTGTGTGTTTGTGTGTTTCCAGGTATGGATCTGTTCGAGGAGGCCCTGAGGCGGTGGGAGGAAGCGCTGACGTTCAGGAGCAGGCAGGACGAGGACGAGGACGTGTGCTGTGCCTCTGTGAAGACGGGAGCCGGAGACGCCATTGCCGAGCAGGGCATGGAGGTGAGGGAGTCAGACACACACGGGAGTCCTTCAGTCAGCCGGGGACGTCTGTACGTCTGTAAAGTAACGCAGAGAGTTCCCCAGCTTTGGTCCCATGGAGTGTTGTTGTGTTTGTGTTCAGGACGCCATCAGCACAGAGTTCATCCACAGGCTGAAGTCGCTGCTGCAGAGAGCCTACAGGCTGCAGGAGGAGTTTGAGGGAGTGCTGGGAATGTCCGACCCTCCCTCACCCAGCAGCCAGGGTGAGTCACCGCACAGGGCGTCGCCAGGCCGCACAGGAAGTGGGATCAGCGGGACAGCAGAGTTCACGTGACCTGTGATGTATTGTTCATCATGATGTCATAGAGAAAGTGGTATGTAACGTCACGTGTTTCTCTGATACCATGCAGAGGCTTTGTGCCGGGAGGAGCTGGACGACCCGTGCCTGAGAGACAGCATCAGCATCGCCTCCAACGACTCCTTCGTGTCCGCCGCTGAGGTACCTTCTCCTCAAGATAGTCCAGATATTTAAGTACTTCCACGTCCTGCACGGCATTTCCTGTTTCCAACGTGTCAGAGTGCTGAGTCAGTCACACTCCGGGCTGCTCCGCCTGTTCACCAGGATTTACCTGATCTGATCTCCTTTACTCATTACGTCTCTGGAGGAGCTCAGGCTGTGTGTCTGCCGCTCCTGCTGATCTTGACCCAGAGTGACTGAACTATACCGGCCCTTTGATGAGTCCAGCTGGAAATGAACCTGAGCTGTAGTAGATTAGGGAAACTTAAGGGCCTTATACTTTATACTCAAACTATTCAACTGTGGATGAAGGCCTTCTCACCCTGAACACCTCCTCAGCTGTCCTTAGTATAAACTAGGTCAGTTCCCAGGCTTAGTGCGATTGAGGCGTCTCTATAAATAGACCTTCAACATTCCCACATCGCTGGCACGCTCTTCCTCTGCAGCTGTCGGGGATGCTTCTACACACAAGGAAACACAGAGAGATGTTTCCTCTGTGATGTATACTTCTGAAATCAAAACCTTACAAACCACATTGAAGTATACGTCCGACTCTGACCCCTCCCCACCCGTGTTCTGCGTCTTTAAACAGCCATCTTGAGCCGTGTCGGTTCATTCCCGTCGCCCTCAAATGCCCTTTGTTATTGTTTATAATCGCCATGACAGCCGTGATATTCTGTCCACATTTAAGCATGGAGCGCTGTTCGTGTCTTCAGTTTCCACCTTTGCCGTCTCTGTCCAGTTGTCTGAGCACAGAGAGCTGAGGAGCGTCCTCGCCCTGGGTCATCACCCGTTCTACGAGGAGGCGATGCAGATGGCCGAGGACAACGAGATCTCCTGCAGGGTGCTGCGGTAAGAACACTGATGATGTGGGACGTCTCTAAGGGCTTTACAGGCCCACAACAGCAGCGGTTACTCATCCCAGACGACGTAGATTGACAGATTACTGTGTTTTCATTCTCAGGACAGAGATGCTGGAGTGTCTCGGAGACTTGGACTTCCTGGCCAAGTTGCACTGTGTGAGGCAGGCGTGTCAGGTGAGATCCCACCTGCTGAGGCTGAGTAGATTATAAAGATCATGTCCTCATCATGGCTGTGTTATAATAATCTGTCCTCTTCAGCTCATTCTATGTGAGAGAACAACCAGGACATTTCTGGCCGACACCGGGAAGAAAATCCTGTCCTCCATCATCAGTAAAGCACAAAGGGTAAGAGCCGAGCCACAGCAGAGAGGAAGCAGTGTGGATACGGAGCTGGCCTCTTCTAAATGTGATTGTTTGTTTCCAGAGCCCGAAGAGATTTGAGGAAGTATTCGAAGAGATGATTTCCTTCCTGGAGCACACAGAACACTGGGAGAACACGGAGGTGGAGCTGGCTACACGTGGGGTGAGAGGTCATCCTTCATCTGGAGTCCAGACACCTGATCTACACTTTATTTTTGGATTAGAGCTGATCAGGATGATAACAATAACTCGTCCTTCTCACCAGGTCAAGCACCTGAACTTCTACGACATAGTGCTGGACTTTATCCTGATGGACTCGTTTGAGGACCTGGAGAATCCACCGGTCTCCATCCAGAATGTGGTCAACAACCGCTGGCTCAATAGCTCCTTTAAGGAAACGGTGAGGAAACACGTGGAAGTGTTCAGACGCTCATCAGGCAAATATCTTTAGTCACAGATAACTGATGTCATGTTCTCTATAGGCAGTGGCCTCCAGCTGTTGGTCGGTGCTGAAGCAGAAGCGGCAGCACATGAAGGTATCTGTCCTCCTCATCATCATCATCATGCACATGTAGGTTAGGAGAGAGGAAGACTCCATCTGTAACCTGTGGTGTTTGTCTCAGGTGCCTGATGGGTTCATCGCCCATTTCTACACTGTGTGTGAACAGATCGGCCCCGTCCTGGCCTGGGGCTTCCTGGGGCCCAAAAGCCCCCTGCACGACTTCTGCTGCTTCTTCAAGGTGAGGTGTCGTCTGTGTGGAGGAATCCAGGAAGACGTCTGATTTTGATAGGACATTCATTCAACTTCCTCTTCTTTCCCTTCAGGACCAGGTGCTGCACTTCTTGAAGGACATATTTGACCTAGAGAAGGTGCGCTACTCTTCGGTGGAGACCCTGGCGGAGGACATGCTGCACCTTCTGTACCGGCGCTCTGAACTCCTGCTGGCCTATGTGGGAGCCGATTCCCTGCGCCACCTCAACGGCTGCAACGCCCCGCAGGTTCAGCTGGTGCCCAACGCCGTCCTGGAGGCCAGAGTGCAGTGAGGGACGGGGGGACATCTCCAAACTGAAAGGGATTCTAAGCATTTACTTTACTTGAACCCCAGACCTTTGATCAGGTGAGAATGAAGGCATTTGCGTCTGTGTGAGTCACAGGAATGCTGTTCAAAGATGGGAGTCTTGGTCCAAAGGATCTGTGGTGCACTTTATGAGGGAATGAAGCAGCTGTAGTGAACTTTTGTAAGAATAATATCCCAGAAAAGGAAAAGTCCATCGTGTGCCACGTGTTCTTCTGTGGTACCAACCAAAGAAAACTGATCTGAACCCTGATCAGCTCAGTCACCCGTGGGTGGAGCTCCCCGTATACAACAAAGCAGTGTAGACCTTAACTTGACCTGATGCTCCACCCACGAGTTAAGTTAGATTGAAACGCCCCCAAAGCTCTCGCTCAACGCTGCCTTCTCATTTGACCATCGTCTTCGTCAGCACAGCCTCCTCCTCTTCCTCCTCAGCAGCCCCTCTTCACTGTGCCATGGCTGTGCACCCTCAAATATTGTGTCACAAGCATAAGATAGCAATAATATTTATAATTTACTTTGTTGTGACGGTGACTATTTCTCTTGCAGTAGATAATGAACTAAGTGCAGTGTGTGTGAGAAATGTTCACTTATATGGAAACAGATTATTTTTAGAAGTTGTAGTCGTGCTTGTATGCAATGAATTTGTGATCAGCTTCAAGCCAGTATTGTATAATAAAGAAGTAGATATTTATTAGATGTATTCTATTTCCACATTCTATAGAACATAAGCAATGCAAACCGTTAAATGTGCTTTGATCCTGCTTCAATGTTTCAGACATGACAAAGGGATTCTTAGTCAGGTGGACCACAGGTGGCCAATGCTTACATCATCATATTCATTAAGGAAAGGTCAGGTCAGGAGATTTAGTAGTTAATTTCAGGATTGAGGATTTGAAACAAAAACTAATTTACACTTACATTGTTGTACTACACACACACAGGATCAATACAGCTGAAGGCCCTAGTCAGCTTTAAAGGTATCCACCATTCCTCCCTCTTTGCTGCAGCGTTCTTCATGAAGCCTTACTGTAAAAGCAAACAGTCGAGCCTCCTGTTTTCAGAAAAGCCAGTTTCTCAACCTTTGGTTTAAAAATACTGTGTGCAGAGTGAGTCACTGCCAGATGCAGCACAGGAACGCTCCAGCATGACTGCACTACAGGATTTGGTCTTGTGGAGTCTATCAGTTATCAAACCACTAGCTGTGCAATCACTACTTGTTGGATCTAATTTTTGAACAATCTTTGTAATTGGAAATATCACTGAATTTACCTTCCATGCACAACTTCAGCAAATAAACCTGATGTGAATGTACAACTGTCTGTTTTTATTTCACACTTTAGAACAGATTGATTGCCCTCTAAAATTCAAAACAGAACAAACTTGGTCTAGTAAATGTTACACTTTTATTATTGAACATGGCAACATTACAAGTGAGAACAGTCATTCCAAAAAACCCAATACATCCAATAATATACACCACATTAAACCCATTTACCTCCTTATTTCTCACTTCCGTTTAGTCTTCTACACCCCCACGCACCGTGTTGGAACACTTAGCTCAGAGGAAGAGCCCATCACAGATACAGGCAACATCTTTATGCAGCCTTTGCTAAAGAAAAATACCCCAAATGTACTGCCCGTCCAATTGTAAGTCATTAAAAAGCCACAGATTACATCGGTTCCTGTCCTCATCCAACTTTCTAAAGCATTGGTTTCTAAGCAACGACCTACTTAGTGTGGTTATTGATGAAGGCGATCAAGCAGAGGGGAGAAAAGACAACTGAACACACTATGGCATCATTCAAACAGTCAATCCAAGCTGTAAACATGTATCTGACTAACACTTTGCAATCACAGAATTTGAATTTCATTGCGTTGCTTTTTACCTTATCACTGGAGCTCTTGAACAGTCTACGTTCAGCAGTGGAATTGACTCAAAGGATTCCTCCTTTTGGGGACAAACTACGACAGGGCCTGATTCTACGACCTACACTTTGCAGCATCCTCCAACACTGTGAGCGAGAAGTGAAGGTAGCAGTGTTTCAATGGTAGATCTGTACTGCACTAGAGGCAGATTCACACCACGACAGAGGAAACAGCAACAAAAAAAAAGATTCACACTACTGTACTGTTACTACCTGGTAGCTGAGCACATTGCTAACTTCTGGCAACATGTTTGCAAGGCATGCAGTTTGATTTACCAGTGTCAAAGAATACAAAGATCTCTACGACATCCTTAAGGGTTCACTGCCAGACTTACCGGGAAACAAAAACATGGCTAAAAACCAAATATTAAGCAGATACGATTATGACAGTACGGTTTTTGTTTAGTGAGCCTATTTAAGAAGAATATTCACACTTGGGTCAAACTTAATGTAACAAAGTCATACAGCTCATATCATGCATGTCATTCATGAGAGCAGGTCATCTTAGAAATGGCTGTCCAAAATACATTGCTTATGGCTAAGCATGAATATATATTTAGGCATGTAACGACACAGGTAAGCATTTCTTTGCATGTAATATTGGTCATATCAGTGGACAAAACACTGTTTCCTTAGGTTTCGCTTACCTGTGTTACTGCAGCAGAACCTAAGGTGCAAGGTCTGGGATGACACTGCAAAGATCAGATATTGCACTGTTTGCCATCAGTGAACAATGCAGTCAAAATTATTTGACCCTCAAGTCACAGCCTTTCAGAACAATGCGTATTCAGATAGCAAAGAAATCATCACTGAACTCCAGTACTCCCACTATAGGCATTCCACATGCTCATTGGACAGGAAAACATTTAAACAGCAGAATCCTAAACATGCTACGCTCAGTGATATAAAGATTTGTCCTTGGCAATGTCAATTCATCGTGATAGAGTGGCATTGGAAAACACATGAGACAACTAAATCATGTTTAAAACGCAAAGAACCACATGTACATCCTAATAACAGTTCCTACCGAGAGAGAGAGAAAGGCTGACAAAGGTCACAAAAATAAGTCCAACTTGCACTGAATTGCGTCCTACAGATATAATGAACAATCTATAATTCGAGCTGTCATGAGCAGGGAGTCAGGGTCTGAGTATGATGCATGTCACAGGGGGAAACGGTCTCAGAAACGTGGTACAAGAATCAAGTCTACTATGCCTCTCCTCACATGTATACTTACCCAAGATGTGGGGGAAAATTGCATTTTTTTTGTCACAAAAAAAAAAACTAAATCTTTGCAAATTCTCAAGCACCAAAACGAGTCTGTCACAGGTTTGTACTTACAGTAATGGAGGGCTGAACTCATGGATGAAGGACTGCTTAGCCTCCCGAGCCTACAACTCTATGTTCTTATATTGGATAAACACTAAGAATGGGCACAGCAAAAAAGATTTCGCAATGTCTTTATATCAAAAACATTTTTAAAAAAGTCCAACAACTTCATACATGAGTTAACAATTGAAAATGGGCAAGACAAACTTTTCAATGCAATGCATTTGGTACAATGGCAAATTTACCTCACTGTCCTGCAAAAGAACAGCAGAGGAAACACTACAGATAGGCAACATTTCTTGCAACCACATTTTCTGAGAAACATGTTAAAAGATTCGTGCTTACCGCTTTGCTAAACTCGCCTGTGGAGGAGGAAGTGTCTATCACAGCAAGAATACAGTGCAGACTACCTCAACGTCAGCAAACCGGTGCCACGGCAACGCAATTAATGCATGAATTACAGAGACCGGTCAACTTTCTCATGACAAACGTCTGTCTACTACTGAAGTCAGAGCAATAGTAAGGAAAGGGAGAATAAAAATGTCTATCAACATGGATTTGGTGGGTGTGAACCAGTTAGGATCATTGCACACACACACACACCCACACAATACGTCTTTAAGAGCCTTCGAGACAGTTGGAGAGAGACAGGACAGCACAACTTGGAGTCAACCATTTTGGACAGTTACACCCAGAGACCACCTGCATTTTTAAACTTTCCCAAAATATATTCCACGGTAAAAACAAAAACAACTCATCTCATTCCCATCGGTTGAAAACCACCCCAACTTACCAACACAGGAGGTTTCAGTTTGTTTTATTGCAAAAACACAACAGGCAATAGCATTTTAAAACTGAGATGATTTACATGAAAATGTCTACAGTTGGATAAACATGAGTTCTAACCACATTTAAAGTAAATACAGGGCTGGAATGACCATATGTATAATTACCTCACTAAAAACAAAGCATTTACAAGAAAAACAAAAACAAAACAAAAAATCAAGGAGGACGTGTTCGCCGGGAAATCTGCCATCTATGTGAAACACTTTCAAACCAAGGAAATTTAAGATCTTCATCAAGGCGTCTGCATCCAAACATTTAACAAAGGATTTTGTTTCGACAATGAAGCATTTACTTTATGTCCACTTCACATTACTGGCCCTGTGCAGAAGAAATACATAGAAGATACATTGCAAGTTAACAGCAGAAACAGTGGAGCCAGCTTCCCAATATTATTAGCTAAAATCCTGTGTAGGGAGGAAAGTGTGTTAGTTAAGTGTTGCCACTCTGCTGCAGCCTCTGGCGCTCTGTGAAACCTGAGGGAGGAAGCGGGTCAGGGCACAGAACTCAAACAGTGTGTTTAAAAGTAGGGAGTTGAAATGGGGGTTAAGAAATTCAAACAAGAGATAAAAAGGCATAGAAAAGGAGACAGAAACAAGTAGATGTGGGGGACAGATTCTTAGCGGGGTCGTACCTGAGGGGCTTGTGGCGTCGCACCCATTGTCTGAGGGTTGTTGGAGCCGTAGTAGGCGGCCTGCTGCCTGTAGTACTCCGCCCAGGCGGCGGTGTAGTCCGGCTGGCCTCCAGGCTGAGTGGCTGCTGCCGTGGCTGTGGCCTGAGGGGCTTGACCTGGAGAGAGAACCGAGAGAACCCGTTAGGACAAGCAGCCGCCTGCTACAACGTCACCATGGATACCACTGGGTGCACTGAGACTACTTAATATTTGCACTACAGGTTTACATTAAGACACCGACAGATAAGGGAGCTGTTTAAGTATGACTGCACAATGAGGATAACAAGAGTTTTAATGATGTGAGAAGGGGAACGAACCAACCACCGACTCTCAGGGTGGCAGGACAGAAACCTTCTGCCTCTCTCTGGGGCGGCTGAGAAAGCAGCTACTCTGATGAAGAGCGCTGCTACAGGGGCACAGCCGCCCAGTATCAACACTCAGCTACACAATACACATTTGCAGTCTAGAGTTTATGCACCCAAACATTGACACTGCATACTGTTCAGTTGGCAGCAGAACACTCAGTCAGGTCTTAAAAACTATTAGGTGCGACCCCAGACTGGTGTGTGAACCCTTACCTTGTTTCTTGTAATAGTCCTCCCAGGCTTTTGTGTAGTCCTGAGGCTGTTGACTCTGTTGACCTGCAAAGAGAAGGAACGTTGTGTTGAGGTGTGAGAGCCAATCGACCGCAGGGTCGAAAAAAAACATACAAGACATAACACAGTCCATACTAAGTGCCTTCCATCCATGACCACCACGACACACACAGGTTGCACTTTGCATTTTTCCACTCATTCAATACTTCAAGCCACATTAAGCATGAGTCATCAGGTTTCATGGCCTGTGGCAGAACTGCCTTGAGTTTGGGCAGAGCGGTTAAACCAGCTACTCTTGTGCTCATTAAGGTATCTGTGTGTTCACAGCTCACTCCTGTAAACACTGAATTTGGTTTACCACAGTCGTAACAGTCTGGGCTTGAGTTGTCAAACCAAGTGAAGTCAGACTGAACAAATTCCTAGACCTCTGGATCAAAGCCCATTCCACACCCACTGGTTGTTTGCTGCCTTGTGTTAAATAGGTGTACACTGAAGCTACATTCATATACCCGTGTTCTTGTAATAATCCTCCCAGGCCTTGGTGTAATCTGCCTGTCCACTCTGACCTGCAGCCTGTTGGTCACCTGTTAAAAAAACGGTACTTGTAATTAGTAACCATCCTCTGCAGTTCCTCCTCCACCTGCCTGCTTCCGTCCGGCTCTCAGCCTAGGGACGGTGGAGGAAAACTATCCTGTCCTATCCTGGGTAATATCAAAGAGATTAAGATGCTCTGTAAAAGCAAAGTAATCTAAAGAGGAAACCAGATCAACTAATCTCAACCCCTGAGCTTACGGCTCTCTAGCAAGCCATTATGCTGCTCTACTCCTTCAGCCTGTTCTTAGAAACGCAAAGGCACATGAGTGATGGAGAAGCAGCTTCTTACCTTGGCCGTTGGTTTGAGTTGTGCCTGGAGCTCCGCTTGTTGGAGTCATGGGTGCCTGCGGCTGTTGACCGTACTGAGCGTAATAAGCCGCCCAGGCTGCCGCATTGGCATCAGCTGCTGCTTTATCTGAACACAAAGATTTGGGTTACCAGCTGATGAACACCTGATATGAAGCAATGTCCACAAAGTTATACATCTGTCTCATCTGAATTGAAATTTATTTTAAAGGGTTCAGATTGAAGTAAAGTGAAAAATGACGGTAGGAGCCGTCTCTCCTTCCCTTCAGCACGTCATAAGTACTTACTTGGATCAGGCTGTCCCTGTTGCCAGTGTGGGTAGCCGTTGCCCCAACCTTGGGGCTGGTAAGGTGCAGGAGGGCCACTGATATGAGAGAGAGAGAGAGAGAGAGAGATAGCAGGAAAATTAACCTTCAGCATCCCACTTCACATGGCAGGTCAGTAGAGAATGTCCTTTTTAGTAATTTACACAACTGCATAAAGCTGAAGGTCTCAAACAAATCCAATGTTCCTCAGAGTGTGTGTGTAGGTCTCAGATTACATAAGGGTCATGGGTTATACATCAGCTCTCAGCGTGGTGCATGAGTTCTCATCATAGACCATACACACATTCTAACACCACTCTGAATGTTTTGGCTGAGACAAGAAATGATCACCAATCAATTTTTTGTTTGTCTCTTCTCTTTACCACAGCCTATGATGCAATTTGTAACAGCCTACATTGCTGTTTGACATCATCCTGTAACCCTATGAGATCATTGCAATTTTAATCTACTTGTGTACTACCTCAGGGTCTACGTATAAAGGTTAACAGTAATAATAATACAGCCTTCCTTCTTTCTCTCCATCTCTCTCCTCTTCCCCCTCTTTCTGTATAATTACCTCCAAAATATCCTATAATTGTATGCACAATGCCATGTAAAAGCTGTGCCTCAATTTATGTGGTATAAAAAAAATATAATATATATAAGAAAAACTATTATATACTACTAATTATTTCCTTACGCAGCTGAAAAGGTCATGACCTAAAAGAGACTTACTGTGGCCCTGGGGGTCCCTGGTTATAAGGTCCAGGGTTGTATGGACCCATTGGAGCGCCGGGGGGTCCGGGTGGGCCTGGAGGACCGTGTGGGCCTGGACCTCCATGAGGACCAGGGGGTCCATGTGGGCCACCCATAGGCGTAACTGGGCCCTTAATGATAGTTAGGATGCTCAGTTAGGTAACGATGTTTGAGCAGTCTGGCAGTGTACAACTGTTTTTGTAACTTAGCAAGTTTGGATGACATAGTTGTACCTTGATGTTATCCAAACTTGCTAAGTTGCGTTCTTAATGAGAAGAAATGGTTTCTTACCCCGATTTTCTCCTCCACCAGCTGTCTGGCAAAGTCGATTTGTTGAGGGGAACCGCGAACAGTGAACATTTTGATGTTGGGGTCAGCGTTGGGCGGAGGGTTCCTCTGCAGCTCGATCCTGGCCCCCGACTGCTGGCTGATGCCTTTGATGGTCTCACCACCTAGAGAGTCCCACAAAAGAATTATAACCTATACAGCCACATAAATGTGCCTCCAAGATATTCATCAAACCTCCTTCAATCTAATGTTCAAGTCACGAGTAAATATTGCTGAAGGCCAACTTGCCTTTTCCGATGATGAGGCCGGTCTTCATGGTTGGAACGGTGAAGGAAAACTCCTGAAGGCCACCCGGAGGGCCCATGTTCCAGTTGCCCTGGCCACGGCCTCGACCTCTTCCACCACCGTGTCCTGGAGGGCCGCCGGTCTGGACACTCCTCAGCAGGTCTGATATGATCTCTGCTGCGTGCTGAGCCTGATCAGGGGGACCCATGATCTGGGCTATTCTATCTGGTGTACTGCCATCATCTATAGGGACAGAATGAGGAAATTTAAAGGCTTTGGAGTCAAGTGCAAAATTTCCTCTTTAGTTAAACTGTACAAAACTGACTCCCACAAATCCACCAATGTTTCCTCAGAGTGTGTGTGTAGGTCTCAGATTCCATAAGGGTAAAGGGTATACATCAGGGGCTCAGCGTGGTGCATGAGTTCTCATCATAGACTGTTCACATCGTATCACTTGATTAGATTTGGGTTTCTTATGTCTTACAAATACTAGAAATCATTATTATTCAGATCACTCACCTGGCTTAAACTGGATCCTAACACCCGTGTCGTTCTGTATTTTCTTGATCATCTCCCCATTTCTCCCAATGACAATGCCAACAGCAAACCTGGGGACAGGAACCTAACGGATAGACGACACAAAAAAGGGTCAACAAACCATCTACAATCTCATCACTGGAATGACAAGTGAAGAGACATGGACTGGACTTGTATGGGTACGGTCAAATGCAGATTTTCATTTCTAGTAATTTACACAATTGCATAAAGCCGATAGTCCCTCAAATAAATACACCAATGCTTCCTCAGAGTGTGTGTGTAGGTCTCAGGTCATAAGGGTCATGGGTTATACATCAGCTCTCAGCGTGGTGCATGATTTCTCATCATAGACCATAGACACACACAGAGTCTAACACCACTGAATATCTCAATTCTCATCTTGAAGTCATTCCATAATTAACTCAGGTTCCTTAGCCCCCTTTATTTTTGACACATTCATATGAGGCTGAAATGATTAAGTGGTAAAAACAATGTATATATAAACATACATAAAAGAAAAACTCTTTTTGAAGTGTAAAACATTTATACAATGATCTGAGAACAAAGAAGCACATTACATAAATGGTCTGGACTTATAAACAATCAATTTGCTTTAGAATTCATGCATGTGACCCACACTCACGTCTAAACTGTCCCCTCCTCCTCCTCCGCCTCCTCCGCCTCCTCCACCACCTCCTCCTCCTCCGACCCTCGAGCCGTATTCACCGCGCTGCTCTCTGAAGCCTTGGTCTCTGATCAGCTCCATCACCATCTCTTTGGCTTGCTGAAAGGAGAAAAGTGGATTCCAATATGAACATAAACACAAGCCAGTAACTAAGTTTAATAATATAAGATCATGTAGAATGAATCAACATTGACTACATCCAAGCCTAGTGTTAAAAGCTTCAAAAGGGAAGGCGACATAAATGTTTACGTAAATTCTCAGTGAAGTCATTTGCATAACCAAACATCTGTGTGTAGGTCTCAGATTACAAGGGTCATGGGTATACATCAGCTCTCAGCGTGGTGCATGAGTTCTCATCATAGACCATACACACAGTATAACACCACTCGCAATATTGAAGTTTGGGATCTTTTCAGGGGGGAGGGCGGGGGCACTGGAGTAAGGGGCAATGTGGGGGAATATCAGGGGGAGGGACGTGGGCAGGAAAATGGTAGAAATGCCCAAAGGGTATAGAAAAGGGTTTGTAGTTTGCCATGGAACGGAGGCTGTGGAAGACAACCCACCTGGACTTTAAAAGGGTCTCCTGAAATACGGAGTGGCTTGTCTGCCCCCGTGTTCTGTGGTCCATCTTGGATCATGACCATCTTCACTCCAGCTCGTTCCTAAAAGAAACCACAGAAAGTGATTAACATGCAGGAAATGTTTTGGTCCATTTTCATAGAAACACATAAGCTTCAAAGATTCTCCAAGACAGCCACTTCACTAAGATTCCAATGTCCCCTTAACTATGATCACTCAGTGACTGACCAGACATTTACCTGAAGACTTTTGATGGTTTCGCCTCCCTTTCCGATGACGAGGCCGGCTTTAGAGGCTGGGACCATAATCTCCTGAACAGACATGCCTGGACCATCATTGTGATGGAATGCTGGGGCTGGCCGTCCCTTCTCTACTATTTCTGTCAGTAGCCTCTTTGCACCCCTATTGGAGAGAAAAATCAAAATTCAAGACCGCCGAACACGAAAATAGCAAACAATAAGGCGAAACGTGTAAGCAATAGAGCGGATAACTCACTGGATGGACTCTGGCGGGCCTGTTAATGTCACTGACCTATCTGGCATTCCTCCACTGTCTGCAACAAAAAACAAGGAACGGTAAATGCAAACTCAGGGACCCTTACCAACAGACATATCTTTATTAACAATAATATTCCCAAAGTAAGCACCAACAGGAACACTTAACGTACCAGGTGCTATCTGTATCTTGCATCCAGACTCCTGCTGCAGACGTGATATCTGCTCACCTCCTCTTCCAATAACTAGAAGGGGAAACGGGTGTTACAACTAAATGTATGACAATAACCTGAAAACTGTTTGCATAATGTATGTTTGAAAGAACACTTACTGAATCCAACCATTCCATCTGGAACTTTGAATTCCTCTGATAATGACCTGAGAACAAAGAAGCACTTTACATAAATGGACTGGACTTTGATAGGTACGGTCAAATGCAGATTTTTGTTTCTAGTCCCTCAAATATATATACACCAATGCTACCTCAGAGTGTGTGTGTAGGTCTCAGATTACAAGGGTCATGGGTTATACATCAGCTCTCAGCGTGGTGCATGATTTCTCATCATGGACCACACACACAGTCTAACACCACTGAATATCTCAATTCTTATCAATTTGCTTTTGAATTCATGCACGAGCTTTGCAAAATGCATAGCCAACCATGGAGGACATAACCAGTGAACTACAGCTGAGTGCCTACCTTGGGGGACCACCCATTCCTCCCATTGCTGAAAAGGCTGCAGGGGAGAAAACACATTCATTAAATTAGAAGATAAAGGAAAAACATCAACATGGTCAAGATCCCTAACAAACTCACGTTCTAAGGCTAATGTTGCATTAACAAATAATAGTTTGTATAAATTAAGTAGCTTGTCTAACAGACTAAAAGGGGCGAAAGATGACTTACCATCATTTGTAGCCACTTTCTTTGTGTCTGGTTGGTCTGAAAAAACACGACATTGAAGTCATAAGTGTGTGTTACATTACTGACAGGGATCTTTGTACCTAAAGCTTAGGATTCACACAACTGAAAATGATTTCATATCATCTGAAGCACCGCTACAGCAAAGTAACGTCAAAACAATTTAAACATCTAAAAGCACACAGAAGATCAAATTATTCAGTCTGTGCTCTGAGCCTGCATATCGTCCAGGAGAAATACCGACTTAATGTTTAAAAATCAACCCTTAGGAAGTGTTACAACTATGATTCACTGAGATTGACTGGACTGGAAATTTTACATGGCTGTTTAAAATGTACATCTCATTGTTCAGACCTTCTCGTTGCCGTTGTATTTACATAAATTCTCAGTTAAGTTTGTCATTTGCATAACCAAACATCTGTGTGTAGATCTCAGATAACATAAGGGTCATGGGTTTACATCAGGCTCTCAGCGTGGTGCATGAGTTTTCATCATAGACCATACACATAGTTCGACACCACTAGGAATATTGAAGTTTGGGGGAAAACTAGGAATTATGAAATTGCCGTTGTATTTAAGATAAATACTCAGTGAAGTTCGTTATTTGCACGACCAAACACTGACATGAAGGGCTCCACCCCAGCACCGCCTGAAATGGCATTGTAAAACCCCTAAAAGCATTTACAACATGCTGAAGAAGCAGCAACCGTCACCCTCGCGAAAGAATCCCCGTAAAAGTCTGGTAATAATTTGCTTACGTTAACGCTACTTCATTCAAACGCGGCCTGCACGGGGGCTTTTCAGGGGGGAGCGGGGCGCTGGAGTTAGGGGCAATGTGGGGGTCTATCAGGGGGTAGGGACGGTGGCCAAGAAAATGGTAGAAGTGCCCAAAGGGTATCAGAAAGGGTTTCTAGTTTGCCATGGAATTCAGCCTGTGGACAAAGACATTTAATTATTCATAGGTAAAGGACCACGGATTGCAATATTCACCCCGCGTTGTTTTACAGAATATTTTCCTCGTAGCGACAGAGACATGTTTAAATTAGCTCAAAAATAAAATAGAAAAAAAAAACACAATTACATTTCTAAGCTGCTCATCACACAGGCAAGCATAACTCATAGGACTTGCATTGAATCGATGTAAGCCACTGACCGATAATGAGGTTAGGCTTGGGAAAATACCCACCAGCGTCCTCCAGGGGCCTTTTCTGACCTCCGTAGCCAAATTCGGGTGTCGGGGGTGCCGCAACGCCATCACCACCGATTTTGGCTGCGATCTAAACACAAGATTAAAGGGGAACAGATGGTTACAGATCATTTCAGGTCCTTCGTTACTCTGCAGTACGTTTTCACGGACACGCTAGCTGCGGCCTACGCTTCTGTCCGGAAGTCGGAACCAACAAAGGAGCGGTTTGAACATCTAAGCCTAGCTAATTCATATCTTGGCCCAAACATAGAAAATACATCAAATGCTTAGCAAGATATAATGTTGGATGGTTTTCGTCTATTAACGCCGGTAAGATCACAGTTCCAGAGAGCAGCCAGACGTTACACGCTTTCAGTATTTCCCTGTGGCGTAGACTCGCCAGCTAGCTTAGCTGTGATAGCCGCGCATGATGCTGCAGGTAACCGCAGGGACTGCCGAAACTCGCCATTTTCTTACAAATAAAAATGTTACTGCAATCTCAAAGTAGGTCCTTAACTCTTTTTACCTGCCGTGCTCGCTGAAGAGCGTCTTTAAAAGCGTCGTTCATTCCACCGCCGGCGTTAGAGGACGGGGGAGCCACGCTGCTGTAGTCAGCCATATCTGCTGCTCTTTTCCTCCTCAGCGCGACAAGATGGCGGTTTTCATTCGCGGGATGCGGACCACAATCCTCGCGGGCGGAGCTTAATCTCGCGATATCCGGTACAGTTCCTGCCGAGCCTGCTCTCTCACAGTTTCCAAATTTGGGTAAAGGTTATTTAAGGTTCGCTTATTTCGGTCAAGTTCAGCGTAATAACTGCTTCCCCAATATACGGGTAGTTCTTTCTTGCACTGTGAAAGCCGTCTCGCGAGAATACACACCAACTATGATGAATTCACACGAACAAAGAGAAACAAGGACAAAGATGATCTTACATAACAGGTGTGTTGGTAGAACCAGAAGCCACAGAACAGGAATGACAAGATCAAAATGAAGCTCTTGAACTTGACCTAGAATGTGATTAAACCCATCTGTAGTCTCCTTATTCAGTTAAAACCCAGTCAACAAAATTGTATTAATGAACACTCAAAGTAGATATAACAAAATCAGTGCATAATAAATTAATCACACATGTGCCTGTGTCTGAAATTAACATTTATTGGTCAGTTGTTCATCTCACACTGTCATCACACATCCTCAGTTATTACACTTAGTCACACTGCATATTTTCAGTCACCATGCAACTTATTTATCATCACTAAGTGTGAACTGCACCACATTGCTACTCTTTCATCCCAAACTGTTGGTGGTTGTTCATAAATCCTTTGGCTTAACTACAAAACACTGGCAGCCTTGAACTTTATGTAACTTTAGATTACATTAATGGATTCCAGCCTTTTCCAGGATTACACATACTTTTGCATGCCTAGTCAATATTTACAACACATGACCATTTCCCTGGGTTTGGGTCACAGTATTTGTCAGTCACTGAGACTTTTTAAAAAAAGTTATTCACAAAATCTCAACATCACATTGAGGAAAATAAGGCTTCAAGTTTTCTAGTTAAAGTAAAGTTCATCAAGGCACATGGAACAGCCCTCACAAAGCTGGCTCCCATTCCATTATAATATCCTCGGATTCCACCTCTTTCATATATTCCCATAAATCCTTGTAATACACTGGAGGTGGCATTTGGATTGGAGTAGACAGCTGGAAAACAAGAGAATAGCAAATGAATCAAACTGTCAAATAATTAAGATTTTCTCTCAGCAAACTCTATATTTAATGTTGCACAATACCCCTTGCTTGCTGCTGAGTGCGGATCACTGCCAGTGGGTAACTGATCACTTGTCCCGAAGCAAAGGCCACAAAACTGAAGAAAAAGAGCCTGGAGTCGCTGTTGTGAGCCGGATCACTCTTGGCCCAGTTCATTATTGACTGTAATAAAGAGTACATGAAGTATTATAGTCTTTGAATGATTCAATTTTAAGAGTTCAGATATCAAGCAAGAAGCCGGTTTTTATGAACTTAACATTATTAGCAACGTAACCAACCGCACTGACCAGACGCTCAATCAAATAGATGAAATGTTAAGACTGTGACCACTGCTGTTCCTCACCTGATGAACCGCACACTCCACACCTGCATATGGAATCATACAGAGAATGCTGGGCTTGAACCCCCTGTAAAACGAAGACAAAGACTCGTTTCTGTAAATAGATCGCGCACACTCCATGACACCATGATAGGTGGCAGCCTGCTGCAGGTTCAGCCTCACCTTCAACACCTGAGGAAGACCAGAGGAGAGAGATTACCAAAACATATCATCAAAACATATATCCCTATAAAGTGATCCCAAATATGGGGTTTCAGTTTTTTGGAGATGGAAGCTGATGACCTTCGTTGACACAGATATTTAACGACGTAGAAATTGTAATTTAATATTATTCAGCTGTTTTGGTGAAAGATGTGACCTGACACAAATGTAAAGCACTCAAACCTGCCACTGTTCTCTGATACCTCTAAAGGGTAGAAGGCAGCATGAGCAACAGTACCGGAGACACAACCCAAGCCGAAACGCTGCTGCACCGACAGACTCTCCTGGGTTTTGTTTTGGGTGTACACCTTCATCTGGACAGAGGAGACACAGAAACAAAACAACCACTGCACATGATTTCTTGCATTTGCTGTAGTTGTGGTCAGGGCATGGTAGGATTGACAGCATCAGGGTAACTTAGAGAGAGTATGTGAGCATCTGCCGTGTCTCACCTGAGCATAGATAAGACACTGTAATGTTGACTGTGGCGTTCCCTTCAACACGTTGACAGCGTTGCCCTGCCACATAGCCCGCAGACCACCGGCTCTCAGCTCTTGAAACCCCTGTGAGAAGGCCTTGGATCCATAAACCTACAGATACCATAGAAAACCAGTTTCACCTGATTTGTGATCAGAGCCACAGCGTTGACCCAAGGGCAAGTTTTCATGAGCTGCCCCCAAGCAACACTTGAGAAGCCCTTAGATCCCAGGACCTACAGATGTCACAGAAAACCAGTTTCGCCTGATTCGCTTTCATAGCCACAATGTTAAGGGCAGGCAGACCAACAACTAACAGAGTTTCACAGTAAATACAGGCACTCATCCTCCAAGGACAAGGGGCATACATAAAGTTTTTGGAACAAAGCAACACTCGGCAAAAGGTGCCTGAAGGTGACTCTGACCTGAAGCCGGGTCTTAAGGCGGTCGATGGGCGCCGTCGCACTCCGGGACACAACATCTGCCAGTCCTGCTGAGAGAACAAACGTCCTCCACGCATCAAAACCAGATGCCCCATCAGGGAACTCCATGGGCAAAGCGCGACTCTCCCCCACATCGAATACCTACATGAGGGATTGCGTACAGTTTATCATCCATTGTAGTATTTGAAAGTTTTTGCCTGCATGTTTGCAAGCGATACACGTGATGAATATCCAATGTATCAACAGCGATCACACATTTTCAAGCATTTATCCTTTTACCTTTTGACTGCTGGTGACATAACAAGACTCACCTACAGCTCTCCATTACATCTGACTGCCAGGAACTGCCAGTTGTTCTTACCAGACTGTGTTTCCATGACGACACCAGCTCCCCGATGTTTTCCACTGGGTTTAGGATGACATGATGCAGGAATTCACCCCAGTCCACTGTCATGGAGCTGTCCTTATCCATCCTACAGTAAGAGACAGTCACAGCAAACATTCAGAGCTCTGTTGGCCTGTTGCACCATCAAATTTAGACAAATCTATTAGTGTGGATGTGTATATTATGTATGTGTTATGTTCATAAAGGTATATCAAATTGGGTCTTAAACATTTTATCTTTCTTTCTTTCTCAATCTTAAAAGCTGTTTATAAATTGTCAGTAATTACTTCATTAAATCTGGTGCTTTATTGTCATTAGTAAAACATTATAATGACAAACAGAAGCTACTTTAGTAACATTTACACCTGAGGACTTGTGTGAGGAAGAGGCTCTTAGCTTTTTGATTTGCAAGCACTGATTAATTATCAATTTAATAAAATACTCAGTGACAATTTATAGAACTCACAAACTGGAGTATGCCTTATTGTAAAGTGGTATCACAGTCTAACACCAAACAGCAGTCTGGGAAGCGCAGTAAGTGTGAATATACATCCATACATTTTTGGACCTAATTTAGAACTCATTATCACATCATTTGGCAGTATTAATGTTGGCTAAATGCAGTTATTAACCCATGAATGGACAAAGGAATCTTACATTTGTATTATTTTTTTTGCATTCGGCTTTGTAATGACCACTCCTAACTCCTTAAACAAACATATGATGTCCTCCTGGTCAATCACCCCTGATCAGAGAAGAGATGCACAAGATTACACATTGATATTTGGACTTATTTCCAATAATTCCCTCTAAAGTGACAGATCAAATGACAGTGTTGAGGATACTGCTGTGAGGTTAGAAACACATGCAGAATTCATCACTATGATACTTTGTGTCTGTTAAAGGATACAACATGAGAAACAGTTGTATTACTTAAAGCAGATAAAACAGTTGCTCTATATTTCTGTAGAAGTCATTATTTTCCTTTGCAATTACTAGAAAATTCCAAGTTTTAAATGTCTGGACACTCACCGCAGTTGTTCTTGTCAAGGTCATGGAAATTTATCTTCCATTTCTTTTCTCTGTCCATCATGTATCTGAGGAATTCCTGATAATCCAACTTGCCATCTTTGTCTTGGTCATAATTATCAATGATACTCTAGCAGGACAGAACAGAACAGAACACACAGCTCAGGTCTGATGTAATGCTATCCAGCTATGCGGTGCATTCACTGAATATTGCACCGGATCATGCACACAGACAGGATGATTACCTGAACCTTGTCGTTCACTGAGTGGATCCCATGCTTCCTCATCTCACCACGAAGCTCTGCCATAGATATGTAGCCATCATTGTCTTTGTCCAGTTTGACAAATAAACCTTTAAACTGATCCATGGTTCCTCCTGAATGAATGATTTTTTAAGATATGATAACAAAACCCTAAACTACCTCAGCTAGTGCAAAATGAGATAAAGGGTGCTGAAGAAAATAGCATCCGAGTGAAAGATTAACCTGCAGCTCTGCACTGCTGCTGACTCACTGTCAGAGCCTAGGCAAAACGCAGAGAGACTGTTTATCCTATATACAAAGCAGCCTCTTCCTCTGGGGGACAGCAGGGGTCGCTGTAAATCTGGGATATAGACTCATCATCATCATCATCATGCGCCCTACTGCGTTGTCATCCAGAAAACTGCATAAATTGGATAATGTATATGGCAGGACATTGATAAGAGATGTCAACGTGTAATGTGTGTTAGTGTGACCTGATACAAGCAATGGTACCTACATTCTTGTGTTAATAACCCTACAGGGAGGTTGTATTGCGTCTATAGTGAGTTCAAAGTCATGTTGAAACTGTTCCACCTGTGTGTGACGCTCCTATAGCGTTTCCATAGAGACCCTATAGGCTGTGGTCTGGTGCTTTCCGCATTTGGTTGTCCAGTTTTCCATCCTGTGTGTGACGTCATGTTTCTAACGTTGTTAGGCACAACAAACTTCTGATTTATTTTCACCTGGGGGGCTCGTAACGTCCCCGCTTATAGCGAATGACGCGCTCAGCGATTTCTTTCTAGAAAGAACTCAGAGCTGCGTCAAACTGCACAGATTACACGCAACCCAACCGGATAACGAGACACCTGCTTTCAAAATAATATACAGGATTAAAAAAAAAAAAAAAAAATACATTTACAAGTTACAAAAACATTTAATTTCCAACAGTGTGATCAAATCTTGCGTTTATCATTTATAATAATATTTTCTTAATGAACACTGATTCATGTTGTCCAATTATACTTTTGATTAGGAATATAGATAAATCATCTACATCAGTTTCAGTTACTGATTATTAAGTTCTATTCCATCCATCCATAATTTCCGAAAACTGCAATGAATATTTAGAATATGCGAATAGTTAGAAAATTAACCCATATTTAATTCTTTGAGATTTTATCTCATAACACAACATTTTAGCGGGATTTCTGTATCGTAGCTTCGATACTCTGCAGTTGAGAGTGACTAACGGAGGATCTGCAGTGATCGAACAGAGTGACTGTGCGGCGGAAGCAGGTGGTGGTTTGTACGCGCAGCTTGTCGGTGCCACTGTGGATGCAGAGCGTTTTCTGAGGCTATTTAAAGAGGGTCATCCAGTCCCGGATAAATAACAGGGGGGCCACAGCGTTGACTAACCGCCTCTAAATGGTCTTCATCCCTCGCTGCATCAGTGTGTGTCCGCTCATTGTTGATCAGTGCTGAGCTGCGCGTCTCCAGCTGACAGCAGCCTGTCTATCTGCTCTTCTCTCGGTGCTCTTCCCTTCCATTCTTCAGGGGAAACGCGGAAAAATGGGCAAAGATTATTATAAAACGCTGGGCATCGCTAAAGGAGCAACGGACGATGATATTAAAAAAGCTTACAGAAAGCAAGCCCTGAAATGGCATCCGGACAAAAACAAGTCTGCAGCCGCCGAGGAGAAATTCAAGGAGATCGCCGAGGCTTATGAGGTCCTTAGTGATCCGAAGAAAAGGGAGATTTATGATCAGTATGGAGAAGAAGGTAATGTGTCCACTTTCCCTTAAACTGCGTTCTTTAAGTACCTGTGACGCTTTTGAATTTACCGTCAAAAATGCAATGACAATCCCGTTATGGATGGCAATGAAATCTTCATCTGGCTTTAATTCAAGTCACCAGAGAGGCCTGAGCACAGTTACGGAACCTCACAGAAACAGATCAGCTCACTGTGTCTGTGTTCTTCATATGACTAAAGCCCTCATGTTGTGTGTATTTGCATATAAAGGCTTAATTTAATGTGTATGTAGCATGTTTGGTATAATTCAAGGTTATAGCCTCAACCAACTCTCAGTCACTAGATCCACATATTATAAAACAGACCTTTTCTCACTGACGCAACCCAATGTAACACAGATTCTGTATAGTTTTGTACAATTTGAGGTCTAGTATGTACAAGTCTCAGGAATGTGTCAGATTGGCTGTTATACTCAAGAAAGCACTGCAGGTCTATTTTTGTGTCCTGGACGCGTTCATACAGACATAGACGGATAATTCTTCCACTGCTGAATGTTGAGATGATGGTGTTACTGTTTCTTTGGACCACCAGGTCTCAAAGGAGGAAGTGGGCCCACAGCAGATGGACCAGGCAGCAACTTCAGCAGCTACACCTTCCACGGTGACCCTCACGCCACCTTCGCCACATTCTTTGGCGGAGCAAACCCCTTTGATATGTTCTTTGGGCGAAAGGCCAATGGACGAGATGACATGGAGGACATGGAGGTAGACGGAAACGACCCCTTTGGCTCCTTCACCAGCTTCAACATGAACGGTTTCCCCCGTGAAAGGAACGTTGGCGTGGGAGGGCAGCAGCGGCGAAAGCAGGACCCGGCCATCATCCACGAGCTGAGGGTCTCCCTGGAGGAGGTCTTCCACGGTTGCACCAAAAGGATGAAAATCTCTCGCAAGAGGCTAAACCCGGATGGCAGGACCATGCGCACAGAGGATAAGATCCTCAATATTGAGATCAAGCGGGGCTGGAAAGAGGGCACCAAGATCACGTTTCCGCGGGAAGGAGACGAGTCGCCCAACACAATCCCCGCTGACATTGTTTTCGTCATCAAGGACAAGCCTCACCAGCACTTTAGGCGGGAAGGCTCTAACATTGTGTATCCTGTGCGTGTGAGCTTACGACAGGTGAGGCCTTTTTCTGCTTTGGCACCCACTCTCATTGAGCATCTGTGCGTAGCAGTATAAATAGTGTCTGTCGGCTGGGTTAGTCATGCACAGGACAGATTCAGAACAAGCTGACATTTAGATGAGAATGCTCTGATGCTCAAACTCAAAAGCCAGTCTGTGATCAATACAGCGTGGGCAGTACTGCCGTTACACACACACACACTGACTGACTGAGCATAGTACTGAACTGCTGACACATCGCCTATACGCTTATGCAATCTATGATCAACATTGAGAAACAGAAATAGGACCACAGCGGGGCCAGGGAGGCAGTGGCCGCCCACGTGCCCATGGTGCAAGATGTACCAATATGGTTCCTCCTCCTCCTCCTCCTCCTCCTCTCCACAGCACTCAGGCCTCCATCTCTCTGCATCATCTTCAAAGGTCTGACCACTGCTGGGAAACAGCGGCAGGTGTCCAGTGCTGTTGACATAAGGTGTTGACATGATTCATGCAGAGAACTCACAAGAAATCACAAGAAAAGTTAAATCACCATTTGAATCACGTAGAATGTTCCCAAGTATTGTAGTTCGGTGTTCAGTTCCTTCCTAACCTCCCTTTTTCATGTCTTTGCAGTCATTGTGTGGATGTTCAGTCACTGTGTCGACAATAGACGGGAAGACGTGCAACATGAAGATAACAGACGTCATCAAGCCTGGCATGAGAAAGACAGTTGCTGGCCAAGGTCTCCCCCTCCCCAAGAACCCGGAGCAGAGAGGAGACCTGGTGGTGGAGTTTGACGTGAACTTTCCGGAAGCTTTGCCCGGAAATGCCAAGGACGTCCTGAAACGACATTTACCTGCCTGAGAGGAAGGACAAGGACAGAGCAAGGGGTGACGTCCACATACCAGCACTCTGTCTTTAACGCACACACACATGCACGCAAGCACGCACGCACACACACAATACACAGATGGACCCCCTTCTCACAAAATGTGCAATTTCTATTTTTTATGTCTTTGGTGTTTTTATAAGTACCGTGCATGCTGCCAAATTTATATAAGTGCTAGTACAAGCCTGTTGAGATGGTTGGTGTCTGAAAGTACTCGCTACATTCACTTTAACTTTCTGTGTGTTTGTGTTGGATTCAATGGTGAAGGAAAGAGCGGCCAAAAAAAATCCCCAGCAATCTTTGGAAAAAAATGCTGTGTGAACCATAAAGCACATTCTCCTGCTCTCGTTTCATGTTGACAGGCTTCTTACACTGTACGTCCTTCATGTTTGTTTCGTCATGAAGAGATACAAACTTGAATGTAGGAAGATAAAAAGCAAACATGAATGTGCGAGGCCTTTTACTGAAGCAACTGAATGAAGTAAGCCCAATCGTTATGTGTCGCAAGTTACATGTGAAGATATTAAACTTGAATTTTGAAATATCTATATATATTTCACACATTCATTTATCTTGAGCTATTTTAAAATCATGGATAAAGTATTCAATGAACGCCTCTCCATGTAATAAACAGTAGTATTAAGACTAATCGCTTTAAAACTGCTAATACTGCTTAGAGTATTTATAGTCAGTGAATAGCAAGTTTGGGAAGCCTGTCAGTCAACAACATGGGTTTGATACATTATTAGCAAACGGTTCTTCACACCTATATTTTGATAATCAAATGTGACTATTTTGTTGTTGTTCAAACGTAAACCAGTACTTATGTGCAAAAAAATATATATATTAAAAATACATTGACTGAATGGAATGGTTAAAGTTACTAATGGCAGAATAAATATAGCTGTGTGGGCTCAGCTGCTGCTTATCAGCTGCCAACACAGAGGCCTTTAGGCTTTCCCACCAGGGGACGCCACCTCACTCAGCATGGCTCAGGGGCCAAAGCAGGGGCAAGTCCCAAACAGAAAGGGCCACAGGGTTACCAACATGTGCACACACTGCTTTCCAGGTTCTAACTCTCTCTCTCGCTGAAATGACAATCTAACATTTTCGACTTAGTGAATGCTATTATACTTCTAATAACTGCATCAAATCTGCCAATTCTGCCTTCTATTGTCAGTGAAGAGTCCAGAGTCCAGAAATATTACACATTTGGGAATTCTGCCTCTCATTTGTTTCTTGGCAGTGTCACAAAATGGCTCTTTGGGCTTATTTCAGTGTAAATTCCTCCAGATTTCAGGTCAGGGTCCAATTAGAAAGAAACAAAACAACACTGAGATTCACAATAACAGAAAGATCTCAGAATTTAAGACAAAATCTGACCAATAGCTGGATGTGGACCTTGTTTTACCACATGGAATTCTCAACCCAGATGATTGCCACTTCAAAAGTGCCAACAATCACCTCTAAAAATTTGGTGAAACACAAAGGCAAAGTGAATCGTGAGCAGAAACTTGACCACTGTGGGATTGTCTAATCTCTCCTACCTGACAGCACTTCAGCCTGCAGCCCACTCGTCTGTGCCCGTCACAAGTTCAGAGTCACCAACCTGTCATTGCGTTACATCAGACAATATGAAGGATCCCACAAACCTTACCAAAGTGTGGCTTTGAATGTGCCAATACAAACTCTACCTTGATATCAAATGAGTGTACAATACATCAGTGTAAGCAGTGTGTACATCCATAACTGCTGAGTCAACATCATTGTATCTGTTGGTAGTTGCATGTTTCTAGTCTTACCAGTGTCAATATCTGGATCTGGGCTAAATCTCAGCTGTTGATCTTTCCACCATATGTCAACAAAGGACCTAACTAGCAATATTAAGCTTTGGTAACGACATCTAAGTGGCCCATCAGATTATGTTCACTTTCTTTATGGTGTATGCAAATCCCCCTCCAGATGACTGTAACCCCTGCAGCATTCTAATGAAGGCAGGAGTAATTGTTTAACACAGAGCAGAGTCCCTGTGTGGAGGCGCACAGGTGAGCTGGGCCTGCGGAGCCCAGCGCCGGCCCCACTGCGCCTGCGCACACGGGTGCGCTCAGACACACACACACACAGTGGCTATTGTGCGTTAGCGGCCAGCAGGTTGATCCCGTGTTCACCTCCTACCTGTTGAATATTCAGGCTGCGTATTTGCAAAGCGAGGGCCGAGTTTCTGTCGAGGAAGAGGAAGAGGAGAGTGAAACCCCGGCTGAGTGAGTGAGTACGTGAGGGAAGCCGCCGCGGAAGGAAGGAAGGACGGGATAAAGAGGGAAGAAAGGAGGAAACACGGACAACACGACCGCGGCGCGAGGCAACAGGTTAGCTACTTCAATGCGCTGCTAGACTCCCAAGCACCGGACAAACAACCCAACAACAAACCGGGAAAAAATGCCGCTGGGCCCGTGGCGGAAGAAAAAGTCCATGAAGGAGTGTTTGGTGGCGACGGACGACGGTCAAGCGGGTGCGGGCAGCTTGTCTAAAGCTGCCGCCGCCAACGGAGCGGGTCTGCCGCCTCCACCTGCCAACCTGCGGCCCAAGCTGGTGTTCCACACGCAGCTGGCCCACGGGAGCCCCACCGGCCGGATCGAGGGCTTCACCAACGTCAAGGAGCTCTACGGGAAGATAGCAGAGGCGTTCAATATCAGCGCCCCAGAGGTAAGAGCTCACCTGGGCACAGAGCCGAGCGGGACACGGGCCGTGCTGGGCTGCGACCAGGTGCTCATACAGCCACTTGTTCCCTCCTCTTCTTCAACATATAACTTGTTCAACATATAAAAACTCGCTTAAGATATATATATTAGTAGAGTAAAATCAGCGTAAGGTATGGGGGAGTAACTACGTTGGGGCGTTTTTGAAACTTGTTGTAGCTGAGCCAGCTGGTGTGTGTGTGTATGCGTGTGTGTAGAGACGCGCCCTGCACACCGTCACACACCTTCAGCCCCGCAATCAAAGCGAGCACCCGGTTGCGAAAGATCCCAGGTCGTATATACAAATATCTGTAACATTAGTGCGTCATTGTTTTGGTTGCTTCGTATTTGAATTAGATGGCCGCTCGGAGCAGAGCTACGTCTCCATGGTGACCCTGAGGGCAACAGCAGGTTCAGAGGTCTTCTCCAGAATCCAGATCTCTTTAGCTCTTAGTCCTCAAAGGAAAATGTCTGCTCATCAAAAGCAAAACATGCTTTTGATGAGCAGACAGAGCAGCCTGTGGACTTTCTCCCCCACAACACCTCTGTCTGTCTGTCTCTCTCTCTCTCTCTCTCTCTCTCTCTCTCTCTCTCTCTCTGTCTCTGTCTCTCTCACACACAGGCACAGGCGCACACACACACACACATTCAGATTATGGTAATTGGAAAGGAATTTGCCTGAGCACCATGGGTTCATACTTAAGTTCACGCTATGCGACGTCACACGTGGTCCCCAGTGTCTGTGACCTATGGTCTAAAGTTATGTGGAGTTAAATCCTCTCTAAAGTCTTCAGTCTCATACTGGGACACCTGCCACGTCCCCCCCTCTGGTCCTGATATCCTTAATAACTTCCTTGTGCCCCTGTCTGAACTCGCGTCTGTACAAAGTTGGAATCTTGGCCGGTGAACGGGCTGCGCCGGAAGATGAGGTTCAAGAACCACCCTGTGCTAGCAAGCAGCTTTCCTGCTGAAGGGTCCTTGAGCAACACACTTTGTTACTGCCAGCTCCAGGAATGTGGGGTTGTCATTAGTTGTGACGTCTGATCTCCGTTTGAAGGGGACAAGAGAGAAGAGAACACACAGAGAACACACAGAGAACACACAGAACACACAGAGAACGTCACGGCGATCCAGGCAGGTAGCAGGGAACTAAAGCAACAAACCAAACGTCAACACATCATTGTCCCGTTATGAGATTCTGCTACGTCAGCAACGCTCCATTTAGATGTGTGAACAGTGTGTGTTCCTGTGATCACAGAGCTTTACAGAAGTGTGACAGAGGCAGAGAGACAGACAGAGAGAGAGAGAGGGACACAGAGACAGAGAGAGGCGGCACGATGCGATAGTGTCAGTTGTTGACCTGCACGGTTTCTGCTTCAGGAAGTCCCTGATGTCCGGCTCTAATCTGATAGCCCCGCCCACTCCCAGCCGGGGGGGCGTCCACCTCTCTCCCAGGGGAGACGCTCTGCCCTGGACCTCCTCCCTTCATAAACACTATCAAACCTCCATTCCACCATTCCAGGCGGCGTGTTTCCACTGTCACACAAGTTCATCGTGTGTGTGTGTGTGTGTGTGTGTGTGTGTGTGTGTGTGTGTGTGTGTGTGTGTGTGTGTGTGTGTGTGTGTGTGTGTGTGTGTGTGTGTGTGTGTGTGTGTGTGTGTGTGTGTGTGTGTGTGTGTGTGTGTGTGTGTGTGTGTGTGTGTGTGAGAGACAGACAGAGACTTCTCCTTCTCACACTGCTTTGCTTTGCTTTGAATGTGTCTCCAGATGAAAGTGCCTCATTAGGAGATGTAAAGCGATCTGAGAGCTGGTGGTTTGTAAAGCAGTGTGTGTCACTGCGAGGCTGAGGTTACTGCACCGACATGAATTATGTAACAAACAATGGTGTTGTCTTCTGTACTCTAATGAGCCGCACGTTTGAGCTCGGATGGCATTCCAGCTCTAAACATCTACGAGTCGCTCTCACATTATGATCCACTAAACCTCTGAATCTGTGACATCATTCAGAAAGCAGGAAAGTGTCCGAGTGCACTTAAGAGGCACAATTAACAGATGAGACGTAATAACTCAGCAAATACTCTTTTCTTCTGTGCTGTTGTTTACAAAATCAGTGTTCAGTCTCTCCCTGTTCCTGCTGGGAAAGACGCACAGTTAAGTCTCGGTCTTCAGCTCAATCACGGGATCTTTTATGTCTTCGTCCTGCGCAGGTCAAAGTCTGTTTATTGGCGGCGGTACGCAGCTGTAGACTCGTGGGGTGTGGCAGTGCGACTTTGCTTCTCGTCCACCTGATTCCACAGAGCGTCCGGCGGCGTCTCGGCCATTTGCCTAACGTTTTGCATGTGCGCCCACAGAACCACGTGACCTCCTGGCTTTTGCAGGTGCAGATAGACTTTGACCTAGATTGTACGAGTCTCTGGAACGCCACTGTAGGGACGCGACGCCTTTCTTCTTAAAGATCGTCCCTCATTTGGCGTCTAGAAGCTCCCACAAGTGTTCCATTGTGTTCATTTGGCTCAACATGGATTCTATTTGTCCATTGCAGCCACTTACACTTTATTAGTGCATGTGGTTACTGGTAATTACGCTTCATTACACACGTGACGAGCCAATGAGGAAGACCGAATTCCCCGTCTGCACACCGCAGGCCTTCCGAGGAACAAAGCGAGTGTGTGTGTGTGTGTGAAGGTGTGAGGCGACCCGAGCCGCGCCGCGCGTGTGCTCGTTGCCGACGGGGGCCGAAGACGCTTTTATAGTGATTTGAAGCGGTTGTTTACCCGGAGAGGTGCAGAGGAAAGCGTTGTCACGGCAGCCACACCGTCTCTCTCTCTCTCAGAGGAGATCGACACGCTGCTGGAGACAAAACACACCCAGTCGTAAAAATATCACCTTAGTCATCACTTTGACTGTTTTTACACTCAGACTTCGGTCTAGAGTTCGACCTTTTGTTGTGTTGTATAATTTTCTCATGTTATCCAGGTGGGGTTTGTTGTCTTTGCTTTGAAGAAAGCGTGTGTGTGCGTGCGTGCGTGTGTGTGTGTGTGTGTGTGTGTGTGTGTGTGTGTGTGTGTGTGTGTGTGTGTGTGTGTGTGTGTGTGTGTGTGTGTGTGTGTGTGTGTGTGTGATGTGTGATGTGTGATGTGTGTGTGTGTGTGATGTGTTTGATGTGGGACCGCTCGTCTGTTCTCTCTCAGTCCTTCATTTCCCACACCAGGCGACGATCAGAAGAATATGGGAAATCCTCTTTGTGTTGTTGCAGAGGGACGAGTGGAGGTGGAGGAGGGAGACACACACACACTCTGGATTCCACTCGTCCACATTCTTACACACCGAGGCTGCTGCTGTAATACACACCGTCACACACATTCCATTCACCTGTTGATCCTTGCTTCCTAATTTCCTCTAAAGTAGTAAACAAAAATAACCTGACTCCTAATGATAGGTGTGTGTGTGTGTGTGTGTGTGTGTGTGTGTGTGTGTGTGTGTGTGTGTGTGTGTGTGTGTGTGTGTGTCCTGTAGTGATTGTGATGCAGTCGGGTCAATGATCACACTGGTTGAAGTGCTGATGAGCATAATTCCCTGTACAAAAATAGACTGAAATGTTGAGAGGCGTTATTCACAAAGTTATTCAGTCGTCGCCTTTAAAGAATCATTCCATTAATCACAAACGTAGCGCTGACATCAGCACAGAAAGGACCTGAGGCCTGCATTGGCCCTCTTCAAACTCTCTCTCTCCATTACACTGCCTCAGTTGCCAGAGAAACAGGTTCCTCCAGCTTTTACTCGGTGTGTTTCAGTGGAGAGCCAATCACAGCAGCTCGTCTGCAGCCTGCCCCTCCCTCACACACACACACACACACACACACACACAGAGAGAGAGTCAGAGTGGAGCTGGTAGTGGGTTTGTTTGGAGTGAAGAGGTTCACCGCTCGTACTTTATATTATCGTACAACTGTCACCTACACTTACACACAACAACACACTACACAGCTGTGAATAGATGTGTGTTCTTCTCTCATCCAAGCCTAAAATGCTTTCACACACATCTGTCAGTTTGTTTTGTTAGCAGATCAATCACTTTAACTCCACTCAACCTAACAGAACTCATACATTTCCCCCTCATGAGGATCAATAAAGTCTTATCTCAGTCTGGTATGTAGAATAATCAATCAGCTCCAAATAGTTAACCCTGTATTAGACCTACATAGAGTTACAGTCTCAGCTCCATCATGGGTCTGAGTCTCATTATAGATGGAACAGCTTGTAGTGCAGCAGGAGGTCAAGCAATCAACCCCGCATGGATGGAACGACAACATGGCAACGACTTCTAAGGTAGAGATGAGACGGTGCGGATGCTGTAGCTTTCAGTTTGTTGTGAGCTGCGTTTGAACCCCTGCAGGTCGGTCTGGTCTCTCCCGCTTTGATCACGTTGACCCATATGCAGGTCTGCGCTGGGCGGCGCCGAGCAGATTGCGGCTCCTCTCCTCTCGCCTGCCCTCTTCCACGCCGTTATCAAGGTTTTGGTGAGTGTGGCACAGGCAGTGGGAGGTGTAGTATCTGTTCTTGTGAGTCAGGAGTGTGTGTGTGTGTGTGTGTGTGTGTGTGTGTGTGTGTGTGTGTGTGTGTGTGTGTGTGTGTGTGTGTGTGTGTGTGTGTGTGTGTGTGTGTGTGTGTGTGTGTGTGTGTGTGTGTGTGTGTGTGTGTGTGTGTGTGTGTGTGTGTGTGAGAGATGCCTCTGACAGCGTCCCGGCCTGCCGCGGTGTGAACGTGTTGTGGCTGTCGGCTCAGCGGGAGGAGAGCTTAATGCAGTCGGCAGCCTTGGCAACCGGGGTGTGGGCGTCCACTTCTGTACCTCCAGCTCGCTCTTGGGTAATGCTCGGGCCTGAGGAGGGGGGCAACATTTGTGTGTGTGTGTGTGTGTGTGAGAGAGAGAGAGGGGAGGGTCTGTATTGGGAAAGAAAGGGAGCCATCAATTCAGCATCAGCACACCCCGGCTCTGCTCCCTCTCACTTCTCACGTCTCTCTGTTTGCCTCCCGCCTCTCCCGGCCTCTCTCTCCATTATGATCCCGTTCTCTTTTATACTCCGGTAACCCAAGGCAACGCTCGCGGCCACGTCTGCTCTTGTGTGCACGCACGGCGCCTGTTGGGGCACAAAATCAAGGCGACCAAGCAAGGGCAGAGCTGGTTCTGACTCTGCTTTTCTCTAATCTGACCACTGAAACAACTTCTGTCATCATTCTAGTGTCTGTGCCCATCTTGACTCCCTCTCATGTAACTGATTAGGTAAAGGAAGAACACCTGGATGCTGCTGAACTGATTTATTAACAGGAACAGTAAGCAGTCTGAACACACACACACACACACACACACACACACACACACACACACACACACACACACACACACACACACACACACACACACACACACTTTCACAGCTCCAATCTGGATCTGAAAGTAACATTTTGAGCCCGGTCTTAGAAATCCTGTCCAAATCCATCCTTGCGTGACTTGAACAGTTGGATCTGCTGGTGTTTGGACAGAGAGACGCCGAGCTCTCGCCATCGCCACACGCCTCCTCCTCCTCCTCCTTTAGCTTCCGACCGTCTCGTCTCTGTGCAAATTAACTGTTAGCTGTTAAATCAGGAAACGTGTCCGCCGTGTTCCTGCCGATCGCCTTTCGCTCTCCGCTCCATCTTGCCAAGACTTCTCTGGGCCGCCGACGAGCCAAGGCCCGATTTGAACATTTCTGGCAAGAGAGCAAAAGGTCAATTTCCCAGTTTGCCTCCTCGCCGGCTGCTTCTGCTTCTGTGCCTGAGACTGAGTCTGACACCTCGGGACAGAAGACAGCAGCTGAGATAAAGACAGAGCTGGCCGACGAGTCCTCCATTTAGAACCGTGACTCAGGCCTCAGTCATCTACACGTTTATTTTAGAGTTTGGCTCCGTTTTGAAGGTAAAAGCAGAGATTCTTGAGCTTATAGACCGATACAGATTTATCCTTCCTTCTCCGTATCTTCTTCTCCTCTCTAATAACTCATTTCTAAATCTGCCTATGTGTTTATGTGCAAACATGTGTGTGTGTCTTTGTACAGATCCTGTTCTGCACCCTGAACACCCACAAGATTGACATGGACAAGCTGCTGGGGGGGCAGATCGGCCTGGAGGATTTCATCTTCGCCCACATCAAAGGGCTGAAGAAGGAGGTGGAAGTGTACAAATCTGAGGAGGCCCTGGGTCTGACCATCACCGACAACGGAGCGGGCTACGCTTTCATCAAGGTGAGGACCGAGCCGAGCAGCCAAAGTAATCAGTCACAAACCGACGGCTAAGGTCACAGACGTGTGTTTGTAATTCTATCTTGTTAATTATTCTTGCGTTTACGTGGATGAACGAGTGAATTTGAGTGGCGCCATCCTCTGTTTTCTTAGGATTAGGAGGAGAGTTTATTTGCATAGCCACATTTGTGTGTGTGAGTGAGAGAGGGTGAGAGAGGGTGAGAGAGAGAGAGTAATGTAAACATGTTGATCTCTATTGTTTATATACAAGTAAAGCAGCAAATCAAATCACATCCTGCTTTACAAGTTTGATCAATACTCCTTCAGTAACATCGGAGGAGGACTTGAGCTCAAATCCCATCAGATGTGTGCCTGAATAACAAGCAGGCGGCCATGTTTAGAGTCATTTCCATCAGACTTGCCTCCTCAGTGGAAATCTATCTAAGCGTGTTGCTTGAGCCAATGAGCTCGCTCCGTCTCAGCACAAACTGCTCTGGTGTGCCATCCTGTGATGCTGAGGCTGCACTGCATGCTGACTGCAGCCTGATCACCACACAGCCTGATCAACACACAGCCTGATCACCACACAGCCTGATCACCACACAACCTGATCAACACACAGCCTGATCACCACACAGCCTGATCAACACACAGCCTGATCACCACACAGCCTGATCACCACACAGCCTGATCAACACACAACCTGATCACCACACAGCCTGATCACCACACAGCCTGATCACCACACAGCCTGATCAACACACAACCTGATCAACACACAGCCTGATCACCACACAGCCTGATTACCACACAAGAGAAGGCATTATTATTTATAACGTAAATAGTTGGTGTGTAATCATAGGTGTGTGTGTGTGTGTGTGTGTGTGTGATATCACTCCATCGCTCTATTTCCCTCTCCTTTTCTCGCAGCGTATCAAAGAGGGCAGCGTGGCGGACGGCGTGAAGGTGATCAGCGTGGGCGACCACATAGAGTGCATCAACGGCCGCAACATCGTCGGGACGAGACACTACGAGGTCGCCCGCATGCTGAAGGAGCTGCCCAAAGACGAGAACTTCACCATCAAGCTGTCAGAGCCCATGAAAGCCTTCGGTAAGACACAGGAGAAGGTCAGAGGTCGTCGGACTCCGAACGACTTGGGACAATTCATTCAATTCAATGATTCCCTTTTCAACATTTTGTGAATAATGTCACACCATTGCACTTAGTTCTTGTTTTAATATTTGTCTTTTGATTGTAGAAATGTTCGAGCCCAGGTCAAAGGGCGCCAAACCTGCCGGTGAAAACAAGATAGGCAATGGAAGAGGAACCCTGAGGCTTCGCTCCAAAGGCCCCGCCACTGTAGAGGACGAGGTAAGGCTCAATCCTGACCTGAGACCCGGGAAGGACGACTCGATTTCAACGAAGGTCTCATCCCTCATTTTATGATACATGATGTTAATGTGGTTGTTGGCGTTTTCAAGCCAACAGAATTTGAGGAGAAAGCGGTAAAGAAAGTGGACGACCTGCTGGAGAGCTACATGGGCATCAGAGACACGGAGCTCGGTGAGTACAAAGCTTCCCGGCTCAGAGGACAGGGACACCTCAGGGTGCTGTGATCAAAGACGGATGGATAGATGAAGCCATATTTCTCCAGTTCATTTATATTCGTCCTTCCTTTAGCCGCCACGATGGTCGAGGTCGGCCGCGACAAGCAGAACCCGGACGAGTTCGCCATGGCGCTAGACGAGAGTCTCGGGGACTTCGCCTTCCCCGACGAGTTTGTGTTCGACGTCTGGGGCGCCATCGGAGACGCCAAGCAGGGACGATTTTAAAGTTCGCAGCACTCCACCTCCCCCCTACACACACACACACTTACAACACACACTCCTTCCTCCCTCTCCCAGCTCAGCACGTTCTCCTAAGAAGCCCACCGGACAGAGCTGAGCCAGCATCACACGGGCCTGGATGAAGCTCTTTGCTATCACTGTGTTCTGTAGGTGGAGCTCTCAATGCGTCGGCTACAGATGAAGGGGCGGGGGGTGAGGAGGAGGAGGAGGGAGGGTGGGGGGGGCGTCTACAGAAGGAGTAATCATGTCAATGTCTCCGTTATTAAGCTCAGATATCCGTGTCATGTGGAATGCAGGTCCCTACACCGGATCTGCAGGCGATACACTGATTTACTCCAGCTGTGGTCTTAGCCTTAGCCTTTATGGGAGGGGAGGGGGGCTGCAGCTGCACCCGTGATGAATCCAAGTCAACTGTGGTCTTTTACACTGGTTACAAACGGTACGCAAACACTTCAAAACATCCTTCCCACACGTCTAAATCACTGTGTAACTGTGATTCTGAATGTATAAAAACCTCACGCAGCTTTTTTATAGCTTTTTACGTCGACACGCTGCTGATTTTTAAAGAGGCGGCTTTGTGCAATTAGTGTAATTATAGCAATCGTAGCAATATCAAGTAAACCTCGTGTTCCTGTTCCTGTATGACCTCTGTGGAAAATCCTTTACATGTCGTCACTGTTTCCTTTTCTGTGATTTTATTGTAATCCATCCTGTGACCTTTCCTCATCCTTTCCTCATTCCTTCTCTCAGTAGATGGACTTTTTATCCAGTAAAGGATTTTTATCTGTAAATGCCTTCAGCCATGTTCAACACACTCCTTCAATGAAACATTCCTTCCCTCTGGTGTGTGTGTGTGTGTGTTCAGGCTGCTGGCACGTCAGAAAACACAGAATTATATTTGTAATTTATTTTATCATGTCAAATCTCTGGCTGCCAGTCATTTTACTCTGAGACATGGAGGCTGCCTGAGGTGAGGATCATGTCGTCCTGTGTCTTAAATGCACTCACACACACACACACAATGTAAATCACTCTTCAAACTGAATCTAAATAGTGACTCAGTAAACTGTCGATCCTTACTAACTGAGGTTTGCTGCTCAGTTCCTAGCGGCTGCTTATTGTTCTATAAGGGATGATGTTAGAGTCGGACACACTGTTATTACTGCTGTATCATTAATGCAACGCTAAATAAACTATTCAATACAACAAACTTTATTTGCACACTTGACTGTGTACATGTATAAAATACAGTAAGACGATGATGTGTAACCATGGTTTCCATCCGGGACAGAACTAAACAAGGTGGGTAAAACTGAACGGAGAGGAGTCACTTCACTTCACCAGCAGCAACACAAAGGTTCAACAGTCAGAACTAAAGGATGTGGATTAGAACAGAAGGATCCATCATTGGGACAGGATTTAAAAGCAGGAGTTTGTTCAGAAATACAGTGTGACTAATGTCAACCAGAGTACAGACGTGAGCCTTTCACAGATATATAACTTCAGTACTGTAGAGGATCTTTGGAAGCACGTTTTCTATAGGTAACAAAATGGTTCAAACTTGGACAAGCTGAAGTATTGTAGTGGTACAATCCATCCAGCCATCCTCAGCTGTGATGGGAGTGGAGTTGATCAGTTTACATCCTCTTCAGACTCTGGCTGTGTGGCATATTTATCAACAAAAACAAAATCGTGGACATTAGATACTTGGTGTATTAGTGTGCGTGTGTGTGTGTGTGTGTATTAGTGTTGATAAAGTGCGGAGGGGAGAAGTTCCTTGAGCTCTATGACGTGGCTTGGCCCGGTCAGTGAGATGGACCCACTTAGTGACTACAGATGGTATAAAGTGGGAGTTAAGGTATTGAAACGTAGCCCTTACAGCCCGATGCCCTCCCCCCTCCCCCTGTGGCTCCTCACAGCTCGTCCCCGGGGTGATGCTGCCTGAAGGCGTCGCCCGTCAGCTTCTCCTGAGCCTCCTTCATACCCGACAGCACTGAGGAGGAAGAGGAGAAGCAGTGAATTTCACTTCAGAATAACATACGTACAAACTCTGCTGCATAGTTTCTACTTGGACCTGGAAACAATGCTAATGCTGCCACAGAAACATTGCTACCTTGTTCTGCGCTGCTGTAGAAATACTTGTAGTTGGGATTCCCGTTCTTGTTGATGATCTCAGGGTGAACTTTCCCGCTGGGATCTGTGAGAGGGATTGTTTAGTTTGATTCTTGCACTTTGTACCCGGTTCCTTATTTATATTAATTATTAACTCCATGTATAGGCGATACTTTCAGCCTCATGCTCTTCATCAATCCAATCCAGAGAGACTACATGTTTGCAGCAGACTGATGGTGGGAACGAACCGGCGCCGTTTATCTGCCAGATCCATCAGCTGCTGCGTCCTTCTCAGAGGAACCATGCAATCTGTCTGCCCAAAAGAATCCCAAACCAATGTTTACACAAAAAGTGAATCAACCCTCCTCACCGAGGAAAAGAATGCGAGGAATGTATCCACCGTCGGGGCTGAAGGCTTCGTCCTTCGGCTCTTCCTCATCCTGTTCAAATGAAGAGAGGAGTGAGGACTGACACACCTGTGGCCACATCTCAGCTGCTCACACACACACTACACACAATAACTAACAAACTACCATAACAAATAAAGACGTGTGCAAACTGATCAGATACATTTCGCTGACATGAACGTTTTCTTACCTCCAGGTTGATCATCACAAAGTTGTGTGCAATTTCAGAGATGTCCCTGGACTCGGCAAACTTTGGCTTCAGTGCTGATGGAAAAGAACAACCATACATTCAATGTTTATACAGAATCATCAAATAAAATCATATCTATAATTATTGGATTGACAGGCTGGGCGTCGTCCACTTGTACCCCAGATGTTCATGGGCTCATGGTTTACATTCGTAGTACTCTTTAGTCACAATCTCGTATTCCTGTGGTGTTGTGTTGTGTTTGCACTCACACACACATTTTGACATTCTGGAGCAGTCCTGTGAGGACAAACACCAGTAAGCCTGTGCACACACACACACACACACACCGGTGTAGGCGATGCACCGTCACCATTGCTGCAGGTGGATTAACAGTGGAGTCAAATGAGAGGCGACCTTGGGCTTGCATGACACCAGGAGGTCTGACAATGCGTAACTGTTGGAAGACTCGGGAGTGAGAACAGGATGTTCAAAATATGGCTACACCTCCCCATCTGTTTCATTCAAACCAACACGTGCCAGCAATGATAAAGTATAAAATCTACGTGTTAAAAAAAGACTGAGGGAAGAGAACGATGTAGGTAATATTGCTTTATCAAAGATTGCTATCAAAAAGAAATAAAAGAAGGTAAAAATGAAAATAATTAATTAATAACTTTAATAAATTAAAGTTCTCGGGGCACCACCCTGTTTGTTGGCACAGGGAACCAAGATAGCAGATAATTGACCTAACTTTAAAGATTCACCATAAGTTTAATTATCAATTAAAATTATCAGATTAATTAATAAATTAATAAACAGGGAATAACTTAAAGATTAGTTTTGCGCTCGAAATCAGTCTAGAAGGGTGAGACTTGACGTGCGTAGAGGCTGATAATCATACAACATTCAGAGCAAACAATTTCAGACACTTCTCGTTAAGATATGAAAAGATTTATTTACTAACAATAATAACTAAGGTCATTACTATCAATAAAACAAACCGGAAAACATAAACAATGTCAAGAAGTTCAGGCAACAACAGATTTGAATACAAGGAAGACAAACTGGAGTGTGTGTGTGTGTGTGTGTGCGAGTGTGTGTGTGTGTGTGCGTGTGAGAAGGGATGATGCACAGGAAGTGGCAGAGTTATAACACGCCCACTAGTACGATCTGGATCAAACTAAAATGGCGGGACCTAGCTTAGAAGCAGGCTATGTAGCAATGGCGGCTAAACACATGTGAATGGGAGGGGTCCCAAGATGGCGGCTTTCTTCCTAGCTCCCTATATGTGGGTGTGTGCTGGTGCGTGCGTGCGTGCGTGCGTGCGTGTGTGTGTGTGTGTGAGAGTGTGCTCCGCCCCTCGACGCGGCAGAAGATGGGCAGAGACAGACTTGGGTTTGTGAATTTGTGAAGCAGGCTGAGAGGCTCAAGCAAGGCTTACAATACACAAAATTACAGTCAAACACACGGAGATGTACCACATTAGCAGTTTACCAGAACAAAGGATTGAGAGAGAGAGAGAGAGAGAGAGAGAGAGAGAGAGAACGGCGCACATGCAATCGGTGTTGATTAACACCGAGGAAAAATTAAAGAACACACTTGTAATATTAAGCTTAGTTAAGAACACATGGTATCCTATATCTAATGCACATAATATCACTTCCTAACTCTTTGTCTGCCCAGACGTCTAAGCCTTACTTGGTGGAATTACGTCCGTGTTGTAATTCACCGTAGAGGTAGTTGAGCAGTCCGTGGTGTTGAAGATCCAGTTGGGTCGCGGGTTTAAACAGATTCAGGCGCTGATGAGTTGATCATGGGGCCAGTCTGCAAGTCCTTGATTTTCCTGGTCCCAGTGGGAAGGCCTGGTATTCGGTCGACGGGGAATTGGGAGAAAACAGGAGGAAACGCTTCTTTCCTCGGGTGTAGTCAGGATTCAGGTCGAGCCAACCAAAAAGGGATCTCCACGGGTTTAGAGAGGGAAAAAGAATGTTCACTGAACAAGGGTTGGGCCTTTGTTCAGGGAGAGAGAGAGGTCTCTTGACGTCTTCAGCAGTGGAGCAGTTGGACAGAGAGAAATCTTGGGTTCGCTGAATTGGGAAAATCCAGGGCACATTCTTCAGTTTCTTTGTGTGGAAGAGGTGAAGGGGAGAAGGCGCTTGAAGAAGAGGCTAGAGGAAGAGAGAGCTGGACGAAGACAGAGACTGGAAGAAGAGAGCGAGTTGAGGACGACTCAAACCTTTATAGCTCCCCACCGATAAGGTGTGAAAAAGGGGTTGACTCTAGGTACCGTGGGTGATGTTTTATGACTCTGTCCGAAGACAAAGGATTCTGCTTATCTTCAGGCCACATGGAAGCCATGTGGCTTAGGCTTTTGACCTGTGTAGTGGGCCGCGATTTAATGCTTGAGAACTGGCATTTGCCCCTACATATCCCCCTGATGATCTTGAGGCGAGGGTTGCAGCCACAGTCTCCAAGAGCAAACATTAGGGCGAACAGTTCATAAGTCCTCATCACATGATCCAAGTCCTGAGAGCAACCTGGAGTTGGATAATCCTCGGGTGCGGAAAATGTTCACAAAACAGTTCAATAAGGCTTTTGACATCTGGGCAGTCAGTAAGGCATGTCTGGGCAGAATGAACTAAACGAGACTACCTTAACCTTAATATTTAAACACATTATTGAGAGACATACACAGTAATGTTACAACCTGTCATTCTTGGGTCATTGTTGTTGACACAAAGAAAAACCACGACGTGGAAATTCAAAGGAAAAAGAAAGAGATAGGAAGGTTGTTACTGTTAGTAATCTGCTTCTCGGAGGAGTAGAAACAGTAAATAGTAGATGAGTGGTCTGACGTGGGACACATAGTGGAATGTGAGTCGGGCCCTCAAATCTGCTGTGTAATGTTCGAGTGTTTGTGCAGTGTGTACCCCCCCCCTTTACCAACACTGAGGTGTAGATGCGACTGGCATTTCTTTGTGGACAAGGTTCCCTAGGAAGGGTAGGAGTGGAGTGGATTAGGTGTTGGGAATTGATTATGGCTTGGTCCAGGGGCATCTTAGGCTCCCTTGGATCCTGCCTTCAGCTTGTGGAGCAGGCTGTTAAAGTGTGAAGGTGCCTGGTCCTGTAAGACTGACAGAGAGTCCTTATCAGTCCCCCTGTGGTCATCTTTTGACACTTCGAAGGGGCTTTGGGAAGCTTCGAGTTGCTGTATTAACTCTGTCAGGCACTTCATTATCATTTCCTTTACGTAATGTTCTCCAAAAGACTCAAAAGTCTTCTCCTTTGTCTCGCTCTGCGGTCTAGGACCCTGTTTGAAGCGGACATCCCTTCTCTTTGTGAAGGAGTTCTGGTTTTGGAACCTATGCTGAACCTGAGAGGGGCCTCTTTGGCCATGTCTATGGTTCTTTTGTCCACCCCGCAGGTGGTAGGGCAGGTGTTTTGGGAGTGCAGCGCCACGGTTTACACTAAAGGGGAAGTCTTTGCAGCCTTCCAATTCTAACTCAGTCTGCGCTGATGACTGGATGCCTAAAGCTCTCACCTCATCTTCAGGTGTATCAGTGGGACGTACAACTGTCTCCCAGGTCATTTGGGCGATATTCTTAATCTCCTGCATGGTGGGTTTACCCTGCTTACACATCAGTGTGACGTGGATTCTCACACAGGGATGGAGGTTGTGGAGGAAGAGAGAGCGGAAGAATCGATTTTCCTCCAGGCCCGGTTCAGTACTTCCTTGAAAGTAGGCACTCCTCAGTCGTCTGTAATATTCACGGGGCGGTTCTGTTCGCTTTTGGTGAATACTCATGGCGCTGAGTGTGGTTGATGTCTCATCAAAGTATAGCGAGTACTCCTCACGTAGGGCACTACATAGCCTGGTGTAGCTGTGACGGATACGAGACGGCTGCGTTTCAATGAAAGCACGAACGCTCCTGGAAGCTGTTTTCCAGATGAGCTTTAACTTCTCACGTGAAGTGGCGTGAGACAAATCAATAAGGGAGTTTTCAATTTCACTAAGATAATTGTTAACATTAGCATCCTTGTTTATGGGGTCAAAACGCTCAAGGTCCTGGGCAAGGGAGTCTAGCTGACGCATGCGCAGGCCTGTAACATACTCCCGCTGGTTTTCATCTGATTCTTCAGATGAGGAATACCGATGCTCGCTCATGTCATCACGCTGTGGGGCATGGTTACTTCCCTTTCGTGGTGAAGGCGGCATTTTAGAGTGGCGATGCCTAGGGGTCGCCTGAGGGGAGAGTGGCTGAGGTATGACCGAAGGGGAACGGGGTCGAAGCTTGGCTTCACCCAAGTGTGGCAGATTCATGTACCGATCGTGGGTCGGTGGACATGACATGCTGTTAGCTGGAACCTGGGCAAGAGAGTGGAGATGTCGCATGTGCAGGTCTGTAGCATACTCCCGCTGGTATCCATCTGACTCTTCAGATGAGGGATACCGATGCTCGCTCATTTCATCAGGCTGTGGGGCACGTTTACGTCCCTTTCGTGATGAAGGCAGCATTTCAGAGGGGCGATCCCTTGGGGGCGCCTGAGGGGGAAGTAGCTGAGATGTGACCTGAGACGGGTGGGGTTGAAGCGTGGCTTCACCCAATTGTGGAAGCTTCATGTACCGATCTGGTGTCGGTGGACATATCCTGCTCTCAGCTGAAACTGTGGCAGAGTAAGCTTCTGGGGCGCGTGCCACTGGGTTTGCTGCCCCCCTTTGGTCAGTAGCATAGCTAAGCACCTTGTGAGCCTCTGCACGCGCGGCCTGGCTCTTGTGCAGTGCACTCTCGTGCTTAGCATCTTCGCTATCCTGCTTAGCATGACGGAGTGTCTGTGTGCACTCTGCCAACAGGGCAGTAGTGTTCTGCAGCTCCGAGCAAAACGCCTGATTCTGTGATCGCTGGCGGAGGCCCTTTGCCTTAAGGGTTACGACCTCGCCACTAAGTGTGGCTATTTGTAAATGAGCTTTGTGATGGCAGAACAAGAATAATTGACCAACTATCTCCTTACTAGACCATCTTTGTCCGCTAGGTTCATTAACCATTCGAACTAAATTGGCGATCTCAGTGTCACACTGAGCTATGGTGTAGCCATCAAGCTCCTCTTTCTCTTTTACAGAGACTCTGAGGAGTTGAGCAACCAAATCAGGCAGTGAGGTCTTCTCACCTGCCTGAGGAGTTTCAGCTCCATACTCTGATGGAGTCTGGTTGGTCATATCTATCCCTTTGAAGCAAGGAAGAAGGAATCTAGTGACAACTAGGGGGGGTCTCTGCAAACACTAATAGTGATGACAGCTGCCCACCAGATGGTGCTGTCCTAGTTACGGTGCACTGGTCAGGGCACTGTAAGTTAAGCTCTTTCTAATGCAAATTAGACACAAGCAACAAGATTCTCTCAAGGTAACCACTTAGCATATCAATGACTGTCACAGCAGGAAGCACAACAACACTGCATGGGACACAGACAGAGACAGCACTCAGCAAATTGAAATCTTTAATCTAAAGTTATAAACTTTCAAAATCCAAACAACTGAAATTGCTCGTATGAATGTTGTATGAAATCAACAGTACCACCCCTCACACGGGGCACCAATTATATGTAGGTAATATTGCTTTATCAAAGATTGCTATCAAAAAGAAATAAAAGAAGGTAAAAATGAAAATAATTAATTAATAACTTTAATAAATTAAAGTTCTCGGGGCACCACCCTGTTTGTTGGCACAGGGAACCAAGATAGCAGATAATTGACCTAACTTTAAAGATTCACCATAAGTTTAATTATCAATTAAAATTATCAGATTAATTAATAAATTAATAAACAGGGAATAACTTAAAGATTAGTTTTGCGCTCGAAATCAGTCTAGAAGGGTGAGACTTGACGTGCGTAGAGGCTGATAATCATACAACATTCAGAGCAAACAATTTCAGACACTTCTCGTTAAGATATGAAAAGATTTATTTACTAACAATAATAACTAAGGTCATTACTATCAATAAAACAAACCGGAAAACATAAACAATGTCAAGAAGTTCAGGCAACAACAGATTTGAATACAAGGAAGACAAACTGGAGTGTGTGTGTGTGTGTGTGTGCGAGTGTGTGTGTGTGTGTGCGTGTGAGAAGGGATGATGCACAGGAAGTGGCAGAGTTATAACACGCCCACTAGTACGATCTGGATCAAACTAAAATGGCGGGACCTAGCTTAGAAGCAGGCTATGTAGCAATGGCGGCTAAACACATGTGAATGGGAGGGGTCCCAAGATGGCGGCTTTCTTCCTAGCTCCCTATATGTGGGTGTGTGCTGGTGCGTGCGTGCGTGCGTGCGTGCGTGTGTGTGTGTGAGAGTGTGCTCCGCCCCTCGACGCGGCAGAAGATGGGCAGAGACAGACTTGGGTTTGTGAATTTGTGAAGCAGGCTGAGAGGCTCAAGCAAGGCTTACAATACACAAAATTACAGTCAAACACACGGAGATGTACCACATTAGCAGTTTACCAGAACAAAGGATTGAGAGAGAGAGAGAGAGAGAGAGAGAGAGAGAGAGAACGGCGCACATGCAATCGGTGTTGATTAACACCGAGGAAAAATTAAAGAACACACTTGTAATATTAAGCTTAGTTAAGAACACATGGTATCCTATATCTAATGCACATAATATCACTTCCTAACTCTTTGTCTGCCCAGACGTCTAAGCCTTACTTGGTGGAATTACGTCCGTGTTGTAATTCACCGTAGAGGTAGTTGAGCAGTCCGTGGTGTTGAAGATCCAGTTGGGTCGCGGGTTTAAACAGATTCAGGCGCTGATGAGTTGATCATGGGGCCAGTCTGCAAGTCCTTGATTTTCCTGGTCCCAGTGGGAAGGCCTGGTATTCGGTCGACGGGGAATTGGGAGAAAACAGGAGGAAACGCTTCTTTCCTCGGGTGTAGTCAGGATTCAGGTCGAGCCAACCAAAAAGGGATCTCCACGGGTTTAGAGAGGGAAAAAGAATGTTCACTGAACAAGGGTTGGGCCTTTGTTCAGGGAGAGAGAGAGGTCTCTTGACGTCTTCAGCAGTGGAGCAGTTGGACAGAGAGAAATCTTGGGTTCGCTGAATTGGGAAAATCCAGGGCACATTCTTCAGTTTCTTTGTGTGGAAGAGGTGAAGGGGAGAAGGCGCTTGAAGAAGAGGCTAGAGGAAGAGAGAGCTGGACGAAGACAGAGACTGGAAGAAGAGAGCGAGTTGAGGACGACTCAAACCTTTATAGCTCCCCACCGATAAGGTGTGAAAAAGGGGTTGACTCTAGGTACCGTGGGTGATGTTTTATGACTCTGTCCGAAGACAAAGGATTCTGCTTATCTTCAGGCCACATGGAAGCCATGTGGCTTAGGCTTTTGACCTGTGTAGTGGGCCGCGATTTAATGCTTGAGAACTGGCATTTGCCCCTACAACGATGTCTCACCTTTGCAGGCGCCACACCAGGTTTTGTGGACGATCACCATGATTGGCAGCCCACTGGGAAAGAAAACAAAAGGAAAACCGGATCAGATGTCTGTCACCAAAGTAATATTGTGAAATCTAAAAGTAGAAGATCAAGAAAAAGGGAATAAGGTCTGAACTCCACTCACCTGGCTTCAGCTTCCTTTTTACCATCATCCAGCGTCCTCCAGTGGATGTTGTCACCAAAGCCTGCAGGGGGAATGAATAAATCAGCACACAATCACCTCATGTCAACTGGTGTTGTATATCTAGGACAGGGTGTGTCTGTCTTAAATACAATATCAATACAGAGAATGACCTGGAAACTTGAACAAATACAAGCGAATGACTGGAAACTTAATATCCTGCTGCAGGTCACCAACGCCTGTGACTGCACAGCTAGAGAGTAAACCTGTGTGTTCATCATCTTTACACATGAAAGCTGCTGCTGTATCTGCTCTGGTACTAATGTGAAACCCATTGATGATCATTTGTAAAGTATTGCACCATCACCTCTCACAGATATCATCCAATTCTTGAGTTATATTCAGGTTGTAACTGAACATTAATTACTATTCCAAGTTGCTGGAACATCTATTTGGCTGTTAGCCAACAGAAACCGCTAACAGTTATTTCGCTAACATGGCTTTGACTTCGGTATGAACTCACCTCGCCCACTGGCTGCAGAGACAACCTGGTGGAAACACGACAAAGAAAGGAGAACTTGTAGAGATGAAAATACAGCGATATTCACAAGGGACGTCTGCATTTTTGCTGGCTTTCAATTAAAACTACAATAAGGTGCTAACACTGGCTAATAGCTACTACCGCGGCTCTTGTCAGGCAGAGGACCCGGATGTGCCGAGCACCTCTGCAGATGAAGGCGGGGCTTCCTCTGACGGTGACGCCCAATACGAATTAGCACAATGGGTGTGTATGTGCGTGAGCGCGCGCACGCACGAGCCAGTCGCCTCCCCTCTTCTCCTATTTGGCCAGCGCTCCGTTTACCCTTTACGGGTATGTTCACGTGACATCACAGGCGTACAACCGCGTGCTCCAATGATCTGTCAAGATTGACAAAAATGTCAGGCTATTACCGGAAACAGTCGTTAATACACTTTCAGTTAAAAGCTTAAAAGCACAGAAATGTATAATATCTTCAAATTGCTAATTTAAAGAAGTGTTTTCCACATCGGCAGTTTTATTAACTATATTCTGATTTTGAATTCATATAATATATTCTCTGCACAAATGAAATAATCGACATTGTAAGTTATAAAGCTTTTATTTTGAAAATACTGAACAGAATGGGGTTTTTAATTGTTGCTGTCTTGACACAAGTTCAAGCACTGCTGCTCCGTCTTCACTTGTGGAGTGGATTCATCGGATTGTCAGAAAAACCGAATAAGGTAAAGGATTGGTTCATCTACTCATCTGCATCTTCTCCTCAGTCGATCGGTTTCATCAGATTGCTTGACGTAACTGTCTGCCTAACCAGCCAACAATTAATGCCTTTTTTTGATGTTCCTTTAGCCCGGACTGCTAATATTAGCTAAGGTAGCTTTTTAGCTAACAACCTGGACATGCCGTATTTGTTACATTTAATCGAGGCTCCGTGTGTATTTGTGTCGCATAGGTTGTCCATCGATCGATATTAATTTTCTGTCCTTTTAATCTCTTCAGAGCTGCTTACTTGCTCGGTTAATGTAATAGATTAAAGGTTGTCGCTCCTATTAGTGTGCCTTTGCTGCATTACATTGCATTTTGATTCACTCCCTCAAGTCATTAAAACCGCAATTTACTAAGTTGTAAAAATGTCTTGGTTATGCCTGAAACGTGTTTATTTTCTGTTTTATTTGCTCTCGTGTGATATTCGTAGGCAGAATGATAAACTGTGATTTTCATCTTTACACACAGCGCTATGAATCAAGAGAAACTCGCCAAACTTCAGGCCCAAGTCCGGATAGGCGGAAAGGTAAAGTACATGTGTTTATTCTGTATGACACACGGTGAACATTCCACTGCAATAACTACAATTCCAGGGCGTGTGTGGATATTTAGTGCTCGTTAAGGAGTTTGATGGAGTTGGACATGTGTCGTCTCTTTCTCCTGACCTCAGCGTTCCCTTTATCCCCCTTTACTGAGGCTTTGTTCCTCTCTAATGGGGTCGTTTACCTCACCCGACCACTAGATGGGGCTGTTGTACAGCAGGTGTCGGCTCTATTCTAAGCTTACGCAAGTCGGAGTAAAATTGCAGACATCACTATGACTAATAGAGTTACAACACCATAACACACATCACTGTAGTTACCACGATCGTAGTCATTTGTTGTGTTTGTCTGCTGTCTTTTAAATCTTTTTTTTTTTTTTGTCGTCCACACAGGGAACCGCCCGCAGGAAGAAAAAGGTTGTTCACAAAACGGCAACAGCTGATGACAAGAAACTCCAGGGCTCGCTGAAGAAACTGGCAGTGAACAACATTGCAGGAATAGAAGAGGTCAGGATTTTTATGCACTATTTTGTCGCAAGTCACAAAGTATTTTAAATAATAAAACCCCCAAACAGATGAAAGTTCAGGACGGAAACAACCAGAGCTCAACACTATTTTTATGCTCATTCAGTGGTGTGTTTTTACAGTAAATCCATAAATAAACAGTAAAGTAAATGATGAATCAAATGTTTAATGTACTTTTTGACAAGAAGCAGTAATTCAAGATTTGTTGTTACCGTCCCTGTCAGCCATTTCCCCTTTCTCTGTTGATTCATTTGAATTTTAACACTGATTTATACTCAACTTCGTCTTTCTTCAGTACCAGCATTAATCATTCTGCTTGACAATAGTAGCACAGTAACTGAAATGGATAAATATAGTTTCCCCTGACATGAAGCCTGTGTTTCAGTGTGGGGACTTGCCAAGTTAACGCAAAAGAGCATAGATTTATTTCTGCTGCGTTTCTAATGTCAGGCTGCTAAGGTCAATGATGTTTCCTCTCTCAGGTAAACATGATAAAAGACGACGGGACCGTGATCCACTTCAACAACCCCAAAGTGCAGGCGTCCCTGTCTGCCAACACCTTCGCTATCACCGGGCACGCTGAGACCAAGCAGTTGACGGAGATGCTGCCAGGCATCCTGAGCCAGCTGGGCGCTGACAGCCTCACCAGCCTGCGCAAGCTGGCCGAGCAGTTCCCACGGCAATGTGTGTATACACAAACACACACACACACACACACACAGATGTACAGCCACAGTGTCTGCGTTCTCTGCAGTCATGTCAAATTTTAATGGCAGTGGAACATGAGCAGATTTAGTAAATACTTGGATGAGAGAGACTCTATTCTCAGTCAGGTGGGGTGGTGAGTCACCTCTTAACTGGAGGCCCAAGATCCAGCCACCATCCTGCTGAAGTGTAATTAAGCCAAATGTTAAAGGCAGCTGGTCCAGGACGAACCTTACCACAAATGGAAACACAGTTGAATATGTCACTGTGTAGAAAACATGAATTCACTGCAGCTGCATTTTGGTGTCACTCCAAGTTAACAGGAGTTAACGTATAGAAACTGGATACAACAGTGACAGAATCTAGAGAGAACATGTATAAGATTGATGATGAACAGTTCAGTTGGTCAGATATGAATAAAGGAGTTAATTTGATCGCCACTTTTATATGAATAATGATTGATTTTGCCTTTCCATTATAGCAATGGACATGAAAGCAGTCAAGGAGGAGACCATAGAGGAGGAGGATGACGATGTTCCAGGTAAAGATGCCAATGACTTTAATTTGATGGGGCGGGGATTTGGAATGTTTTCTGCTTAATCCTTTTAATCCAATCAATCCATAATGGTGTGAAACTGCATGAAGGTGATCGGTCAGCACCTTGTCAGCCAAGTGAATGTTTTGTGGCATTGAATAATTGTTGTGTCGCGTCTCCCCCCTTTGGAACAGAACTCTTCCCTCACAGATTGATTTGTCTATTGTCATTGAAGGATTAAATTGCCTGCTGTTCTGCACAAAATGTAAACGTCACTTGTTCAAAGGTGAACATCTGCTTTTGGGAACAAACCCTGATGAAGTGTGTTGTCTCCTGTCCCGCAGATCTTGTGGAGAACTTTGACGAGGCCTCAAAGGACGAAGCAAACTGATGACCTTGTTTCCTCTCCGCCAACCGTTTTTACCTGTTGTGGTCTGGCTTCAGGGTGTTTCCCCCTGTGGGGACGCAGTCGTTAACGGACCGCACCGCATCATCGCCAGAGTTATGAACCGCTTTGGTTTAGTCTGCCTCAACAGCACAACAACACGACCATACCATAGGTTTTGATTTTAGTAGGCTGGAGACCTGCGGAGAGACCAGAACTTGTGCAGCTCTCGGCACCCAAAGGACTCAACTGCTTTGGAAATGAGCTTTCTACAAGGCTAGTATTTAAGAGATTGTTTATTAAATGACAATAAAAAATGACAGAAGAATTCAATATACATATAATGGTGATCATTGATTATGACTTTAATAAAATAGTTTGGATATATTCATTTTTTTTTTATTTGACTTTCCAGATTTTTTTTACAGTATGGACTCTTAGAGAAACACCTGTCATCTCATTTCCCCTTCATGAGAATCAAACTAACAACCACTGTACTTTCTGCTTTGTTGATCAATCTTGAAGCAGTGGGTGAGGCCTTTATGTGTGACGAATATGTAACAGGGCCTCATTTTGTACACAAAATAAACACTAAAGCCTATAAAAAAAGCCCCACAGTGCACCGCCCTCTGTATGCTTCCTTCAATTGATCGATGATGTCTGGAGTGTTACGTAACTCACTTATGCGGAGGGTGAATCAAACATGTTCAAACCGAATCTGCTGGAACTTGATTTGGGCCCCTGCTCAAACTGATTTAAAGAAAATTGAACCACTTGTGTTGTTGGTTGAGGATTTTGTTAATTGAATACGTTGTGGGATTTATTTAGCAGTGAAATCAGACTATAAGGACATTGCTTCGATCATTAGACATCAAATTGTTAAGGTTACAGACCGACGAATACTAGATCGTTAATGAAATTGTTTAAAGTGAGGTAGGTGCATGTGTTCAATCAAAAAAGGGGTTTCGTTGAGTTCCAGTGCTCATCGATCATCTGCTGCACCGCCCGGATCAATCGGTCGCTGTCACCCTGCTGGAGGAAAGCCGCTTGACAAGGTTACGGCGGATGAAAGCCATTTTGGCTCCGGGATGTCGTAAGCCGTGAGCGGGATCTCGAGTGGCCGGACCCGGGCCGGATTCGTCACTGTCTGCCCGATTTGAACCAAAATGTCTGAGCCGCTCGCTGCTCCTGCGGCTGGACCTCAAACTGGATGGAGTTGACCCAATCTGAAGTGCGCCAAACTGTACAGCCGTAACCCCGTCCACAGCGGAAACCAAGCGTTGTGTCCGAGAAAATAAAGGTCACACAACGATTTTGTGTATGGCAAATTTGTTTGAGATTAAAAAACGCACAAAGAAACAAAATTTAAATAGCAAATGTCGTGTTTCGGGGACATACATGTTAAACTACAGCTATAAGTGCACAGCAAAGTCACATAATAATCCGTGGTCGTTTTATTTTGAAACCTCTAACCGGATGCTGTATAATCCCACTCTCTGATGACATTTTTCCTTATTCTCCCCATATTAAACCTTGGGGGAGGATCCTCGAACGCTGTCGCACAACTACGGCGGACTACGAGCTGCACTTTCCGACCTACGCTGCTTGACTCGGGCAGTTGTCTGTGCCTGCACACGAGGATATTCGAAAATAGCTTCCAAAGGCGCTCAGGTCTGACGGGGGCGAAAGCGGGAGGATCCACGGCTCTGCGCGTCAACATGAGGATTCCTCCGGTGAGAAAAGTCAATATGTTTTCCTGACATTTCACAGCTCTGTTGTTGCACTACGTTAATGTTATACCGCCATTGTAATGACAAGTATGAAGTTAGAGAAGAAGGTGGTATTAATTGATATGTATTGGTGTTGTTGTAATGATGCGGTTAGTTAGCTTGCATGGCTTAAATGTCCAGTGATGGTGGAGGTGTTACGCTGTGTTGTAATTTGGATATCGGTCTGTGGAAACTGGTTGAAGATTAACGACGCAGAGGGGAAACAAACTAGCCTCGGCGTGTGTGGGAGATGGACGGCGTTAACTCGGAGGTCAGCGTTGTGAGTGAAGTGTAACCGCTAAATTGTCCGTTAGCCACAAAGCCCACCGACTCCGCGGCGGTGTGACTGCCCGTTAGAGCCGCGAGTCGCCGCCGTCACTCGGCGCGCTGCCGCCCGCTGAGCAGCTGGTGCTAATAGTAGCTACTTCACTCCCCCCGCCCCGTCTGCTCAGCGTGATTAACTGCACTACTAATGCTAATTTTCTGGAATATTTCCAAGCGAATGTATTGGAATTGTTTTGGAAACTTCTCCGTGGCCTGTATCGGTTCCAGTGTGGACGCTGAGTCCGAGCTAGCAGCGCGGCTAACTGTCCAAGTTCAGGTACAAACAAACCTCAGCGGCGGTGATTTGGTCGGTGTCCAGTTTGAGCTCGTCCATCTTAATAACACAGAGTAGCTCTCTGTGTGTTTACTCTGTGTAACTCTGCTTCATGGGCACCATCTGAGGCTGCTTCTGGCCTGCACACAGGCACACAGGCACAGTGCCACTTAGGGTTGCATAATCCCAGCTAATGGTCATCCATCTGCGCCTAAGGGTGCCGTGATTAGGTTTGTTGGTGCCACGGCGTTTGTTTCCACCTCACCGCCTTGTGTTCAGACCCTTTTGTGAAGCTTTGGAGACGGATCCATGTAGAAGAAGGCCCATCCCAGTGCCTCCTCCTCCTCCAGCCATCACTCGTGGGAAATTAAAAATGAATTTGTCATTGCAGAGAAAAGCAGAAGCTGTGAGTGAGTGTGTTCTCCTCGCCAAACCAGGACTTTCCAAACATCTTCTCCAAACAGAGCAGATTGTCTCCTGTGGTCCCTGCTGATATATCACCAGCCTGGGCTGGAGTCTGAGCGCTGACAGGCAGCTCGCATGTGAAGCTTTAATCCTGACATTTGATACGTGCACGCTCTCTTACCTACAGCGAGCCCAGACAATATCAAAGTGGATCTTAAATAGCATCCAAACCCCCAGGGACAAGACAGAGGAGACGGATCCAACAGGCGTCCACTCGAAGACGAGCGTTTACCACCTGTGTGTGCCACCCACATGTAGGTGACTGGATGCTTTCACAAAGTATCCCAGGTCTCTCTCTCTCTCTCTGGCAGCATCGCTCCCTTTGCTGTTGATTTGTTGTCATGCGGTGTTTAAATGTAGATCAAACACGAGGGAGAATGAAAGCTCCTAATAGTTTCTGACACATTTGTATAAAGCAGGAGGCCCTGAGAGCAGCCGGCTGTGAGGGGGGAGCGTCTCTCATCCTTACCTGCCTCTGTGTGGAAACCTCTTTGGATTTGCCTCTTCAGCCTCTCCTGTCAGAGGAAGCGTGTGCAGCCTTCTTTTTGGAGGACACAAACCTGTGGGGCCTGTTGTGATTCCACCCATCCCTCTCTCCCACTCCCTCCCTCCCTTGCTTCTTTACTCGCAGGCCGCGCCGCTGTGAGTAAACTCGCCCTCCAAAATAGCCTAACAGGAGAAGACGACACCCAGTCCACACCCAAGCCCAGCCGTGACGCGTTACATAACCGTGTGTCACTCCGTTCTCTCAGAATGTGATGTCAGTCCATTCTTAAAGAGAGGAAGCGATCGTTTGAGGTTTCCTGCGCGCGCCCCCAAGTAGACTCTCCGGCGTGTGGGAGCGACGACAGGAAACGGGCCGTCTCACTCCGACTAGAGTGGACCTAATGAACCCTCCGCTTCGGCATCGTAATGCATCCGTGCCTCCTCTGTGGACTCACGCCGTCTTATTTCATTTGAACGGCCGTACCAGGATGTCTAGTCAGGCGTGGTTTTATCATGTTAGCATAATCACAGGGCCAGGCATTTCATTTGTCTGGCTCATGCCGGACGCCGCTGCAGGCCGGCATGAATGGGAACTCACTCAGACTATCAGCCTCATAGTGTGGCTTCATTCACCACTCGGTTCTATACTCAGAAGATCTATTAGTCTCTATTCTACGCAATAGACAAATGCTTCTTTATTTTTGTTGACTCATTAAACAGCCGGGCTGAGGTGGGACTGATTCATAATTCATCCGTGCACCGTGACGTCGTTCTAATCGCATTTCCACGAGTTTGTCTTTAAACACGGCGGCGTGCTCTCTGGAAAGGTGAATCAGCCCGAATGAGTGGATCCACATTCTTATTGTAATAATCAGCAGCGTTGAGTCATGAGGTAGAAATATGAAACGCTCGGCGGTCACGGCTTCACAAAGGGAAAGGTTTCAGTCTTTCATACCAAATCTTTAAGATGATTATTTTGGCCGTTTGTCAATACAACAATTTACTTTGGGCTTCTGGCTGAAAACTGATTCACCCATAATTTATTTAATGAACTATGATTCTGCCCCAAAACATCAATCAATGACAAATTTAGAGTCTGAATCAGTAGCAGCAGTTGACAGACGGTCGTCATGGAGGAAAGTCCTGCACACACGTTGTTTATGTGCTTTAGCTTTAAGTAGCGTCATTGTTTGGTCATTATAGTAGTTGCTCACTCCACTGATCTTTTAGTCATAATAACACACTCTCCCGAACACACACACGCACGTCTCTTTGAGCTTCCTCTCAACTTTATACGTCTAAAAATACAACTGCTTTGCGTTCTTCGACTAAAGATGCATTATTCAAGGCCTCTGCAGAGTAATTAAATGTTAATCAGGGATGGGCTCCTGTCATCATGGAGGCGTGTGTGTGTGTACCTTCCTGCAGTCTACTGGACCTGTTCGTGTGTGTGTGTGTGTGTGTGTGGTTTTCATGTGTCATTCCTTCACACAGAGCTCAGATGGCAGCGTCTCTGCTGAGGCTCTCTGAGGTTGAAGGTGCAGTCGTGCCCACAGACACACAGACAGGCCAAACTCTGTCTCTGTCCTCCGTCTCCACTCTTCCCTCATCACATCAGTAACATTAGCACTTTGCTCTCGGTAAACGGCCTAGAAATGGCCTCTATTCCAAAGCCTGCAGCTCTTATCCGCTCCATCGGTCAGCAGGTCGACTTTACAAGAAAACCTGAATGAAGAACAGGAGTTGTAAAAAAAGAAATGTTCCCTCCCAGGTTGAACCTAAATGCATGCAGTCATTATGGAGATATGTCGTCTGTATCATCCTGATTAGAGAGCAGCTACACATAGGATACAGAACACACTTACACACATTCAGAGCCCTGATGATGATGGTGATGAAGCTCGTCTCCCTACACCTCTGAGACCAAACCAGACGACCCCTTGTGCACTTTATTCTATTTGTTACATAGCGATACTGTGTTGAATCGGTGACTAAACGTTGTCAGTTTGCGTCCCTGCTGCTAAACCAGAGCACTCAGGAGAATATTACAGGTCAGGAGTGTACACAGGGTTTATTTGTTTGGATTGAGCCGTGATGTCACTCCGGTCCGCTCGCTGCGTAAACACGTGGTGGTGTCCCCATCTGGACCGCGGCTGCCTGAAGGTCCAATTAAATCACCGCTGCTTTGTTTCTTTCACTGCCCGGGTTTGTTTTGTTTTCTAGACGGGCTTCGTTTAAACGCCGTCTGTCCTCCTCCGCCGATGTGTTTTGTTTCGTGGCTCTGATCGCAAGGTCGACGGCCGCCTCGTCTGTGGTGCGGATGAAATGGTTTGACCCGTGGGGGGGGTACATGTGTAGCCTCGACCCCTGCTGTCCTGTGGCTCTGCTGCTTTGTGCTGACGGGGGCGGAGGGGCGAGCTCGCATCTTAAACTAAGCGGAAAATCTGTTGACCGTGCTGCTTTCCTCCCAAGCCTTCGCTCTGCGGAATATCTGGTCTCTGGTGTATCCCGTGGTTGCTCTTGTCCTTATGAGAATGACCCTGCAGTTCAGCGTGGCTGTTACTCACTTGCAGCCACACACACACACACACACACACACACACACACACACACACACACACAGATGCACACATTGCCACTCCAAGGTCTTTGCATTGCCAAGGACGGGCCGCTCAGGTTTACTGTGCAGTCCTTCAGGCTTTAGCTGCTTTCCATTCATGAATGTGACTGCCTTGTCATGCTCGGGGTGTGTAACGGCTTCCTATAAGTGATAATGTGTAACACAAACGCACACACTGCAGCGAGCGCACACGTGCCGTACTGTATAATCAAACTGAACAAGGGTGTTGTGTATGAGATACAGTGTCCCAGGCTTACCGAAGCGTTTGTCCTGATTCATCATGGACATGTTGTACGAGACCTACACACACACACCTCTCTGACTACAAACTCAGCGGCTCAATGCTGGGATACAAGCTTGTCTTATTCATTGTATTGATCTAATCATAGCAGCATTAATCAGTATGTGTGTGTTCTGTGGCGGTCACACCCAGAGCAGAGCCGCCGGTGCTACTACAGCGGAGGAGCGTGTTTCTACAGCAGCGCTGTGTTCTGAATGGTTTCTCCCCTCTCTCTAAGGTGTGGGCGCCGGGCCCCCGCAGACTGGGTGAAGTGAGAGCTGAGAGAGGAGACGCCTGCTGAGATCACACTGCTGAGGAGGACCTCTGTGGAGGTGAGAGGACCGTGAAGGCACCACGGTTACTTCACGGTTACCTGGAGACCGAACGAGACCAAAGCCACCTGAGCCAGGAGGACAGGGATCTAGACTCAGACTATCCATTGTGTTTTGTTTGACGAGTGCCAACCTGGTGATTGTTTGATTCTAACACAACTCTGATTTAGACTGAAAAGGGATTGGAAAAGTAAAATCCTTAATGTAGTCGCCAAGTTCAGTTTTGAACATTACAAGCAGCCAAGAGGAAAGAATTGAGAGAAACCTAGAGAGAGATTGAGAGTATCTACTAAAGAGCACTAAATGCGGTCCTGTCTCCTCTCCTAACGACTTTAAAACGATGTCATGAGGTCAGGACATTGGTAGTGCCATCTGTAACGTCTGTGCGGGACACAACAACATGGCCTTTCTCTCTATAAAGGGACGGTTCTGCATTCCTGTGTAGCCAGACGGGAAAGGAAGCCGAGTGGAGTGTGAGTGACCTCAGCTTGAATCAGTCAGGAACCTTCCCAAACACACTTCCCTTTAGATATTTCTGTCACGCTGCGATGACACACACTCATGACGAGCAAAACGGGAAATGAGACGCTCAAGTTAAGGAGAGTCGGAGGAGGACACTTTCACTTTAAAACATCATAAATATTAGAGGAGGAAGAAGAAGAAGAAGTTATGGCAGAGGAGACATGACTGAGAGAGCTGAGGCCTCATTACTCAGGAGAGCGCTGACCCCTGTCCTGCTTCCAGGTTCATGCGGCCGCCGGCAGGGTGGAGCTTCCTGACCCATGGAGAATTACTTCCAGGCCGAGGCCTTCAACCTGGACAAGGTGCTGGACGAGTTTGAGCAGAACGAAGGTGAGCCTGTGTGTGTGTGTGACTGTGTGTGTCTGTGACTGTGTGTGACTGTGTGTGTGTGTGTGTGTGGGTGCCGATCGCAACGCAGGTGTCAAAATATCTGCAACAGCCCGAGGGGGGTTTGAGAAACACATTAGAGCGGAGAGGACTAATTGGATTACATACTGCATTTCCCCGGGGGCTTATGAGAGGCTGTGTAATTGGTGCAAGGCAGAGTGGAGAGCAAGGAGGGAGGTCAACGCTCCCAGCAAAGACACGGTGTTAGGACGACGGCCATGAAGGGTCACGGTCAGGCGTCCAGGTAGAACACACGCTCGTCAGCAGAGTCCAGCAAAAACTCACTCTGGACGTTTGATCAGCAGGGAAGAAGCTTTGTTCTTCATCATGAAGGCTCACAGGTTGATCAGCATGTTGTTTCACCTGGAACAGAGCCGCCCGTCACTGTGGATTTGATTGAGAAGGAAATTCAACCACGTTCCGTATCATTACATTACCCCCACGCATCCAATCGTGTGTGTGTGTGTGTGTGTGTGTGTGTGTGTGTGTGTGTGTGTGTGTGTGTGTGTGTGTGTGTGTGTGTGTGTGTGTGTGTGTGTGTGTCGTGTGTGTCGTGTGTGTCGTGTGTGTCGTGTGTGTCGTGTGTGCCATTTTTATGTCAAATTGGACTTCACTGTCTCTCTCCCGTCCCGATGCGTACGTGGTTCTCACAGTGTGTGTGGCTCGGGCCCAGCGGTGGGCGTGTCTCTCAGACGAATGGCCCAACGTCTTAACCGCCGATCAAAGTCCGATGTGAGGTTTTGTTTTTATAGCTGCATTGTGTCAGGAGCCAGTTTATTTAGGGTAATTGTAAAGTAAACACTGCAGCACCGAGGCAGCTGTGTGTGTGTGTGTGTGCGGGCGTGCGTGTGTGTGTGCAGCTTAAGTCTGCTGATCACAGAGGAAAGATTGCTGCTTCTGGATTCGTCATAGATGACCCCAGCACAAAGGCGAGTCCTACTGACACACACACACACACACACACACACACACACACACACACACACACACACACACACACACACACACACACACACACACACACACACACACACACACAAGCAGGGTATTTGACTACTGTCTGTGAGGGATTGTGTGTGTGTGTGTGTGTGTATGTTTGAGAGAGATACTGGTTTGACCCTTGTTCAACATAATACTACAACAGCGCGTGTGCGTGTGCGTGCGTGTGTGTGTGTGTGTGTGTCTCTCTAAATGGTCTCCACACACGTTACACAGCATTCATGTGTGGACTTGACTGATGGCGCCCGGGGAGAGGGGGGGGGGGGGGGTGGTTGAGTGGTTTGGCCCACTTCCTCAGTATTTCCCAGTCCATCCTAACACTCATTTCCGTCTCCACGCCAACCTCATTTCTCAATTTATCCCCTCGCTCCTTCCTGCCATCTTTAGCTCCTTCACTCACCGGGGAATGTGCGTCTTTGTGTTAGTTCCTTTTTTTTGAAGGTACATTTTGGTTCATGATCTCTAAGCTGCCGCCACTACTTCCTGTCACTTTCTCTCTGATGCCTTGTAATGTTCCCGGAAATATGGCAGCCAACCAAAAAGTGAGGTTGAAAGCGTCGCCGATCAATTTAAGTGAAGAAATGCAGCAGCAGCAGCGTACGGATCAATGTGTGCTGTACGTTTTCACTCAGTATGAAGCTTTTCCATCCACTGAGTCAAAGTGAGTTTCATCTAATTCTTCTTCTCTCCTTCCTGTGCCAGATGAGACAGACACTCCCACGCTCACAGACGCTAAGTGGACCCAGATCCTGGCCCCGCCGGCCCACCTGCTCTCCCTGAACCCCGCCCTGGCCCACGCGGACCTCAGCCCCAGGGAGAGTCCTCTGCCCTTCAAATCCCTCCCCGACTCGTCCTGCGGCGGCTCCCCGGGGGACGACGCCAAAAGACACCCCGGACCCGAGCCTCCTTCCTGGGCGGAGGACCGGCCGGCAGACGTCCACAGCCCGCCCCTCCCGCAGCCCAACATCGGCAAGCTGGTGGGCACGGACGACCTCTCGCCACCGGCGCCCGTCACGGCCTGTGGTGCCGTGGAGAACGGCTGCCCCGCCAGCCCGGACACCAACGGCCTGAGCGAGGAGATCGCCGCCCCAGACGACCGGCCTGCTGCATCAGACCAACAGGCCTGCGCCCGAGAGGAGCACAGAGACGCCACAAACGGGGTGGGAGGCTCCGGCGTCGGTCACACACACTTCAACTTTGAGGAGGAATTTCAACAGGAAGAATCTGCGTCCCAAAGAATTCATCAAGGTCTGGGGTCAGGATCCGAAAATGGAGAAGGAGTCACAGAGGAGGAGATCACAGCTGACTTACAGGACTTTGTTCACCACAGACAAACTTCAGACCCAGAAGTGCAGGAAGGAGAATGTGTCCTGAATGGAGGACAGGACGTTCAGGCCGGTGGAGTGGTGGAGGTGAATGGTCTATCTGAGAGGAGTTCAGAGGGACTGATGGAGCAGCTCTGTGGGGGAACCAGCCTCTCTAACGGTGTGGAGCAGGCCAGAGGGTGCCGCTCCAGGCTTAAGGAGAAAGATGAGGAAGAAGAGGGTCTTTCTCCCACCCCTCCCCCCTCCAAAGAGGACTCAGTGACTGAGGAGAAGGAGATGGAGGAGAGCAAACAGGAGAGTGGTGATGGTGGGTCGCTGGGGTCGGGCAGCGTCCAACCAAAGCTCAACAACAGTCGCCTGCAGCCGGTCAGCGTGCCGTACGGAGGGGCGCGACCCAAGCAGCCCGTCAGCCTCAAGCTCCAGATCCCACAGCCGCTCTTGGGTCAGGTCCAGAATCAGATCGGCCCCGCCGCCCCCGGCAAGAACAAGAACCTGGAGAGCCAGTGTCGGAAAGGCGCGACCCCCGAACCGCCGCTCTGCGGGGCGGAGCAGAGCACGGCGGGTGTGAACGGCAACGGCGTGGTCCACTCCCCCACCCTGATGCCCTCAGGGAGCCCAGACAACGACCTCCAGGCGGGCCAGCAGGGGGCGCTGTGCAGGAAAGCCCCCTGCTCGCTGGGAGAGGTCGCCCCGGTGTGGGTGCCCGACTCCCAGGCGCCCGTGTGTATGAAGTGTGACGTCAAGTTCACCTTCACCAAGAGGAGGCACCACTGCAGGGCCTGCGGCAAGGTCAGTGTGGGGTCAGAGGTCATCTAAACACCGTTAGAAAATGTAGAGTGATAGAAGAGAAACGCTCCCTGTCTAAAAGCTTCAGCGTGACTCACAGAAACACAGGCGTCCTTAGATTGACAGGCCGGTAAACAGATTTGAGTAAACTGTGACAACATGCCCGCTGCAGGCGTAGGTGTGGAATGTCGGCACGGCACAGCGTTCCCTTTCTTCCCACCGGTGCCAGACGAGGAGTTATTGTTCCAGTCCACTTCTTTGTTTGTTTCGCCCGTTAACGTCGTCTCTCTCTGGTTGGATATTCTAACTGATGTGAAAGGAGACAGGAAAGGTCAAAGGAGAAGCTTCATCTAATAAACTTGTACTTGTAATGTTTCGTTGCGGTTTGGCCAGTGAGCTCGCTTTGCGGTGCATTTTCAGGAAAAAAATGAAAGAATCCTCAGTAAGTGCTTCAGAGAGAGGCTCAGTGCAGGGACGTTCTATTGCAAAAGTGTAGAAATATTCCATCAGCAATATGATAAAAGCTTTGCTGGACTCGCTGGAGTAAGAAGGTGAATTAAACCCTGCGTCGTGATGGATGAGTTCCTTTCCCGGGGCTTCTGCGAGCAGATAAGCCCAGCAGGTACCGAGGGTTTCTGGCATCGCCCGCCGCCGCCACCCACACGTGCGGCGGCGGGTCGCCCGAGCGGAGACGCGGCCGCTGACGCTGCACTGGAAGATCGCCGGACTGCAGCTTAATTTCCCCTGCCGGTAAACAAACACGCGCTGCCACTGGAGCATGGGAGGAGCCGGCACTGCAGCAACGCCGACCCACAGTGCGACGCACAACAGGGGGTCCACGCAAACACACACCGCTGCAAAATGAAGAGTCCCTCCCTCTTCTGTCTACTTGTAGTAAATAGATATTGCAGTATAATAATGTCAGGGTTAAGGTAGAACAGCTTTGTCTTCTGTCTCAGGTGTGTGTGTGTGTTTGTGTTTTGTGTTGTAGGTGTTCTGTGCGTCGTGCTGCAGTCTGAAGTGCAGGCTGACCTACATGGACAGGAAGGAGGCCCGCGTCTGCGTCACGTGTCACTCGGCTCTAACGAGTGGTGAGGCTCAGGCCGGCAGAGTTTTGTGTCTCACTCTCCATACATGTAAATGCAGCCCGAAGATCCCGCAGCCTTCCAATCTTAAAAAGTCTGGAGTTCCGTCTGGAATGTGAGGATTTTGACCTTTTGAGCCTCTCTCCTTCCTGTCTGGCAGCGCCGTCGTGGGAGAATCAGGTGGCGGCGACCAACCAGAGTCCAAATCCCAACAATCCGGCGGAGTACTGCTCCACCATCCCCCCCCTGCAGCAGGCCCAGGCCTCGGGGGTCCTCAGCTCCCCTCCTCCCACCGTCATGGTGCCTGTGGGAGTCCTGAAGCAGCCCGGCACCGAGGGTACGACCTTTACCAGGGAGAAATCCTCTTATCGCCCCGCCACAAGCCACAATCTGTCCCGGCTGTATTCCTCTGTAAACCGCTTTGATTTTGGCCCCTGGCTCCTGCTGTGATTTCCTTTCACCACTCCTGATGAAAGGGTTAACGTACTTTACACACAGTCTGGGCCCCCGTCACCTTGGAGTGTTCCTCTGCTTCAGTGTATCCTTCATCTTCCCTCTTCCTCTTCCCTCAGGGTCCCTCACGCGGGAGCAGAGGCGGGTGTGGTTCGCCGACGGGATCCTACCCAACGGGGAGACGACGGAGGCCACCAAGCCCCCCGCCTCAAGCCCCGCCCCCTCACAGCCGCTGGCCGCGTCTCCGTACTCAAACAAGTCGTCCGCCTCTGAATCCTCAGAGGTATGGAACGCAACATTCAGCCACGGCTAATGCTATTAGCTTAGCATCTTAGGGCGAATTATCTACTTAAAGAAGCAATGGAGCTCTTTCTTCCCCCGCTCGGTCACAGACGGCGGCTGTAAAAGGTTGTAAACATTCAAATCAGACACGGTAATCCTTCAAACATGCTCTCAGTTGGAATGTACCATGTCCCTGAGCCAGTCTAAGTGCTGGGGCCGAGGCCTTGGGAGCAACATTCTATAGTTGTTGTTGTCATGGTCACGCAGCTCAACGACTGGACTCCATCACAAACTGTTGGCGTGTTAAACAGATACTAATGTAGGTCTTCATCTTCCTCCTCCCCCCAGGCGGCACACCTCCCCTCGGCCCCCGTGGGCAGCCCGGTGGGCAGCTCCCTCAGCCTGATCCCGGAGGACGGGCTCCCTCCCATCCTCATCTCCACCGGAGTCAAAGGAGGTACGGGAGGCCACATCACAGGTGCTTGCCTTCATCATCCCCATACTGCTGCCTCCTCCTCGTCGGCTGTCTTGTCGTGTGTTTTATGCTCAAGTCTGTACCGAGTGTGTGCGTGCGTGTGTGTTTCGTGCTTTAAGTCACGGCTCATTGTACCACCAATCATTGTCGGCGAGTGAGGGGGAGGATTTGATTTAGAGGAGGAAGCTCTCCATAAACAGGCTCTGCTGCTGATGAGGCCTCTGAAGGTGTTGACTGATGGTCGGCCCTCCCGTCTCCGTCTCCACCTCCGTCTCTCCCATCGATCTCACTCTGACGTCTCATCCCGTCGTCTGTCCCTCCCGCCCGTCCGTCTGTGTGTCTAACTCTACTCTGACTCCTCCCCTCCCTCCTCTCCTCTCCTCTCCTCTCCTCCTCTCCTTCCTGCAGACTACGCGGTGGAGGAGCGGCCCTCAGAGATCGTCCTGATGCAGCAGCTGGAGGAGGGCGGCCCCGACCCTCTGGTGTTTGTGCTAAACGCCAACCTGCTGGCCATGGTCAAACTCGTCAACTGTGAGTCAACCAAGCCAGTGGTTGAGTTACCGAGCAGCCGTAACCCAAACACACACACGTACACACACACCGGTGTTTACTCTGCCCCATCTAACCTCCTCCCTCATTCTCTGTCCATCCCACAGACGTGAACAGGAAGTGTTGGTACATGACGACCAAAGGCATGCACGCCGTGGGCCAGGCTGAGGTCATCGTCCTGCTCCAGTGTCTCCCTGACGAGAAGTCCATCCCTAAAGACCTCTTCACACACTTTGTGCAGCTCTACCAGGAGGCCCTGGGCGGTAAGAGCTCACTCACCAGGGGAGGTTCAGTCAGAGACCAGGTCCGCCTGAAGGTCCCGTGTTCCGCCTGAAGGTCCCGTGTTCCTCCTGAAGGTCCCGTGTTCCGCCTCCGTGTGCCGCAGAGCACAAAGCAGCTTATGTATGGGATGACATTGACGTCTCGCCCCCCTCAGGCCGTCTCTCTTTACGTATGCGTGCTTTAGCTGATTCAGGCGGGAGGAGGAAAGGGAAGCTCGTACCGTCTCCTGTCGTTTACGCTAAGGTGGCCTGTCAGTCAGAGCCGTGAGAAGAAGTGCTGGCCTCAGCAGAAGCTCCAGACCTCCGCCAGCTGGAGATAATGAGTTACACGGCGACTCTGTGGGTGATAGGAGGTGGAAGGACAAGCGAGAGGGAGAGTCGGTGACAGAGACGTTTTTATTCACTGATGTAGGACTTAAGACCGACTGCAGGGTTCTTATCTGCACAGAGGCATCCAGCCTCTCTCACAGGATGGAGAGCCTGGTTCCTCTCCTCTTTCTGCTCCCCCGTTTCCTCTGCTTCTTATTGCCTTTCCCTTCAAATCTTCTCCTCCTCACCCTGTACCCCTCACCTCTCATCTTCCTCCTCTTCCTCTCCTTCAGGCAACGTGCTGAGCCACCTGAGTCACTCCTTCTTCACGCAGACCTTCCTGGGCAGCAAGGAGCACGGCGGCTTCCTGTACATCAGCCCCTCCTTCCAGTCGCTGCAGGACCTGATGCTGCCCAACCCGCCGTACCTCTTCGGCATCCTCATCCAGAAGTGGGAGACGCCCTGGGCCAAGGTCTTCCCCATCCGCCTCATGCTGCGGCTGGGAGCCGAATACAGATGTGAGTGTTTGGAACGCCTTAACAGAGCCGCACGCTCGACGCTTCGCACAGGAAGTCTGTGACGTTAATCCGGCAGCCCCACACGCTCTCACCTAAGCATGAAGAGCAACCAGCAGAAGACGCCGTGTGGAACCCGGGGAAGTTCAGGATTAAGGCTGATTTTGTCTTTAAGGCGTCGGTGGCCAGATCTTATTTCCAGCTGTTTGCTGAGATAAAGCTAAAAATAGTGGAGTAAGGAGCTTAGAGAAGCCGATCCTCACTTCTGGATCAGAGGGAGTTCACTGTAACGTTTAATGAGAGCACAGAGAAGAATTACGTGCGGGGCTAATGCCTCCGTCAAGGCAGAGTAGTCCTCCTCTAACTCTGACTCTCGATGATCACATTTAACAGTAATAAGTGAGAGCGTGACCAAAGAGTGAAAGTGTTTATAACAGCGCCACCATCAGGGCAGTGAGGGTGAGAGCCTAAACCCTCTCTGTTCTGTGTTCTGCAGTCTATCCCTGCCCTCTGTTCAGCGTGAGGTTCAGGAAGCCTCTGTTTGGAGAGACGGGCCACACCATCATGAATCTGCTCGCAGTAAGAGATTTAGTTTCTTCCTCCTTTCTGAAATGTTCTCCTACTTTTTTATTTTGGGTTTTGATTCACATTTCTACATGAGATGACTCATTTATGTCTCCTTGTCGACTCTGTTCTCCTTCTGTCCCCTCCGTCGCCGTCGCAGGATTTCCGTAACTACCAGTACACGTTGCCGGTGGTGAAAGGTTTGGTGGTGGACATGGAAGTGAGGAAGACGAGCATCAAGATCCCCAGCAATCGCTACAATGAGGTGAGGATGTGTGTGTGAGCGTTAGTTGTGGGCTGCTCAGTGTCGAATCGGCGACCTGGAGAAGTGACGCGCACGAGGCATCATTTGGCAGAGAAGAAGAGCGGCGCGGTGGGCAGAGCGGCGTCGGTTGGGCAGAGCGGCGTGCTGCAGCTTCTTGGCTGGTGACGCAGGAACAGATGGGAACCCAGTAAAGTAAAGTGGAAACCATTTCACAACAGCTTGCAGGGGAGCCGTGAGCTCAGCGAGCGACTAAAACTCCAGATTTTCAGTTTCATTTCTGACTTCAAAGAGACGCACAGGCGGCGGCTTTAGCAGAATTAATTTGCCAGATCTTTTCAGCTTTTGGTGTGAGCGTCTTTGTCCACAATCTGTCGTTTCGCTGCCTTTTCATTTAACTGTAAGGACTTTACCCACAATCCCCCTGCAGTGGGGCTTCAGCAGGCCGCCGCTCTTAAACGCTTCTTCCTCACACACGGTTGTCATTTGTCCCTGCAGCTGATGAAGGCCATGAACAAATCCAACGAGCACGTGTTGGCCATGGGGGCGTGTTTCAACGACCGAGCCGACTCCCACCTGGTGTGCGTTCAGAACGACGATGGAAACTACCAGACGCAGGCCATCAGCATCCATCACCAGCCCAGGAAAGGTGCTAATCACACAAGACATGTTTATGTTTCTGGAGTTTAAGCTGGAGGTCTGACATCTGGTCCAGTCTCCTTTTAGGCCCTCAGAAACATATCAGAGTAGGTTTGTGATGTGATGAAGCTGAATGTTGATTGTGTTCCTCCTCTGTGTGTCGCTCAGTCACTGGCGCCTGCTTCTTTGTGTTCAGTGGAGCCCTGAAGGCCTCGTCGGGATACTTGGCCAAAACCAGCATCGTGGAAGGTGAGGAAGCGTGACGACAAACCACAAGTCTGTCTGTTGGCCGATTGATCAGTTCTGAGCCCTGCATTAGTCATGAGTTCATTATGTCCTTCCAACTTTGAACACTTCTGCCAAATATGTTCTCAGCTTTTCTTAACTTCTCTAAAATCTTTTCCAGCCTTTTCATTTCAGCTTAGAGGCTCACAACTTATCAATCAGAGGACCTTATCTTATTGACACCCATATTGATCACAACGTTGCCAAGCTTTACATTCATTGGGACGGCGGTTCTCTCTGCAGATGGCGTGATGGTCCAGATCACGGCTGAGACGATGGATTCTCTACGGCAAGCTCTGAGGGACATGAAGGACTTCACCATCACCTGCGGCAAAGCAGACCAGGAGGAGAACCAGGAGCAGGTCCACATCCAGTGGACGGAGGACGACCACAACTTCAACAAGGGGTGAGAGAGAGAGAGATAGAGAGAGCGAGGAAGGAGCTGCTGCCTTTACACACCGGCACTGTACTCACTCATTCACTCTGTGCTTCCTCTTCCTCCAGCGTGATCAGTCCCATCGATGGGAAGTCCATGGAGTCCATCACCAGCGTGAAGATCTTCCACGGCTCGGAATTCAAGGCCAACGGGAAGGTGATCCGCTGGACAGAGGTACGGCTCCTGGATGCATTCTGCTCATTCTGTATCGTTTAAAGATGATTGGTTCTGGAGATGCTTGGTGTTCTAGCTGGTCTGTAGGTCCAGGTCCTTCTGGATCCATTCAAAGGCCTACAGACCTGCAACTGACAAAGAACAACATCAAATCTTGCCAAATCAGCGGTACGTTGTTTTAACGGCTGATCCTCCTTCTTCTTCTCTGCTCAGGTGTTCTTCCTCCAGAGTGAAGACCAACCCAACGGCCTGAGCGACCCGGCCGACCACAGCAGGCTAACGGAGAACGTGGCCAGATCGTTCTGCATGGCGCTGTGCCCTCACCTGAAGCTGCTGAAGGAGGACGGCATGGCCAAGCTGGGCCTGCGGGTCACACTGGACTCTGACCAGGTAGGACTGGAGCGCCCAGACGGTTACAGGAGGAGGAGGAGGAGAAGGGAGGAGCAGAGACAGATTAGATTTCACTAATGGATCGAATTGCTCATTGCAGGTTGGCTACCTGGCAGGAAGTAACGGTCAACCGCTGCCGCCTCAGTACCTGAGCGACCTGGACAGCGCTCTGATCCCCGTCATCCACGGAGGGGCGTGTCAGCTGAGCGAGGGCCCCGTGGTGATGGAGCTAGTCTTCTACATCCTGGAGATCATCTCCTAGGAGAGCGAGACCTCCGGACCTCTCCCTCACTCTTCAGCTCCGCCCCATTCCGTCTCTTACCCTCCGCCGTCATCCCACACTCCGGTGCTCCATCCCTTTGCCTCCAGAAACCTTCAGCCATTTGCACTTCAAAGAGCCTAAAAGCTGTGCCAGGTGGGGTAGCGTTCCTCCAGTCAACCTATGCATCCACCGTGTCGTCGGCTCCAGAGGAAGCACCGAGCGGGATCGTCCGGTCCCACACCGCCCTTTGGGCAAGGCAGCACAGGACCGGCACGTTCACGTCGGACTGTTTGTATCGCTCGGGGGTCGCAGCCTGTCGTGTTCCACCTGTGAGCTGAAACACAGAAGGCTCATTGTTTTTGCTTTTGACAGAAGTTCACCAACAGTTTCTAAAGCAGATCGGCTCAAACCTGGACCTTATGTCCTCACATGAGGTCACTGTCCAGGACACTTTACAGTAAACAAAGGCAAAGCGCCAATCAAATCAAACCAGCTGTAACTGATACTCACAAAATTAATATTTCATCAGATTTCCATCCACACCTGTTTTTCTTTCTCCTGGAAAAACAAAAACAATGAGCCCGAATCAAAGTGGAGGACGATTGACCGAGGTCGTGTTCATGTAGCTCCTCTGCTTCGACACGGCAGCTTCCGTTCACTCTAATGCCACTGTGGTAGCCGGGGGTCCTGAAGCACTGAACTCTGGGTAATGGTGTCTGCAGACCTGTGTAGCTCAGACGCTCTCAGAGTGCCAGGGAGCCGTAGATCCTCACCGCCGCGTTAGGAGGAGTCACCGTGTGACTGAGCGAGGAGGGAGAAAGTGCCTCTGTGTGGTGATTTCTATTTTTTTAAACCTAATTTTCGGCGTCCGCAGCCTGAAGCCGAGCAGAAAAACAAACAAACTCAGCCCCTCTTGGCTTCAGACCCGCCGCTTGAGCTTTACTCATCAATCACCAGATGCTTTATTCATGACTTGGACAAATGCATTGATTTGCTGCGCTCTGTATATATTTTGTAAGCAGATTTCTCCATCGCAGTCCCGCATCCAAAGCCTCCAGGGAGCCCCCCAGCTTTCTGCTCCACAATAGAGCTGTGCAGCATTTGGACGACACAATGCGGTAAAAACAGTATTATTGGATCAAAGTAGAAGCAGACCGGCAGCAGCGAGTCGACGCTCTGCGGCTACACACTTTGACGTTAAACGGCGGCGTTACTGATAAAAGACCAACGCAGGTTTATAACCGGACGAGACTTCAAAACCTTCAGACCCATCAGCAGTTCACGTCCGTCCGTCCGGCCGCGGTGGAAGAACCACAGAACGTATTTGTGTCTTTTTAATCATACAAAGAAAATAACTGAAGATGTACAGATATATAAATATTCAAATACAGTATAAATATATATATATATATAAGAACTGTATTCAAATGCAGAAGCAGTGCACTGGATTCTAAGCCATTTTACAGGAGAAGGAGAGAGAGAGAAGCGGAGCGTTCGGTCTCCACTGTGTCTGTTTATCTGTCAGTATAGATCTGAGGCCCCTGCAGAGTTTCACTTTGAAAACCCTTTGAGCCCAGGCCCCAAAATGTATTTACAACTTTTGTTTTCTGCAGCTTCCCCCCCCCCTCCCCCTCCTTTTGGAACGGTCGGTGACGTTTCTGCTCTAAACTCTGCAGACCTTTTATAGGAACCCGTGTAGACGGTCGACGCGTTCCACAAATAAGAAACGTAAGCAGCTCGGGCCCCGGTTGGATTTTTATTCAAGAGACGCTGGTTTCCTCTCTTCTGCTCTGCTGCCTGGACTGTGCTGGACCTGGATAAGTATAAGAATGTATTCCTTCTGTCTTTATGTCAAAATGCTTTTGTTTGGATTTCTTCTGACCCAGCTAGACTGATCACCAAAAACCATCCTCCTATCAGAATGCTCTGTATGATAATCACCCGGCGTTTTTGGTAAGTGAACTCCATCACTCCACCTTTGTAATCGTGAGGGGAGAGGGCGACTCACAGAATAGTGCAGGAAACAGGCGGGGGGGCAGGTTTTGAGCATTTTATTTGAGAATAGAATAGAATCGTCATCACAAGTGAGAATCAGCAGCATCCGAGACAATCACACCCATAATCTGAAGAAGAAGAAGAAGAGACCGACAAACTGCGTCCCGGTTTCAATTAAGACCTGCGGCGTCGGTAAGGTTCGGTTATGACGATCTGAAATGTGTAAGGACCTCCTGTAGCGCAAGCTGAGCAAAAAAAAGTTTGAGTGAAAAACAGAGGTCAAAGGTCACCAGTTCTGGCGATCGAATGACTGATGGTTCTGGCGTGGCTTCGTCACTGTGTCGCCTCCGGGTTGATTTTTAATTTTATATTCTTTTGTGTATCCATTGCTCCCTGTTTTTGTTTTTAATTTTGTTCCGTTTGGTTGCGTTTATCTGAAAGTGTGCAATATGTTCTAAATCCAAAAGGTGCAATTAAAAGTAGCAGTTTTTGTGTTGAGTTGTAAGATATTACGTCCCAAACTAATTAATGCTGCATGCTTACAGAAACAAGGTTGAGACGGTGATGAGAGTCAATCGGTTGAGCGTTCTGACACATTTCTGTCTGGCGGCTGAAAGAAGAGAATCCATCCATCGTCTCGCTCACCAGAGGGGCTTTGCTCTTTTCTTGTTTTTTTTTTTAATATTAACATCAGTCAAAATTTTCAGAAAGCCAAAAACCCTGTACATCTTTTCTTTACACTACATGTGGATAAAAGTGGTCTTTATCAAAAACTGTAGTATATGTATAATAAAAACTTATAGAAAAGTGGAACGATGACTTCATGTTTGCTATCAGGGTTCAAATTCGGGTGAAATTCAGGATTTGGAGACAAAAGCAGAGACGGAACGCGACACAGGGGAGTTTAGAGTGTCAGAGCTGGAGCCGTGTCCGAGTGGAGACGGACCGGTCCAACACAGTCACACGTCACTCTGTCCTGACCTGGACTTGGACTCGTCTGTCTCCACTTGAGGACTTGATCCCAGCTGTGACACGACTCACAGGTTTGTGTAAAAAGGCCACAGACGACTTCAGTACAGGTTCAAAACGTAGCAAGCTGTCTTTATTCTAGTAAAGATCCGTTTGTTTTCCAAAACATCGGAAGCATTTTGGAAACGAGATCCAAGACGTTGCCGTGGACACCCTGGTGACATCATCTTTGTAAACAAGTGGGTAATCCAAAACAAAAAGAGTGAATTGATGGGAGATGGGTTTTGTTATGAAATGTTGGGGACCAGGTAACATTTAGAGCTGAGGAGGTATAAAGTGTTGGTGAGGCGACTGTCAGGCTCAGTATGGCTTCCTGCTTAGCATTAAAGCGTCTCCTTTCAAAACATGTTGCATAGTGTAAAGAAGCTATTTCATGCACTTCAGTAAGATCTATATGAGGTTATTCCTGCGGGGGGGGGGGGGGTCATGATCTTTATCATAAATGGGAGTAACAATGTTCAGCTGTTTGGACCCAAATCCTTCAATTCCTGTCATCTGAGCTGAAGAAGGTAAAGACAGATCAGTCAAGCTTAAGCTCAGTGTGAGCTCTTCAGTGTAAACTCAGGTTTAAATATCTAGAAGTCTAAGTGTCCCTGCAGCTTAGCGACCACAGCCTGGCCACAAAGTACCCAAAGTGATCCGTGCCCAAAGGGAAGTGTGGTCTTTAAAAGAATTAGATTGAAGTCACAAACTCTATCGTACCGCTTGCAATCATCACTTGGCTCGCCGCTCCGCCCCGCCGCTCTCTGGCGACGCAGGGGCCGATGAATTGTGAGGAAAGAAGGAAAGACGAGAAAAACAGATGGAAAGGGAGTTTTGGCAGCTAGAAGCCGATTCAAATATGCAGGATTTTACAGCAACGGGGATTAAACTTTGGCATTAGTGCATAGGTGCAGCTCTACACACCAGAGCTGAATATCTACACGCTCTGGTATCTATGTTCACTTAAGTCACGTGGGCAGCAGGTTCAGTTCAGCTCCACACAGAGTCCCTTCGACAGCAGCAGAGGCCATGGGCGTTTCCTTGGCAACGCCGACGTTAAACAGGAAGCCTTCGCGCGTCTCCGCTCGGCGTGTTTCTACGAGGCCAGAGTGTCCGGATCGATATGTGCTCTTAAGGTTCTGATCCGTTCCAAACAATTCATTCACGCCTCATCAGCGTCTCACTGTCGTCTCCTGGCTCAAAACCACCGCTTTACTTTATCTTTAAATGTGTTCAATCTTTTATCTGGACACTTTGTCAGACTACGTCGTACGGATCGTGGCCGCCAGCTCCTTGTCGCCCCCTGGTGGTCTGCTGTGTCAAAGGGAGCTCCCCTGTGTGTCGCAGTGTGCAAAAGTTTCAAGTCAAAGATCCCGTCAGTGCGACTCATCCTCATCAGATCTGTGACTTCCTCCTCCTCCTCTGAGTGTTTTTGATTGCGTTCCTTAAATCTGGAGGACAGAGACGTTTCTTAGTCGGCTGTCATGGAAACGTTTTAAATTAAGACAGCAAAACATTCTGAAACGAGGAGAATCTGTTACTCTACCTTGTAAATGTTGCAAGTCGTTCTAAATAAGAACCTGTGGACAAACAAACAAAGCTTTAGACTGTAAAACTCTGTGTTGTGTTTAGACGTTCCCCTGTCAATCAAACGTACCTGCGACTGGTCGAGCATCAGCCACTGCTCCGTGTTGGTCTGCAGGTCTTGTCCGCTCAGAGGCTCCCGCAGTCGGACCTTCACTTCCACGCGCCCGCCTGTCGCCTTGCGTCCGTCCATCACCTGACGCACCAAACGGGATGTTTACACCGAGACAATCGCTCAGGCGTTCATCGCTCTCTGTCAGTCAGTTTCTCTCTGCTCACCTCCACGATCTCCCTGATTTCACTCTGCGTATCCAGCTTCTCCAGCTTCACCTGTGCCGTCCCAATGGGCTTGTCGCTCCGCAGGAAACCACTGACAACGCAACAACAACAACACGTCAACCAAGCACAAGGGACATCACTTCCTGATCAGAGGCACTTAAGCACTCAATCCAAGGGGTGTGTGTGTGTGTGTGTGTGTGTGTGTGTGTGTGTGTGTGTGTGTGTGTGTGTGTGTGTGTGTGTGTGTGTGTGTGTGTGTGTGTGTGTGTGTGTGTGTGTGTGTGTGTGTGTCTCACCCTTTGTGCAGCAGCTCCAGTTTGAGGCCTTTGGTCATGAGGATCCGCTTGAAGCCTCTGTGGGTGCGGTTGATGCTCAGAGTGAAGTTCTGGTTGTATTCTGGTAAACACAGATGAGGAGACGCAGGATTCAATCAGCATATCAAACTTTTAGATTTGTAAGTAGTTAGTAAGAGAATACAACATCCAGGCTGAACCAAACCAAGCAAACATCTGGTCTCACCTGGGCAGTTGGTGTTCTTCATCACAGCTGTCTTGTGCTTCTGTGGCTGCTCCTGGTGGAGAGGAAAGAGAAAAGCTAAACCTTGAGTAGCAGCAGCAGCAGCAGTCAGTGTGAGGATGAGTCATCGGCCTGTAGTGAGGCTGAGGCCGAGCCACACGAGCCGCAGCCTCAGCTGACGCACCGTGCTGGGGTACGGGAATTCAAACTTGATGTAGGCATCCAGATCGTTGGGTTGGATTCCTGCAGGAAGAAGAGAAAGCAGGAAACTATAAGACCCCACATCATCAAACTCTCCTTTACAGACTTTTAGAGGATCTGTGGAGGGATGAAGGTCGTCACCACTGGGGGAGGGAAGATTCATTCCTTTCACAATAACTACGACCATCTCAGTGCTGCTCAGCTCCGGGAAGATCCTGAGACCAAGAACCAGAGGTGAGGAAGAGGAAGAAGAAGAAGAAAACAAGTCTTTTAGAGAACTGCACCTATATCTTTAATGCTGCATATCTATAATTGGACGTGAGTGTGTGTGAGTGTGTGTGTGTGCTGACCTGACGGTGCGATACGTCTTCTCCTCAAAGTGATGTTTGGGAGGAGGCAACCCTCTGGCCTGGGACAGCTTCAGGATCTCCAAACTCTTCTTAAAACTCTCTGCCATCTTCTCAAACCTGACACACACACACACACACACACACACACACACACACACACACACACACACACACACACACACACACACACACACACACACACACACACACACACACACACACACACACACACACACACACACACACAGTAAAAGGAAGGAAGCACTTGCTGTGATGTGTCCACATTAGTTTTGGTACGTCTCATTATTTCACAGATAATTAACACGAAAGCTAACAAGATCTTTGTTTGCAGGCCTGATCCAGTTTTGATTCTTACTTTGTGGTTTCCGTGACGTCGCCCAGGTGTGTGAACTGCTTGGAGTAAGTCAAACATTTCTAAAAAGTAATCAAAGCAGAAAACAAAGTCAAAATCAAAGTTGTATAAAATAGAAGAGCAATAAAACACTGCGCTGTTCTTCTTCATCCCACGTGTGAGGAAGACACACACTCAGGGTCACGTCCTCATCCTCACCTCATACTGCTCCTTCAGGATCTTTAGCAGCTGTGTGTAAACCTCGTCCGCCCTCTGAGTCATCTTCACGTCGTTGTGGTTCACCAGGATGAAGTCCTCGTCTTCGTCACCAGGGGGCGACGGCACCTAAAGCACAGGGACGGTAGGTAATCAGCTCCTCTGCAGCGTCGGCCCGAGCTGCGTGTTTTAAGTCGTGCGGTCGTTTTCTCTCTCACCACGCTGATGTCCACCGTCTGGCCGCTGCGAGCCGCCTCGATCATGGCGTCCAGGCCCTTGGCGTTGCGGAGGAACTGCTTGGCCTGATCCATGTCGCTCCTCTGCTTGGCCTGCAGAGCCGCCTTCATGTACTGCTTCTTCCTGCCCTCCAGGAATTCCAGCTGCTGGTGAGCTGTGGGAAGAAGAAGAAGAAGAATCATGGAAGGAATGACTCCACAGAATTCTGCCCTGATGAAGACAGGATGTGACTCGTGCCGACCTGTTGGCGAGGGGCTTTTCCCGCCGGCTGTTCTGTCAGGCGAAGGCGAATGATCCTGTTTCTGCAGCTGACCTGTGGCGGTCTGATCCAACGAGAGCTTCTTTGGCCTTTGTGGAGCAGCAGGCTTGGACTGTTACAACAACAAAGGGCCACAACTGTCATCATCCACCTGACGTGCTTTTGTTTTTCAGTGTGGATCAGAAGTGTATGCTGCATTGTTGATAGCTCACCTCCTCTTCCTCATCTTCATCTTCCTGCGCAAGCTTCTCGGAGTCGGCGGAGGCGAGCTTGTTGGCCGCCTCCAGAACGTCGGCGAAGCCCTGCTGAGCTCCTGCAGCCTCCAGGCCCGGGATCGGAGGGAAACCTGCCAGATACAAACCGAAGATTCAATCAGTCCCCTAAATAACCCCAGAAGAAGAATCACACTGTTGATGAATCACTACAGGATCTCACCAGGGGGAACAGGAAGCTCATCAAACTTGACCGGCTTCCCTGCTTTGTGAGTTCGGATGGCACTCTGGTATTGCTGCGGCGAAGCAAAGATGAAACACGATGAAACGGCGACAGGTATCTGTTATCTAATGTCATCATCATCTCAGTAACTCTCCTTGAATCTAGAGGGAGTTCATGTGATGAAAGAGCAGACGGTCTTTCCAGTTACCTTGGCGATGCGGTCGTGCATTCTGGCCTTGCGGTCGTCGCCGCCGGCTTTGGCCTGAGCCGCCGCCTCCGCATACTTGTCTCTCCTCTGCTCCAGAGCCTCCAGCGTGTTTCTGGGGGCCGATGGGGCTGCGGCAGGGGCTGACGAGACAATGGCATGAATATGAGGTTAGGCAACATCAGCCTACACACACACACACACAATTAGAGGTAATTGTAGTCACCTGGAGCTGCTGCAGCAGGTTGTGTGGGCTGTGTGTTTGGCCCTGGGGAAGATTCCATGGATGGTGTCACTCCTCCTCCTCCTCCTACAACAATAACAACCAGTCAGCATCACATACAGGAAGTAGATGTTTACAGTTGTCTACATACTGTTTCTATATTTCCCCCATCCCTTCACACAAACAGACACACACACGCTGCAGCCTTTACCCTGTGCTACGGGTGGAGGAAGGCCGCTCAGGTCCACCGCCTCTCCTCTCTCCAACGCCTCGATGGCAGCGTTGAACGTCTGCGCCAGGAAAGAAACAGGCTGTGACACTGTGACACATAATGAGGCCTCTGTGGAGCGCTGGATGGCTGAGATGTTTTGCATACTTGAGTGGAGAAGCGGTGCAGTCAGAACGAGCAGAGGCTCAACGGGAGAGATGTTTTATGTTTTAGATTCAAACTTTGAATATTGAATGATTTTGCCACACACACACACACACCATGGTTCTGATCTGTTACACACTCTGCTGCTTTGTCTCATATAAAAGGAGAGAGAGCAGTGGAAGGACAACAACATGGAGTCATTTGTGTTGTTGTAGCTAAAGAGTTTAACAATCCTAACTGGCTTAAACAGAGATCATACACACTGACTCTACCAGGAAGTGTCAGGGTACATATTTGCCTACAGGTCGTTTATTATGCGCCTCTTCCTCCCACTGTGATGAAGACAACATGCTGAGCTGCAGCACAGACAGAAGCCACACTGACTCACCTTGCTGGTCTTGAAGTAGACTTTGGCCTGCTCCACGTCTCCTTCCTTCTTGGCTCTTAACGCTGCCATCTTGTATTCTCTCTGCCTCTCCAGAACCGCCGCCTTGGTCGCCTCGTTTGCTGTGGAGAAACACACAACTGACACAATGGACGCCTGTACTCGGCACACACTCAGAGCTCCACCAGCACCAGCTCAGGTATTTCACCTCCCTGCTGCTACACGGGCAGCAGTGAACTCTCTGCTGTGTGTTGCAGTATAGTGAGACATTAATTTATATTTCCAAGTCCTTCAGCATATTTGGGTTTCAGGTTTGCTCACTTGTGCTGGATTCTTCCGCCTGCTCCTCTTTCCCACTGGGCACAGTCGTCTCCAGGACCTCGGGGGCCGTCGTGTCTCCCGTCTCCCCTGGAGTGGCAGGTTCAGCGGGACCGGGGGCTCCTGTGGCGACGGGCGGGGGCATCTCCGCCTCGTTCACAGGCCTCCCTTTCTTCACAGCACTTAACATGGTTTCCAGGGTCTGTGGGGAGAAACAGTGAAGACATCTGCATCCATCCGGCACATATGAAAGGCTATGAAGGTGTTAACAGGTCAGCCTTTGTCGTGAAAGGATCCACATCCTCACTCACCTTCAGGCCGCGGTCGAATCGTCGGGCTTTGGAAGTCTCGCCTGCAGTTTTGGCGTTTTGTAGGGCCGTCTTGTACATGTCTATCCTCTCCTCCAGGGTGTGCTGGAGGCTGCCGGGGGCTGACGTCACCTCTGGTTCCTGTGGCTTCAAAAGAACAACACCGGAAAACATCAGTGAAAGTGCTGTCACTGTTCAACCAGCTTACAAATGTCTTAACCCCTAGGTTTCCTTACTAGTCGTACTTTTCTTGTACGTCTTACGCACAAACCAGGAGGTTCTGGTCCAAAGCCGTAAGCTTTCCTACCAACAGTGACAAAGTCAATCATGACAGAGCGTTTTTGGATGAGGCCTTTCAGAGTTCATTCTCTACGCTACCATGTTACACTATGGCAGAATCCTCCCAGCACAGCACATTATGACATCATGGATGAAACCACCCCAGCACCCCAAATAACAACATCGGGAATGATGCAACAGTTGTTAATGACATCATATGAAGGAGGGCGCACAGGGTCATGTATGTGACACACAGTGGATTTAGTCTTCATTCAAAATCAGGTCCAAATGTGACGTTTTCAGAGAAATAACTAGCGACCCCCCACTACTACACTGACCCCCACTGTGTGTGTGTGTGTGTGTGTGTGTGTGTGTGTGTGTGTGTGTGTCACCTGGCAGAGAGCAGCGTGTGTGTGTGTGTGTCGTACCTGTGAAGGTTGAGACTCTGCTGTAGTTCCTGGAGAAGCTGCAGCAGTTACAGAGGATGTGGAGGAGGTGGTTACAGCATCTTCTTCATCTTCTTTCCCCTCACCCACCACTTCCTGTAGCTCTGCCTGATGAGGATGTGCACGTTAACAAACAGCCTTGTATTATTTTCTCTCACACACACTCACACACACACACACACACACACACACAGCTCAGAATGAGGTGCTGCAGAGTTTCCATTAGCTTTTTGTCGAGCAGAGGTGAACCAACCAGCAGATCTTCATCGTCTTCCAAGTTTGCGTCATCCTCGTCATCGTCTACATCTTTCATACACTCGTCTGCCATTCTTGAGATGTCTTCCATGGGCAAAGGCTCTAAGACACAAACACACCAGGAGCACAGCACATGTTGTCATCGGCCTCTCCAGCACACAAAATGCTAAATCCATACATTAAAGTTCTGATTGAGAGGAAATGTCACAATGCAGATGTTTACTAAAATAATGAATAACTTCTTTAACATGTGGATTCATTTCTATTCTATTTCCACTGCTCAGCACTCACTCTTGGCTCTGGGCTTGTTCTTCCCCTGTGCTGCAGCTGTGTTCCCAGTCAGAGCAGCCAGTTCCGCCTCCAGACTCGGGTCGTCCAGGTTGTCGTCCATCCCCGTCATCATCTCCTCAGGGTCCAGCTCTACAAACAAACCCATCTGCAACCAGGAAGTGGAGGGAAACACTGGATTTATCTCAACCCTGAAACACGGCGAGCATTCGGTAAAAGATCGGCAACCACAGGAGTTTGTCAATAAATATGACGTTGTGTTATTGTTGTTGTTGTTGTTGTTGCTCACCTGTTTGGCCGCAGCTGCTCCGTGGCCTTTAGGCGGCGGCGGAGCTCTCTTCTTTTTGGCAAACATACTCAGCTTGTTGTTCTCCCGACCAACCAAAAGCGAAACCCAGAGATCCCAATTTCTCCTGAAAAATACACAGATTAAATCGCGCTGTTACGTAACGTCTCCGTGTGTGTGTGTGTGTGTGTGTGTGGTCATGTGAGCGGTTGTCAGGTGCCTCACCCCTAACACATTACTGACTTACTGCATGTAGCATTAGCTTAGCCGGTCGCTACGCCTGGCAGTCAGTCTATTTTTACAGCTAAACTAAGACCCTAAAAGTTATTTTTTGTTTAGCGACGGAAGTTTGAGTTCCATTGTGCGCTGCTGAGGCGTCACTCCGACCTGCGCGGCGTGTGTTGCGTTTGTTTACCTGCTCACTCCCTCACCGCTTCATCACGGAGTTTGCTCATAAACACTTCTGGGGTTTGACATGTCAGCTCAGCAGCTGGTTCGAGTACGCATGCGCAAGGCGCCCGTGCGAGGGGAGGGAGGGGGCCGTTCTAGAGATTGGGTCATTTAAGCCCTGGGCGTAGTCTGTCAGGCAGTCCAGGCTATTGGTCAGCCAAGGTAAACGCACTCAAACCGGCTGAAAGACTAAACTCAGGACAAAATTATGAAGGGAATTTTATCTTCTTAACTTTCTTATTTACTATTATGATTGGAGAGCACGTGTGTGTGCGTAGTTGTGTTTATGCACATCAATACAGTGAGCACCATTCCTCCAAGGGGTCAGGGTACTGGTAACCCTTACCTAGTTGTAACCCTAAACTTAAGCCTACTAATATAATATACTAATAATATACTAGCACCCCAGCCACTCCCTGAATCAAAACCTGTGTCTCGCACTTCCTGGTCCAGTAAACCTAACCACAATTGAGATTATGTCATGAAAGAACTGGCATTGCACCGAAGATGACATTGTGCAGAGGTGATCACTACATCACAGTTCTGCACGAAGTCCTGGTGCGGTGGCAATTATGTCATCATCAACGTCCTAGTGCGTTCTTATTTGCACTGAAATATTCTTCCATTGTGCTATGATTTTTAGTAATTAGTAGTAGTAGTATTTTAGTCAAAGCTGTGAATACTTCTTTCACTGCTGTTGTTCTCTGTATGACCCAACTTCCCAACAAGGTCAGGGAACTAAAGAGATGTAGATTGAAATCCAATAATGAATAATGAATGAATAAAATCCAATGAAATTTATTACTTAGACATGCATGAGTGATTGGTTTATATTGCAACTGTATTTAAAATAAATCATGATGTTCAAAATAAAATGAGCATAGTGTAAATGAAACAAATGTGCAAAATTGCAAAAATGCAAAAAAGAGCAGAGGTGAAGGAAAATCCAGCAGATATCATTCATCAGCTCTTGAGACTCACAGCCCATTGAAACTGTCCCTGGTGGCAGGAGTGTGAAAGACTGTGACATAGTGATTCTGACTTTAGTGACAAATAGTTCTTTTTTCTATATTATTGAGCTAAAGCAGTTTTCCCAAGGTGCTCAACCTCCTCCCTTTGTTAAATACACACTTGCCTTCCAATTAAGCCTGTCCAGTAAAGCTCGGCATGTCTTTGACCCAAAAAATAATGTACATAAAACATAAACATAGAACTAATTAATTTGGTTGATTTATTTTCACGTTTTTGACTAAGGGAGAAACTGGAGCACCACGGGTTAAAAATTCAAATTATCATTTTCATCATCAGATCTTCAAATGCTGTTGGCAGACTGGTCAATTTCATGAATCCTGAGTGTGGGGGCACAGGTGGTGTAATTGAAAATCAAAGTCAAATGGATTGTTATAGCCCAACATCACATACAACGCCTGAAAGGTCTTTACAGGGCCACAACAACAGACGGTTCACAACCCAGCCCAAAGCTCAATGTTTAGCTTAATGTATAGGGAAAAGGGAAGAAACCTTTAGAGAGGCAATTCACAGAGATTCCCACTACTGGAATGGCCAGGTGGGAAATACAATAATACAGCAGAAGATGAATAACATGAGTCCTGAGCGAGAGAGAGAGAGAGAGAGAGAGAGAGAGAGAGAGAGAGAGAGAGAGATGGAGAGACAGAGAGACAGAGAGAGACAGACAGACTCTTTTCAGTCACCATGGGTCCATTGTTGGTCCGTTGTGGAGAAGCGTGAGGCAGAGCTTTTTGGGTTTTTCTCCATGAAAAGGCTCATTAGATGTACATCTCTATCAGGTGGTGTGATGATCCTGGGATGTACCACCATTACTCTGGTCAGTCATCACGTGTCCGCTCTGGGCCGGTGGTGGAGGATCCTGGGAGGGAGAGATTCTACAGGAAATTATCATTAGATGTCCACATTTGATCTTCTGGAGGACTTCCAGTGGGACTAGGAGAGCTGCTGGGTGACTCATAGATTTCAAAATGGCTGAGTGAAGGAGGAAAGATAATGTGAGGATCCTGGGATGTACCACTATCACTCTGGTCAGTCATCATGGGATCGCTGGTGCCAGGTGGTGGAGGATCCAAGTAGGCAGGGCTTCTTAGGTTGTTCTCAATGAAAGGCTCATCAGATGTCCCTATCTGTACTTCTATAAGGCTAGTGGGATACTCAGCTTCATGACTGCTGGTTGAGGGGGTGGAGGTGGTGTGAGGATCATGGGATGTACAGCCATGACGATGGTCAGTCATCCTGGGACCGCTTGGGCCCAGTGGTGAAGAATCCTGGGAGGAAGACCGTCGTCTTGGGTTGTTCACCATGAAAGGCTGAGTCCTTATCTGCAACTCTGAAATACTTGCAGTGAAGCCATGAGGAGGGCTGCTGGGAGACTCATCAGTGTCATTACTGCTGTGTGTCGGGGCAGGAGTGGTGTGAGGATCCTGGGATGAACTACCATGACTCCCACAAGACACCCTGAGTCTTTTGTTCCTAAAGACCGGAGGATCCGAGGAGGTGGAGCATCTTGGCTCAACATCATCCCATGTCCTCTTACGTTTTGGGGAACTTCTTCCGGTGTTGAAGCCTGTGCCAGACTCATTCACTTGAAACATCTCTGATTATTTTGAGGAGAGAAGAGATATTAGAGATATGAATTCATTGCAACCATATTAAGAATCTGTTTAACCCATAAAACCACTTTCCCTTCATCTGTTTTCCTACCTTCTAAGAATTTATGTTTCCTCCTCTCATGTTCAGACATGGTAGACAGGATCTCTGTTAGGTTGGGTGGATTCTTCCTGAATGAACGGATCTCACGGCCCAGTTCCAACTTTGCACGGTTGATCAGCTCCTTGTGAAATTCTCCTTTCTTCAGAAATTTCAGTGTGTCTACTTGCCTGAGGCACATGCTTGTTGAGTGATGCAGATTTCTCAGTGTGTCTCGCCTTATGCGGATATCGTGGCTGTGTTGTTCGTGTTGCAGCTTATAAGCTGCTTTGAAGTCATCCAGCAGCAGCAGTGTGTTGTTCTTCATCCTCTCATAATGGTTTGTCACATGTTCCCTCAGGTCCAACAGTGTTTGCTATAGAGAATAATGAGAGTCATAATCCACACATGCACAGAAGCATTAGAAGCATATTGGAACCAACAAAATTTTAGCTGATTCAATTGTTTCACTCTTCTACATTTATATAGCTAAGCTACTTTGTGAAATGTATTTATCACTCCACCAAAAGCATTTTCCTCTCTTTTCACATTAGTGTACACAGAGAACAGCACAGGTTGACACTTTACCATCATATTGTTCCGATCTCTTCTCATCTCTTTGAGCTCCTCAGCCATGGCAGTATCAAAATCGTTCAAGCGGCGTTCCAGCACATATAGTCTCTCCTTTGGAAAAGAGACAAGAAAAATACATATAAGACAAATCTGTTCAATCCTCTCAATTGCAGAATACATTTAAAATGGGGAATATAATGCAATTCCTGTAACCCGTGAATCCATTACCACAGTAAAACACAGTAAACATCAATCCATGGAATCTACTTACTTTCATTTCTGTGGACTTTTCATTCACACTGCAAACTGTGTGGCTTGAGCAGGTGGCCCTGCTGCAAGTCCTGCACAAAGTCAATTGTTCCTCCTTACAGTAGAGCAGTTTGTATAGCTCATGATCAGAGCAGGTCCAGTTATCCAACTCTTCAATGTTCACCATCAGGTGACCTGGAAATGAAGACGGTTTGTTGAGGTGTTCCTCGATATGAACACGGCAGCACGGCTCGTTGCAGGTCAGACAAACCTTCACAACAAAGTTTCCAGGTTGGCCTCTACAGTGGCCACAGTGCTTAAATTTGTGTGGCTTCAAAGTCTGATACTGGCTTGCTAGATTAGTCAAGTTTAAGGTTTGCATCATGTTTGGTCTTCTCATGTAACAACGCTTACAAACAGGACACCGCCCCAAAGGCCGGTCCATGGTCCAGGCTGTATTTATACATATCCTACAGAAATGATGTCTGCAAGGCAAAATGACAGGATCATTGACTATGTCCAGGCAGACAGGACACTTTAGCTCTTCATCAAGCAAAGTCATCAAAGCTGACTCCATTGTGCTGAGAAAAGGGAGGGGGGAAAACAAATGATTTCAGATTTACACACTGTTAAAAGAATGAAAATGAAATAAAAACCTCATAAACTATTATAGCAATTAAATACAGGCCGGTCACTGATGCTCTACATTATACAGTATAAATGTTTAAATGTTTGAATGCAGCAATATTGGCTGTAAAATGTAACGGCCTACTTTTTCACAACTTTTCACAGAAAGGTTTCATACTCACATTTGATAAAAGTACTAAACTGATCTAATCACCCACATATATACTGTACTTGTGTCAAGTGTGAGATATTATAGATACATGTCTTAATATAGTGGGTGACATCATTGATCATTGACATATTTGACATAACTTAGTATGGATTATGTCAATGACATCATGTGTCCCCCCTCTCCCTCCCTCTGTCTCCCCTCCTCTCTCGCTTGTTCTCTCTCTCGTCACTATTTAGATCGGAATATTTGGGATGATCTGAACCTCACGATCAGGAGCGAACCAGGCCGCCTTGCTGTCCGCGTGCTGTCGCCTAGCAGCGAGCGGAAACGGCACACTGACCTCATCATCCATCAATGAGCTCCCCGGAAATTTAGGCAACAAAAACGTAGCGGAGTTGATTATCACGGCGACTGCTTCAGCTCGGCCGGTGACACCGACGCCTCCAGACGTCCTGTCACCCTCACACGTCATGACAGCACCTGTGTGTGTGTGTGTGTGTGTGTGTGTGTGTGTGTGTGTGTGTGTGTGTGTGTGTGTGTGTGTGTGTGTGTGTGTGTGTGTGTGTGTGTGTGTGTGTGTGTGTGTGTGTGTGTGTGTGGAGGCTGCGGGGGGCAGGAGAGAAGTTCGATCTGAGGCTATTGGGTCCGGGGCGTTAGCGAATTCAGATTAGATTGTTTATTAACTTGCAACAAGGAGCAGGTCGATTAATATTTGTTTGTAAAAAGTCACAGCCGCTCCCACTATGCAATAAGCTTTTATCCGGACCCCAAAACGTCTAATACTCAAATACAATAAGCAATAAATTGGTGAGATTTCTGGACAGGCGCTTGGCAGCTCAGCAGCAGCGGTTGATTGATGCCGTCAGCTCCTCAGGATCAATACAGAGACACACAGGTTGAACAGCTGATCCCTTAACACTTACGTCACTCCTATACTGTCTTTACTTTGAACTTTGACTTCTTATGAGTTCATTTCTTAGGCGCCTCATTAGAGCGACTGGTACCAGAATCTGATGAGTTCTTCCCTGAATCGTGTCCAAACTCCTCACCAAGACCGGAAACAACGAAACTAATTAGTATCATGTTATTGCTTTTTATTATAGATGAAGAACAGTAAAACGTCTTGACAAACAAATGGTATCAAATGTCACTAAATAACGTACATCCATTAAATTATACACAAAACCATCACCATAGAAAACATTGACCCATATTAAATACATGTAGTGACTTTATCCTCAGCATTGCACCGTATTCCAGTAACATTCAAACTTGACTTTAGACGTAATGAACCTGAGAACAGAGACGTGTTAAAGTGCAGAGTACAGTGATTTAAGACCATAAAGCCGGTTGGGATGTACAGAAGTTATTTACATTTCTAAGTACAGAAATAGCAAAAACTCTGGTACCAAGATAACACATTCTATCTGACACACTCTGTCTTTATATATTTAAAAGGTAATGACGGAAGTAATTCATCACACATTGGCAACAAAAAATATATTCAAAAGTTTCAGAAATATACTTAAGGCACTACTTTTTAAAAAACAAAACTTTTCAGAGGCATCGACAAAACCAGTGTTTCTCCCAAAAATGTAGTAGAAAACAATGAGTTCCAAATGTGAATTAAATAAAGTGAAACACAGACGCTGAACACTCCTAAACAATAATATGGAGACGAACTAATATCACATCCCCAATGGAAACTGCTCCCCTAGTGGCGTAAAAAGGAACAGCTGCAGGTTTAGATGTACAGTCCATCATCCAGCAGGACACTGGAGCGAGACCGACCTCCTCGCCGTGTGGACTCCCGCTCTCGCTCTCCGTCGCCCTCCTTCCTGTCTCGCTCCGTCCGCAGACCGTCGGCGTCCCCCTCCTCGCCTTCCCTCTCGAACCTCTTCCTCGTGCTCTGCACACTGCTCCCCCGGCTCTCCTCTCCTCCCTCCCTCCGCCGCTCCCTGGCCGAGTGATGTCTCCTGGCCGAGTCGTGTGGGGCCGCCCCCGTCAGGTACGGGCTCCTCTTTGGGTCCGGCTCCTCCCTGCTGCTCCTCCGCTCTCTTTCTGAATGCTCTCTCCCTGAATGCTCTCTCCCTGAATGCTCTCTCCCTGAATGCTCTCTCCCTGAATGCTCTCTCCCTGAGTGTTCTCTCCCTGAGTGTCTCCTCGCCGGCCTCTCGTGGCCTCGTGATGATTCCTTCCTGGGGTCACTTCTTCCTGATTCCGCCCTCTTGTCCCTTTCGCTTTCTCTTTTGTCTCTGGTTTCGTCTCTTGGTCTGTCTTTCTCACTCCTGCTGCTGTGTCTGCTTGTGCTCCTGTGCTCTTCATCCTCCTCCCTCTTCCCTCCATGTTGTTCTCCCTCTCTTCCACTGGTCCCTCTCTCTTTCCCTCTACCGCTCTTGCTCCTCTCATCTTCTCTGTCATTCTTGGCCCAGTCGTCTCTTTTGGAGTCGATCCATCTACTCCGACCCTTCTCCTGCTCTTTCTCACTCTTGCTCTCCTTCTCCTTCTCTCCCGTCTTCTCTTTCACACTCAGAACTTCCTTTCCCTTTTCTCTCTTGCTCTCCTTTTTGTCTTTCTCTGCAGTTATTTGGTTCTCCGTTTCTTTCTCCTTCTTCCTCCCCTTCTCTGACGTTGCTTTTGGAACCTCCTGTTTGGTCGTTTCCTTTTCCTTTTGCTGTAGTTTGCCTTCATCACTCCCCTCCTCCCCTCTCTCCTTCTTGCTTTCCTTCTTTCCCTCTTTGACATCATTTTCTCCTCCCTCTTCCTCACTCTTGTCTGACTTCATCTCAATCATCTCCTTCTCCTTCTTCTTCCTCTGCTCCTCCTCCTCCTTCTGCTCCTCCTCCTTCTTCTTCTGCTCCTCCTCCTCCTTCTTCTGCTCCTCCTCCTTCTTCTTCTGCTCCTCCTCCTTCTTCCTCTGCTCCTCCTCTTCCTTCTTCTTCTGCTCCTCCTCAGCCTTCTTGTCCAGCTTCTCCTCTAAGATGTCCAGCTCCTGCTCCAGCTCTGCCAGCTTCACCGGGTCCGATTCCAAATCATCTTCATCCACTTCCACCTCTACCTCCTGGATTTCCTCGTACTCTTCCAACTCGATTCCGTCCATGGTCTTCTGCAGCTGGGTTTTCACCTTATTCAGCTCCAGAAGACCATCTTGAAGGTCTTTGCACACTTGCCGGAGTTTGACGGCGAACTTGGTCTTGGCACCTTTGCGGAGCTCGTGGGAATCTTTGGCCAGGAAAAAGATGTCCAGGGCCAGGAAGAGAGCCGACATGACGCCTGTGGTGACGCTGATGGCCTGAGCGGCTTTGGCGGCGCCGCCCGCAGCGCCCAGGACCTGCACGGTGCTGATGAGCTTGTCGGTGTTGATCATCAGCGCCTTGCCAGCACGACCTCCTTCCTTCATCACGTGCTTGATGTTGTGGTTCAGGGCCTTTCTGGCGGCGCTCTGGGAGAACTTCTCAAAGTCCCATTCCTGCAGCGTGTCCATACCTTCCTACACGGCACACAGACAGGAATGTGGGTGAGAACTCCGGCGGTGGTTGACATTAGACTCTATTGTGCATCTTTAAGTTCCGGACATTAATGTAAATGTCTGCAGGTCAGAGTTCCTCACCTGTACGAACTCCAAACACTCCCTGATGTCGTCCATCTCCTCCTGGTAGCCCTGGATCATCTTCTCCACCTTCTTGCGGTCCATGTTGGAGTGCACCGTATCTGTGATATTGGCTGTCGCCGAGGTGATGCTGCCCGCCGTCGCCACACCGATGCCTACCGCCGTGACGATGATAGAGGCGCCGAACGTGAAGGGAGCGAGGATGAGTCCCGTGATGGTGGCAATGCTGCCGGCCACGCTGGCCACGCCTCCACCCACGGCCGCCGTCACCGTTTTTTTGTGGAACAGGTCGGAGGCGTCGGCCAGCGCCAACAGCTCAAAGATGTGCTTCTGTAAGGTCGCCCCCCGCTGGTTAAACAGGTGAACGAACAGACGGGCCGCCATGTAGACACGGTCGGCCGCCTCCTCCACAGCCCTGCGGAGACAGAGACAAGAGTTTATAGTTTGAAGAAGCTTAAGACAGAAAGTTAAAAGAAGTGGAAGTGCTGCTTACTGCTCCCCATCCTCCTCCTGGAAATTGGAATTCTCGTTCCACTCGGTCCATCCTGCCAAACAAAGACAAAAATATTTAAACAACTTTCCTCTATAATGTCAACGTATCAAAGTATCCAGCAGTGCAGAGGAAGGAGACAGAAACACGTTCTCTATTTAAAGTTGAACTCAGACTCACCCTCTACTGTATTCCACCATTCTAGTAAACCATCGTCATCCTGAAAGACAATCAAGAGACCGATTATGCACAGTATGACAATAACACACACACACACACACACACACACACACACACACACACACACACACACACACACACACACACACACACACACACACACACACACACACACACACACACACACGCACACACACACACACACACACACACACAAATACCTCCAGGGGGTTGCCCTCAACTGGGTAAGCTGCCATCTCCACAGGCTGGACCTCTATTGTGCTCTCCTGGAAAACACACACACACACACACACACACTTTTGTCAACACACTGTTCACCGCCGTGGGGATCAGTCACTTAGATAAATGGAGCGTTTTCCTGTTGGATTCAGGTCTGAGCTGACAGGTAATGTTATGGCTCATCACAGAGGACACACACACACACACACACGCACACACACACACACACACACACACACACACACTACACTGGTCTGAAGACATGAAGAGCGGCACCATGCTGACCTCTGCTGGGGTCAGCTCCTGCAACTCCACACTCTCCTCAATGGCCGACAACTTGTCAGAGCTCTGTGGTGAGGAAACAAAAAGTGGATGGAGACAGAGATCATATTCCCCAGCTCTACAGTGCCGTATTTAAAGAGGAGGAGGAGAAAACAGGGAAGAGGAGGAGGAGGAAGAGAAGAGACGGACATACCTGTGAGGTCAAGTTCAGCTTGGGAAGTGTTTTCTTGATTCGGAAAGACACAACCTGAGGGAGAGAAGAACTTCTTTAAAAAACGTTTTCTGTTTCTGTTTTGTATCTTCACAGTGATTCTCGCTCCAGTCATCGTTTCTCCAAGACGAAGCACAACTCACTCGTTTCTTCTTGGTGATGGTCTTCCTGCGCTTCAGTTTGCTTCCCTGTGGCTCCAAGGCCTCACCTTCCTGTGAACGTGAACCAGGAGAGCTCAGCAACGCCACTTTGACTATGAAACTACAGCAAAAACACCAACACAGATGATGATGATGATGATGATGATGATGTCATACCTGCTGTTCCGTTTTGGGCGCCCGCTTGAAAATCCCAGCGAAGCCTCCTCCTTTTTTCTCCTGTTCCACAATGACAAACATGAAACATTCATACAAGACAAACAGGTGGAAATGATGTTTAGAGAAGCAATCAGGACCAGATCTCACTTTTGCTGCGGTTGTAGCTTCGGAGAGATTATCATTGCTGGCCGACAGTTCACCGCCTGCTGAGGGATCCTCCTTCAAAACATCCAATAATATAAAGTTAAACACGTGCAGCTGTAGGTTCAATGATCCCTGCAGTGACTCAGTAAGTCCACAGCTCTCACCATGTCCATGTCGGGGAGGCTGTCACAGCTGCCTGTCAGGAACTGCATCTCACTGAGAGGATCCTGGAACACACACGCCGCCGTTAAACAGACGACTAAGAAGCTCACACACACAACAAAGTTCCACCAGGATGTTTTTGTCACCTCGTCAGCCAGAGAGCGTGGAGCCGGTTTGGGAGACTTCCTGAAGAGTCCTGCCAGTCCTCCTGTCTTCTCCTGAGACAGAAAACTCACACATTAATCAGCGATGGACGGCTTTGATCCAAACTGTGAGCGCGGACGCAACAACGCGACGCACCTTGGACGCGGCTTCAGCTAACAGGTTTTCAGAGCTGGAGGATAACTTCTTGTCGGCGCCTGAAGACTCCTGCAGACGTGAGAGGAAACAAAGCAGAGTAAACACCGACACAAGGCTCAGTCAAACCATGATGCCGCCACAGTGCAAAGGTCACCACTGAGGTCATCACTGCACCTCGTCTGATGGGATCTCCTCCGCTGGTTTGCTGGTCTTCTTAAACATCCCACTGAAAATGCTTCTCTCCTGAGAAAACAAAGAATTAGTAGAAGAATTTTCTACCAATAACTCAACATCCTTTCTGATATTTGAGGTGCTACCTTGGTGTTTTCACTCAGGTTGTCGCTGCTGGCTGACAGCTCTTTCTCTGCGTCTTTGTCCTGAAGAGGGGAAATCAGATCAGTAACGTTATGATGTCATCTACCGGGGACCAACGTGATGAAACCAGGAGCTCACTCACCTCTGCTTCATCCTCAGAGCCTTTGGGTGCTTTCTTCTTTAGGCCACTGAACAGGCCGCCTTTCTCCTGACGGGCAAGATGTGACAAAAATGGTTTCATGAGCCACCGATGAAATGAGAGGCGAAACAGTCACGCTCAAGCTGCATGGTGGTGAGATAACAACGTAAACTTTGACAAACAGAGACGCACCTCGTTATCAAACAGGTTGTCGATGCTGGCTGATCTTTTGAATAAACCTGCCAGGCCGCCTTTCTTCTCCTACACACACAAACACCATCAACAAAATGTGAAAAGATGAGAGAAGAAGACTAAGGAGAACCAGAAACTGAAAGCCACAGAGAAAATCCATGCCTCAGTCCATTCATGAGACGATTCAAGAGATAACGACAGCTAAATGTCCACTCAGCTCAGTGTGTGGCAAGAGCTTATAAGAGAGAGGAACAAAGATCTCATAGAATCTGTGTGTAATCATGCAAATACACATGTAGGTGGCTCTGACTATCAACACACACGTTGTTTACTGGCTTGGTCACTCAGAGTTGGCAAATGTTGACTTTGATGCAATTTAGTTAAGTTATGATGTGCCTGTAAGACGAGGAGCTACAATGAGACAGAAACATCCAAACCTTTGGTTCGGTGGCGTCTGACAGATTCTCACAGCTACCAGATTTTTGCTTTCCACCGCTCACCTCCAGATCCTTCATCAAAAACACCAGAATACCTCACATCAACACCAAGTCCCTGTCTCTAACAGGAGCTTGAAGTAAAAGGTGACGTCTTGTACCTTCTCCGCTGTGGCGCCCTCTGCTGGCTTCTGAGGCTTCTTAAAGATGCCGCCAAAGATATTCTTCTCCTGAAAAATCATTCTGTGTCACAATCGTTTCCTTTTTGAATCTCATTTGTGTGCGTTGATCACATGACGGCGCTCACCTTGGTGTGGTTGCTCTCAGTGAGGTCATCGTTGCTGGCTGACAGCTCTTCCTGAGCGTCTCCGTCCTGAAACAGAGAAGAAGAAGGTTTTGATGGAACTGGATTGAAAAATGTGTGAATTTCTTTTTTAATTCCTTCACAGGCAAAAACACAAACGTTGACAGGCGCCTCCGTCCTCTCTGCAGACGCTTTGGGAGTCTTTTTGAGGAGTCCGCTGAAGAGGCCTCCTTTCTCCTGACGGACACAAGACGGGACTCAGCTGGGATCAGTGTGTAAAGGTTCCAATCTAACTCATTTGGGATGTGAAACTCTCACACTGACCTTTTTGTTCTCAGCTAAACTCTCACTGCTGGCTGAGAGTTCACTGTCCTCATCCTGGGAAAGAAGAAAAGGAGAAAGAAGAAGAAAGTGACACATCTTCAAAGTCCCACTCAACAAATGAAGTTACTAGATCATATTCCACCACCAAAGCCTGGGTGAGGTGAGGACGTCTCTCACCTCCTCTGTTGGGAGGTCGCCTGGCCGTCTGGACGACTTTCTGAACAATGCACTGAACGCACCGCCTTTCTCCTGGAAGAGAAACACTTTAGTTTGAGGAAGTCTGTGCAGCCTGATCGGATGAATTTCCCCTTTTTCTGGGTTAAAACCAGACGTCGGCTTCAACTGTAGCCTCATTGTTCACAGCAAAACAACATCAACCATCAATAATGATTTTCCTACGCTTGACTAAATGAGTCAACGATACCTGCAGACATGCTTTCCTACATTTAAAATCGGGATCTTCCAGCTCCAGCTTTAACTCATACACACATGAAGAAACATTCTGGGTCGTGTGTTTACATGTCTGACGGTGACTCATGTGGTTTTAGTGCAGCTCTGTCATTTAGAGATGCGTTACCTTGTTCTCTGACAGGCTGTCGTTGCTGGCAGAGAGGTCACTGTGCAGAGACTCTTTGTCCTGAAACACAACAGAAACACTGACATGAGCCTGTGCACGCGCAGTTAAACACTATGTTATTCTCATACAGACTCTGATAAAGTACCTTCTCTGCTGCAGCGCCGTCTGCTGGCTTCTGAGGCTTCTTAAACATGTTGCTGAAAATGTTTTTCTCCTAAAAAAGAATGAAACATCAGCGAAAAGTGACTGAGACATTTAATTTCCCCTTGTTTCTTCAGTCCTACCCCTCACCTTGGTAGTGTTGCTCTCAGAGAGGTCATCATTGCTGGCAGACAGCTCTTTCTGAGCCTCTTTGTCCTGAAACAGAGAGAGTCAAGCTTCAGGTAGATGTTTATAAATGTGCAAAGGCTTAAAAGTCCACAGGCCAAAACAAAGCAAATAGTCACCGGCGCCTCGGTCCTCTCTGCAGACGCTTTGGGAGTCTTTTTGAGGAGTCCGCTGAAGAGGCCTCCTTTCTCCTGATGGACACAAATGAGTTTGGCATATTAGCAAAACAACGATTAGCCTCTGATTAAGAAGCAGTTAAACTCTCACCAACCTTTTTGTTCTCAGACAAACTGTCATTACTGGCTGAGAGGTCGCGGTGCAGAGACTCCTCCTGTGAAACAACAACAACATCTCACAGGTCAGAGAGTTCAGAGAAAGCACCGATAATCTGCGAGGTGACGTTCCTACAAGTAATTCAATGAGTTGGATTTATCTTGTAGAATTACTAAGAGGCAGTTTTCCATCTCTCACCTTGGCCTTGCTGCCCTCTGACAGGCTGTCGCTGCTGGCCGAGAGATCTTTGTGTGCGGCAAGATTCTCCTGAAACAAACAGAAGAGGAGAAGAGAAGAGGAATCATTAGAGCCATGAGATCCATGTGAAACACCAGAGGAGAAGATAAATATCTAACATGAGAATAACGTGGTTTTACCTGTGATGCTGTCCGTTCTTTGGCCTTCGGCGTCTTTTTGAGGAGTCCGCTGAAGAGGCCTCCTTTCTCCTGATGGACACAAATGAGTTTGGCATATTAGCAAAACAACGATTAGCCTCTGATTAAGAAACAGTTAAACTGTCCCCAACCTTTTTGTTCTCAGACAAACTGTCATTACTGGCTGAGAGGTCGCGGTGCAGAGACTCCTCCTGTGAAACAACAACAGAACAACACCTCACAGGTCAGAGAGTTCAGAGACAGCACCGATAATCTGGGAAGTGGCGTTCTTAAGAGTAATTCAATGAGTTGGATTTATATTGTAGAATTGCTAAGAGGCTGTTTTCCATCTCTTACCTTGGCCTTGCTGCCCTCTGACAGGCTGTCGCTGCTGGCTGAGAGATCTTTGTGTGCGGCAAGATTCTCCTGAAACAAACAGAAGAGGAGAAGAAGAATCATTAGAGCCCTGAGATCCATGTGAAACACCAGAGGAGAAGATAAGTATCTAACATGAGAATAACGCGGTTTTACCTGTGATGCTGTCCGTTCTTTGGCCTTCGGCGTCTTTTTGAGGAGTCCGCTGAAGAGGCCTCCTTTCTCCTGATGGACACAAATGAGTTCGGCACATCAGCAAAACGATGAGCCTCTGATTAAGACGCAGTTAAACTCTCACCAACCTTTTTGTTCTCAGACAAACTGTCATTACTGGCTGAGAGGTCGCGGTGCAGAGACTCCTCCTGTGAAACAACAACAGAACAACATCTCACAGGTCAGAGTTCACAGAAATCACCAATAATCTGGGAAGAATTACTAAGAGGCAGTTTTCCATCTCTCACCTTGGCCTTGCTGTCCTCTGACAGGCTGTCGCTGCTGGCCGAGAGATCTTTGTGTGCGGCAAGATTCTCCTGAAACAAACAGAAGAGGAGAGGAGAAGAAGAATCGTCAGAAGCAATCAGAGCTATGAGATCTACGTGTAATGCCAGAGGAGAAGATGTGACGTATCTAACATGAGAATAACGTGGTTTTACCTGTGATGCTGTCTGTTCTTTGGCCTTGGGCGTCTTTTTGAGGAATCCACTGAAGAGGCCTCCTTTCTCCTAAAGGACACAGACAGGCGTGAGCACGGCGCTGCGTTTGAAGTCGCTTACCGTTTCATATCCTCACTCGTGCCCGACCTTGTTCTCAGGTAAACTCTCCGTGCTGCCTGAGAGCTTCTTCAGCTGAGACTCGCCCTGTAATAAGGAGAGGATTGTCACATTATCGTTCTGTTTGCGTTGTTTTACATTGTTGTGTTGTGTTTATGTTTGCCAATGCTTCACCTCCTCCACTCGGTGTCGTTCAGACATTCTGGGAGATCTCTTGAACATTCCGCTGAACACGCCTCCTTTCTCCTGTGACACAGAAGAAAGAACATTCCTCATGTAGACTTTAAAGCTTTAGAGACATTTTGTATCTTGTGTAACGTGGCCAGTGAGGCGATCTAAAGTTTGTCACCTTAGCGTTGTTGTTCTCAGACAGACTGTCATTGCTGGCCGACAGCTCAGTCTTCTGCAGCGACTCTTTAGTCTGGGAAACACATCAGAGATCAATGAAATGGACTAGAAGATGTATTTATGATATATCAGTGTACTGTGGGCTGTTAATGATCAAATAACGTCAAAGTCTGTATTTACAGTGAAGTCAAAGTAGAGCTGAATGCTGCATAAACAGACTGTTGATCCTGAAACGCATGCAGATCTGGTTCAGCATAAATGTCGGCGTCAGGATCAAAATGACGATACGAGCTCTTTGGCTTTGTTTACGAATTACAAGTCTGTCAGCAGAAGGGTTGGCAGAGGAGCAGACGGGCGTGTTCCAACAGGCCCGGCTGGGGAGAGCAGAGGTGAGGTCACTGCTTCATACTGATGCAGTGATACTCAGGTCTCATAACATCTAAAGCTCAAATACATTTTATAGATCAGATACAGAGGTAATTGTCATATTTCTGGTCCCTTCAAACATCCCAGTACATCCTTCCTTTCCCATATGTTCATGTAAAGTCTCTCCTAAGTGAAGAATGTTGTTAAGCCAGTTTTGGCAAACGGCTCTGCTCGTCAGCCGGGACTTTAGAAACACTGAAGCTGTGAGTCAAAGCCCTCAGCAGACCTCCGGGAAGGTAATACAATTATTTTGTTCATTAATAATTTCAATGTTAACACGAGTCTTCCTATTTCAGCCTGAACTCGGCGATATCTTAATCCATGACATCACCTCTTCACTTTGAGCCTCTTCTCCTGGTTTGTGAGACTTCTTGAACAGGCCACTGAATATTCCTCCTTTTTCCTGACACACACACACACACACACACACACACACACACACACACACACACACACACACACACACACACACACACACACACACACACACACACACACACACACACACAGAGTATTTCCTCATGGCCCAACATGACGTTATGGTAAACATATTAAAATATTATTAACATTATTAAAAGCGTTTGCTCAAAGCTGCTGCTCACTTTGTTGTCAGACAGACTGTCGTTGCTGGCCGACAGATTCTTCTGAGCGGACAGATTCTCCTGAAACAGGAAGAAAGCAAAACAAATGAGAAATTAGTTTACATGTATTTCAAATCTATACCTCCATCTGCATCAATCTAATGAGCTAGACTTTGGAGTCCCTCACCTGCTCCGGTTCTTCATCTGCAGGTCTGTGAGTTTTCCTGAGGATGCCAGAGTAGAAGTTTCCCCTCTCCTGCAGAAAGAATGAACTTCAGTCATGTGTGTATCACTTGTGTATATATTAAGTACACATGATTACACTGAACACGTACAGTGCTGACCCCAGACGTCTCCTCCTCTGTGTCTTCAGGGTCGCTGTCCACTGTGCCGACCTGCGGAAAAGAAGAGACGATCAAAGTAAGACAGAGGTAAAGGAAGTGAGGAAGAATGGCAGTTCAGTATGAGATGAGGAAGAGAGTCTTTACGCTCAGGTGTGTTTTCCAGTGCATCCCAGCTGAGCTTGCTTCCTCCGTGCTGGGGTCTGGACTTGGCTCTCTGGTGCTCTGAGGTATCAGCACAACACAATGTGATCACCAAAGCCTCCATCAACACACAAGCAATAACAAAAAACCCTTAACCTACGAAAACCCCTTTAAGCAGCTTAAAGGTGGATCGGCTGATGGAACTTCATACCTTTGGTGACGGCTTGAAAACCTTCATGACTCCCTTCAGAACACCCTGTCAATCACAGTCACAGGTCACCATCTGACTCACAGCGCCACAACAGCAGAGCACACACACACACACAGACACAGACACATACGCCAACACACACCTTGCTGCCACCAGGAGCCTGTTTGGTCGGGGCCTCTTCGTTCTTTCCCTCTTTTTCACGGCTGTGGACAACGTAGCTCTGACGTGAAGAGAAGCAGCCGGGTTACACGCAGAGCCAACACGCTTTAAGATGACACGTACGCTCCTTTACCTCCTTCACACAACATCTAACACTTCATTCTGACAATTGTTCGTCCATTTTTAACTACAGCATTTTTACATTTTCAATTATTAACAAACAAAGCATTTCAGCGTTTCATTAATAAGACCACACACACACACACACACACACACACACACACACACACACACACACACACACACACACACACACACACACACACACACACACACACACACACACACACACACACACACACACACACACACACACACACACACACACACACACACACACACACACACACACACACACACACACACACAGGTGGCATGTAAGATGGTTAGGAGTGTATCAACATGCCTGAGCTGGTGTGTTGTGTGTTGTGTGTGTTGTATGAGTGTGTATCATTATCTATTATTATACCCCAACCACAGGAAACAGGAAACTGGTCTCTGATTGGAGAGGAAGCAGCCAAGAAAATCATACATAAGTAAGGGTTAGTTAACCTACAGGTAACCACAGCAACCATAGTGATGCTTAACATAACCTATTGATTAGATGTTTGAATGGCCTCATCTCCCTTTGATAGTGAAAGTGATGAAGATCTGGAGGAGAAGCTCTTACAGTGAACGTGGGCTCTTTCTCTCTCTGGCTCTTCCGAAACATTCCACTCACTGCAGACTGATTATGAGCCTAAAAAGATTTGTGTGGCAATGAAGACGGTGAACAAATAAGAGGAATTAGGTCAGGGAGCGCAGTGACAGTGGCAGTGGAAATACCTGTCTGATATCTGTCTGATGTTTGGAAACATCAGCCACTTCTCCGGTTACTCTGGAATCCTGATGAGGAAGAGGAAGAACGTGACTTCAGTGGCTGATACAAGCACGAGGAACACAGAGTTTCAGAGTGCGTGTGTGCATGTGTGTGCGTATACTTTGCCAGCCTGCACCCTCTTGCTGTGGCTGTGTTGTCTGGTTGTGGCGTTTAGTTCCTGCTCGCACAGACGCACAAAACAACAACAAAAGCTCATGTGAACGATGAAACTTGAGACATCAGTAGCACAGAACAGAGATTCTTTACAGTAAACATCTCTCACGCCAACACCGGAATCAATTAAAAACGTATTTATGAAGGAGGGAACTCTCTAAATGAGGACATATTGTGGCATTTGGCTGCTCTGTACCTCTTTTGTGGGTCTGCGTGGAATCCCGGGGGTTTCCGACGGTTTCTCTTTGGTCGCTGCCTGCACAAAGTTCCCATTGGCCTGAAACAAGTAAACAAAGAGGCTCACTTATTTCCTTTCATTTGTAATTTGGTGATAGTATTTTGGTAAACGCTTTAAAAGATACAAACCTCATCGTCTGTCCCTGCTTTCATCTTCAGCCTGTACTGAGTAGAGCTGAGTTCCTGGAAAGAAGATTTAAAAACAAGTCAAGTCTCTCATCTCTTTGTCTAGATTTGACACTTTCTCACGTTCACAGTTCTTTAAAATAGCCAAAACCTTGACATAAAAACATGAAGTTGGATGCAAGATTGACAGCAAAGAGACTGACTCGTCCGTATTCCCTTTGGTGGCCGGCGTACAAACATACAGACGTACTTACAGCATCTTTAGGCCGTGGAGGCACCAGAGGCGTTGGCTTCTCCAGCCCCACTGGTTTGTTTCCATTCACCTGAAACAACAGACTCACATTTACTGATGCACAGAACGTCGCTATGACACCTTGATTTCATATTTGACTGTGTGACAGTGACAGTATCTCAGACTTGTGTTTGTTACCTCAGTTTGCCTTGGAAGAGGTCTGGGCTGTGAAGAAGAGCGAGGGTGCGTTCAATAATAACAGATTAGAGTTTTATACGTATGTAGTAGAATATGTGCACCCAGAGGTTCTCCTTTTCTTTTAGCTTTGCTTACCGGCTTGGGTTTCTTTTTGACATCTGGCCTCACCATGCACGGCTCCATCCTGCCTGTTAGAGCAACACAAGGAGAAAGAGTGTCAGATCGAGTAAATCTATGTTTCTGAGTCCTTTGGTTTGGAGTTTGGAGTCTAAACAGCAGACAAACCGGCTCAGCTCACAACAACAATAGTCTGGATCTCTTGACCACCTGGGGAAACCTGAGATCGTGAATAACACTCTCTCACCAACTGATCCCCGGGAGAGCCACTGTGAAAAGAATAATACACCCACAAAACCTTTACTTACAGATGAAAAGCCACAATGCAGAGAGACAGAGACAGAGAGAGAACCCAGTTTACAGGTATGTAACCACAAAACAAACAAAAATCACAGTGGACAAAGGCCAACGTTTGCTGAAGGACGCATCAAATGTGAAATGAGATTGAGATCGTCAATAAGCACCATCAGCATCAGCCAGCATCATGGACAGAATGCTAGGAGGAGCAGCAAACCAGAAAGCTCTGTGTTTAGCTGATTTACTTATGACAAATGACGACGAATCATAACAACTTTACAAGTAACTCGACAATAAAGAGCAGGATGTGCACCATAAAACCCCACAGTTATTTATCAACCAGCAGAGTCATCAAAGCATCTATAGATTTAGGAACGAAGGGCGATGATGATCACAACATCAGCAGACCGAGTTTGTCCTGCAGCTTCACAGGTGATCTGTACATGTGGACATGCAGGCGAGTTGCTGGTTCAAACATGTGAAGAACGCAAGGTGACGTATGTTCTCCTCACCTACTGTTTCTTTATGTTTAAATACTCTTTTAATGCCCGATCCTACTTTTTTGTCAATGAAATGTCCCCGAAAAACACTTTGAGTCATAACTCATACAGGAAATGTGTCAAATACAACATGCGCTTTACTGACTGATTTAATGTTTGGAATATCTCGGTTAGCTTCTCTGTGCCAATCAAGCCGATAACATCAATGGGGAATTCTGGAGTAATTGCACTATAAAGGACAGGAAAGGGAGGCATTCAAAGACAGCGACAGCCGCTAACAGTGAGTATTCACAGAAGCAAGACAGCGCACATTCACAACAACACTGTGCTACATTTTAAAATACCACAAACTTGAGCTAGAAAGACGTAAAAAGACAAATAATAACAAATACAACGTCTCTGTGGCTGCTTCTGTTCAGTAACAAACTTCGCCGTGTGAATGTCAGACTGAGCGGTTCACCTACCGATGTTTACAGGTAGATCAGGGCTCCTTTTCACCAACTTTAGAGCCTTTAAAGTGTGAATCTGTGGACATTCTGCTCTGCTTGAACATCCACACAGGAGACTTAAACCACACCCGCAACATCTACGGGAAAGATGCGTTCACTAAAACTCCGATTTTTAACACTCAAAACATCGTCCCACTTGGTTGTTTGTTATGAGTTGCCACATAATCAGTTTGATATTTCCCTCATTAACATAAATAAAAAAAAATCAAATTGTTTTCTTTTTATGTGTGTTTGATCGGTTGCTTTTGATTATAATTGTATCAAATTAATACAACATTTTTCCCGACACATTAGAACATTTTTTCAAAGTGAATGGCAAAGTAAGACATGAACATATTATCAAACTATTACACCCCAAAACAAACACATTTTACAACACATTTTAAATGCATTTTCTCTCTCGGGAACGCCCACTGCAATCCAACTGGGTAATTTAAGTAGTGTGTGTATATTTCCGACAGCCTCAAACGCAGCGTCAGTTACAGGTAGAACAAAGCATCTTAAAACAAACTCAAACACACCCTGAGAGCTTCTGCGCCTCAATCTGCTGAGTGAAAACACACGGCCTTGTATCAAGGCGTGTTTCTGCCACACAAAGGATTCTTCTCCACTTCAGATAACATCAGAACCCAATCCACATCTCACCTGGGTGCTGGCAGATAAGAGGATGTGGAGCTGAATCTCCCACTCTGTTGCTGCCAGTGGACTCACCTGGGAAAGGGCGTGGCCAGTGCGAGGTTCACCTGTCTGTGGGTGTGCGTGAGCAGAAACGTGTTTACCAGCCAGCGTGACTCTGACAAACCAGTTTCACAAGAGCTCACTGACAATGTTACTGAAACAACGGCTGGGTTTTGGGGTGGCGTCTAAAAATAGAGAGTTAGTCATCATCTTGATTGACAGCCAGTGACATAGAAAGGAATTATATCTGTGTGTGACGCTTATAGAAGCTCTCCTGTAACTCAAAAAGAAAGACAAAGAAGGTGTTGATCCCGTTGTGTATCTGTCACTACACTGCACACTCATTTATTTAACAACATTATGATTTATTCATGGTGTCCAGAGTTTCTTCTCACTCTTTTTCCTCTAAACAAGTGTGTCAGACTGAATTTTCAATCTGGTGTGTCTAAATTCAACTTAAACTCTTCCATTGTAGATTTTAAAACAGAATACTGGAAATCTGTGAACACACGGGAAATGGCAATTCAAAGATTTTACTGATTTAAACACCAAACTTTGTTGATACTCCAAAATAAACATGCATGTAGATGTGCTATGACACTAATATTATGGCACACTGTGAAGGAGAAGTTTGCAGGAAGGTGTAATGGACTTTGCCACATTTAATATGCCAATAGCAAAGGTAAAGTAAATACTGTTGAAGGGCGATGCTACCAAACAAATCTATCAGCGCTCCTGAGTAAATACCACTACAGAAAGTCCCGGTAGCTGAGAGAGGATGTGGAGTATTTGCTTACATTCACAGTTTACACAACTCACAGACTGATTAAAGATTTTTCTTTGACCTTTAATGTGTAACATACATATGCAGCCCAATATTGCACATAAAAGAATCACAGAATTATTAGTTTATCCCAGAACAAGACTGATAAGTAATCCTTGAGTTTATTTAATAGATAATAGAGATGAAATCATAAGAGTTCACAGAACTAACAATACAGTATTTATAGACGTACCTTAAATCTGGACTGGCAAAAATGTCCTACTGTGTCATTTATGTCAGTAGAAGGAAATGTCTATGGGGGAAAGACAGATTCATCTCTGATCCACAAGATTCACAGGACTACATCTGGAAACCTACAAAGACAGAAGACCCTGGCTCTTGTGGATCAACATGAAAAACTCCAATACAAACAGACTGCAGTTTAGACAAGCAACAAAACAATCAGTACGGTCAAAGTAAGCATTGTTTGTGTCACCTTGGCCACCACAGCATGATTTGTTCTATAACTGCAATATTGACATTTTAGTGGTTTATTTCTTCTTTAAAACAGAACACCTACTTGCATAGGAGCTTTAAAAACTAATTAAAGCTGTTCAATCAGACAAATGCACAAACTTGTAAGTGTTTTCGTTAAATGATGCAGCTTTAGATTTCCCCTGTCAGATCCACAGAGGACCTGGGAGATTAGTTTGCATAGCAGCTTTGAAACCCACAGAACCAAGACCAGCATAACAGAATCACGCTTCACTGCATCATATTTCTAAAGGCATTAGAAATAACAAAGGCACTGCTCCCTGAACATGTCGACAATAGCTACACCTACACAATACAAATCTCAGTTTCAATGTCAACAAATACTACCAAACAAATGAGATCAAAGTATAAATAATTGGAGATAATGTAGAACAGCTATTCTTTCTAAAATAGCACAAAAATACAATCCTATTTACTGAAAAGACAACATGGCAGCTTTGGGCAGTAGAACCTTTGTCAACAGATACTTGATCTACCACAAAACCCCAGTTTCCAAACTCTCCCAGTAGTGTAAATGCGGAGCAAATGTAAAAATGCATTCCAGTTCTTTTAGAAGTCTGAAGTTTTGGTCAAACATATTCTCGGTTTTCAATATCTTTCTTGATGGCTTTCTTAATGCGGTCAATTTCATCTTCGCTTGAGCTCTCAGCCTTCTCCTCTGTCTTCTCAGTGTCTGTGCTGGCTGTGTTTTGGTTGTTCTCAGGTGTGTTGGTGGACTGCAGCTCCTGGTGTATCCCGTTTAGCTCCACCAGTCCGTCATGCAGCTGTTCGGCCACGCCCCTGATTTTGGCAGCAAACTCTGACTTTGCGCCTTTCTTGAGTTCTTTGGAGTCTTTGGCCACAAAGTAGATGTCCATTCCTACGAAGAGTCCCGTGAGCACACCGGTGGCCATGCTGGCGATCTGGACGGCTCTGGCGGCGGTGCTGCCGGCCACATTGGCGATCTGCACCACACGCATGATCTCATTGGCGTTGATGAGGATAGCCTTTCCTGCCATGGCGCCGTCCTCATAGAAACTTGCAGTGAGCGCGGGGAAGTCCTGGTTGTAGGCGCTGCTCTTCATCCTGAGTAGGTCAAACCTGTGCAAGTTCTCAATCCCCTGCTTGATGAACTTCAGGCACTTGTTGAGGTCGGTTATCTTCTCCTGGTAGTCCTCCACTATCTTCTCCACTTTTTTGCGGTCCATAGAGTTGTTGACCTGATTGGAGATGCCAGCACCTGCTGAGGTCAGACCACCAGCTGTGGCCACGCCCAACCCTACCGCTGTTATGATCAGGGAGGTTCCCATGGTGATAGGTGCTAGAGCCAGGCCAGCGATGGTGGCTACTCCTCCGATGGCGCTGGTGGAGCCGCCGGTGATTTGGGCAATCTTTGTTTTCTTATTGAACTTGTCCAGGCCGTCGGCTATGGCGTTCAGGTCAATGACGTGCTGCCACAGCGTCTCAGCCCGCTCTGTGAACAGCTTGTTGAACACACGGATACCTTTCTGCACCTTCTCTGCTGTCACTGCAAACGCCCTGGAGGAGAACATTCACAGGAGGGATTACTTGGGAATTCAGAGAGGAAATCTTCTCTATAAATATTTGCTAAATTTCTGCCTTCACTTACTTGGCCTCTTCTTTTTCGGTCATGTCCTCATCTTGAGGCGTGTCTTCCCATGCTAAGGAAATGAAAAAACGACATTGTGTTTACAAAATGTCAACCAACTAGAAGTCAAAAGTCACAAGTCACAAGAATAAGAGGCTTGAATATTCTCGTATTGTCTTTTTTAAAGGCTGGGAAATATGAATATATTTGTGTAACTTACACTCCACCGTGTCCCACCACTGCATGAGTCCGTCCATATTCTGGAAGAAACAATGACATTGTCACTGTGTGAACTGTATGATTTTCATCCTAACGGTTAATGATGAATTATCAGACATGAAACATTTGAGTGTATACATGAGAGCACATTTTGCTTGAGGAACAAACCTGATCATCTTCACCACGCTCTGCTGGGTCGACACGTAACTCCTCCAGCTGGTCAAACAAGGATGGTTTTGCACCTTCATTCTGAGAGGAGAGAAACAATGCATCTTTAAATCACATAGACAGCAGAACCTTTGTCTCTGTGCAAAGACCCAGTGCTTGTGTGTTCTGCAGTGTCACTGTGAGGTAAGTAAACGAGTTTCAAAAGAGTTTCAAGTCTTCGGTTTCATTTTTTCAGACAAAGAGGAACATGTTAAAGTGTAATAGATTCTAAATGCACTGCTATTTTGCAGAAGTAACCGAGTCTGAATCTCCATGGACAAAGTTGAAAAAGGAAGCAGAGGAACAAGTTTGGGCACATTGCAGCCTAATCTGCTCTCTTCTTCTGCACTTGACGACAGACACACAGGGGGGGTGTTGGGGGCAGTGGGTGGGATTTGTGTAGGGAGAGCCAAGAGGAGAGGAAACAACACATGTTGGGTAAGAGTCCCCTTGGAGACAATGTAGGTGATGGAGGGAGACAAAGGGATGGGGGAGGGGAGGAGTCAGGTGACTGAAACCACATATCAAAGGTTTCTGGACCACAATGACAAAGACAGAGAGAGAGAGAGAACGATTGAAAAATGTCGAGCTTCTCCACCATGTTGGATTGTGTGTTTGCTGTACTGCAGAGTGAAACATCTTGAATTACAAAAGCTACGTTATTATAAAAAGTGAAAATGCAATGATTGTTTGCTGAAGCTTTATCTGCTTGGGCCGGATCACTTCCCTTTACACGCCACTGCCTTAAACCCACGACCCGCCCGCCCTCTCCCAGGTGGATCCTTTTCCATGGAAACCACACCGAGCTCGACGTGAGGGCGGCTGTGGTGCGGCTCCACACGACTCAGGGAGGAGAAACACAGAAAGAAAGGTAGAAAGATGAGTGAGTTATTTCTTTACCTCTTCCTCCTGCCCACGTTTCTGCCCAGGTTTGACCTGAAACCCATAAGAACACATAACAAAGCTGAGCAGTGATGTCATAGCTCTATCATTTCAGTAAGTAACAAGTACAACAGGTCTCATGTTGTGTTGTGTATGCTCTCATCTCACACTGGGCTTTAATTAAAACACTTTGGCTTCACCCATTGTGGTTTGGCGTAATGTTTATTGATTTAGCAACTGGGCCTGTGTGACGTATTTGTTTAAGTCCTGGTCTGTGCAGTCTGGTGGAGCTCACCTTAACCCGGGGCATGAAGGGGTTGTGTCTCCTGGGTCTCTTAACTTTGGTCTAAACAGAACAAACAGAATGACATCGTTACTTTCAGTCAGATTATATAGATTTAAAAGAAATGTTCCTTCATCACATCACTGTCTAGATGAGATGAGGCTGTGCTCCACATTCAAATACGGCAAAAGCAGTCTGACCTCCTCCACTTTGTCCTTGGCCTCCTCTTCCTTATTTTCCCCTACGGATGAAGGCTCGTCTTCATTCAGCCCTTCATCATCAGATGGAGCCTGAAGTCCACAAACAGATACAGATGAACACTAGATACTACCACTGCCCCCTCACAATTAATAAGTATATTTGCATTATAACTCTTATATGAGCACAGACTGTCAGGTACCTGAGCTCCAGCTCGTGGCATAAACGGATTATGCTTGTGTTTCTTCACCTTGGCCTGAAAAACAAGATTACAGTGTGGTCAGCATACTTGTGTTATAGGAACGAGCCTCCCAGTGTGTATTCAGTATGAAGAAGTCTGAACTCAAACATACAGAAGGTTAGATTTACTTTATGTCAAGAATATCCAGATCTTAATCTCAAACTCCTCCTACTGCTGAATACTCAAGTCACCTCAATCAAACACTCAGCTAATAATCAGCTTACAGTTTTGTTCGGTGTGCGATTCTCTTCAGTAAGTAACGATTCATCCTCTTTCAGAGCTTCATCATCTGATTGGCCCTGTGGGTAATTCAAGAAATAAAAACATTTAGATTAAAAGTATTTGATATTAAAAATACTGGGTTGTGTAACGGTTACTACTTATACCTGATAGTTGCTCTTCTGCTTTCTGAAACGGCTTCTTTGTGTTCCCTTCATTTCCTGCAATTAAACCAGAAGAGTTTTCTTTATGCAATCCACACACACACACACCACCCACACACAACTGACACACACACACAGGGGCTTTACCTCCTCGGTGGGTCTGGCAGGGACTACAGGAGTATCTGCAGGTTTTCTTGCTCGCTCTCTGGGGATCATCTTGTTACTCTGCAGAGGAGAAAACAGGGAGATTTGCTCCACACCGCCATCTTTGTTTACCTTTCCATCGTATACAATGCATGAAGTCTAACTTGTTTACGCTTGCTATCGGAATTTAAACAAGTTCTTGGATTACGTTCAGCTGGAATCAAACTACACACCGCCTCGTTTACATGAGAAGCACAAACGCTACCTGAGTGTCGTCAGGTCCTCCGTGTTTGACGTTGTCATACGTGGCCGTCCTCTTCAGTTCCTGTGGACAGACTGCAGCCTTAGCAACATAAATAAAGCAGAGACAGAGTATTCTCACTCGCTGCGAGGCTGTGACCGACCTCTTCTGTTGGTCTGGGTGGGACGAGCGGAGTTTCACTTCTATCCTTCCTCTCTCGCTGGATCATATTGCTTTTGACCTGGCAAGGACACACACACACACACACAGACAGGTGCACAGTGTCTTTGAGCATAACAGTGAGGTTTGACAACATCCAGTCAGTCAGTGTTTAAGGGGAGGTGAGGGGATGAGGAGGATGTGGTGAAAAAGGAGAGAGAGAGAGAGAGAGAGAGAGAGAGAGAGTCCTTCTAAAAGAGGACGATCAGCTGTGTGTGTGTGGTCACTGGTGACGCAGGAGTGATGCAAAAAATAGACTCACCGGTTTCTGCTTGTCCTCCCCTTGTTTCTCATTCTCCTTGAGTGTTTCTGTCTCCTCAGCATCTTTCTGGACACACACACACACACACACATACATAAAGGACAGTGAGCACGCGCCTGTGCACTGTGATGTATGACACACAATCACATTAACCTTAAACACAACCTTAACCAAGACCAAACACACCGACACCCCCTTCACTATCCTATCACCACTAATCAAACTAAACCCTCTCCTGTAACGACCTCATCACCTCACACCAACACCGACAGTAAACAAGTTCCACATCGTAGTTACTTTATTTGCTGAGCGGAACAGGTTGAGTTTGGACATGGCTCCAGCTACGCCACTCTGAGAGGGAGGGATAAACCATCATCATCATCATCAACATCCATCAAGATTTTAAATTCCTCAGCATTTTAAAGCTACATTCACTTTTGCAGCCTTTTGTTACGGCGGCATCAGGGCCCAGATGGGTCGACCTGCCAGCTCCACACCAAGAATACCTCCCCAACACGGAGGCACCCTGAGCCAGACGCCCCAACCACTTCAGCTGGTTCTGTTCAGGCCGAAGCAGCAGGGCTCTGAGCAGCGCTGCCTGCTGCTGAAGCAGAGGTGCAGCGCTGGGAAATGTTGCTTGGAATGTGGACCAGAGTGCAGAAAGCAGATTCTGGGCCCAACCCCTGACACCGACCGCAGACATGGATCACATTTACACTTGTTTGTTGATCAAATATGGTGAAAGCACCTGTTTGGGCCCTGATGGCTTCTCCTTGCTGGCAGGTGGATCCTCCTCATCTGAGTCCGTCTGCTTCTCAGGCTGAAGAAACAAAGCAGACCATTCATTTTCTGAGTCACACACAGATTAACTCACATGACTCAAACATTATAAAATGAGTAGTAAACCTTCCTTACTTGGTTAGCAGGCCGAAATATATTCAGCTTTGTCATCGCCTCCGAAAATTTGCTCTGAGGATCAAATAAAACAAATTAAACCCCTTTGATAATCAGATAGAAGCGCCGGCTTGAATCAAGGAAGATCACAGACCAAACCAACCTGTTTGTGGCTCGGTTGGCTCTTCCCGTTTTCAAACGTCTCCTCGCCGTCAGAGTCAGAGCTCTTTTGCTGCAGATGGAGACACATGTGTGCTGCTTTAACACAGAAACTTACAAAGCCTTTATTTACACAGACACATTGTTCCTATGCAACCCGTGTCAAGCATGTGCCTGATTTCCTCAGGGTCGCTCGCCAAAGGAAAGTTAATACTGATCAATCAAAGGTGTGAGAATACAACAACATTTAAAGGGGAAGTAAACCTAATAAATACAGAAACACAGAGCAGACTGAGGTGTTACATCAGTAGAAAGCAGAAGAAACACTTTTTTTCCGTCTCACCCACCTGTTTGGCTTTGTGCTGTTCTGGATGCGAGACATTTTCATAAATCGGTTCCGTTTCGGCCTTTTCCTTTTCCTGGTGTAACCATCAACATGTTATTCGTATCAGTACAGTCCGGCCGTACGCATGAGACAAAGTTTACTGTGAGAGACACTGACCTGAGTTGAAGAGTGGAAAGGATTCTTCAGGATCTTCCCTGTTATTCCACCCTGGCAGAGATTTGGATACAAAACGATGTTATTGTCGTTTGAGGCTTTAGGCTTAATTCAGCTCAGAGTGACGCCAAAAAAGAAAAGTGGAGCAAGAAGCAACACAAACTGTCACCTTTGATGGCTTCTCTGAGAGGCTGTCGCTGCTCGCAGAGAGAGCGGCGTCTCCTGACAGATCCTCCTGAGACGCACAGAGGACAGGAAGTTTAGGTTAAATGCTCTTTAAAGATACTAAGAAATCTGTGAAGTGAAACATGAGTGATTTATAATCAAAATGGAGATGTTATGATCAGGAAATTGCTCTTAAATGTCCCAATTATGGTTCTGCTACGTTGTGATGTGCTAGTAAATCTTCCTGAATTTGAAGCAGAATTGGATCATCCTCATTCTCATTTACCTGAGACTTTGAGCCGAAGAGCTTTGGTTTTTTGAACACGCCACTGAAGATTCCTCCTTTCTCCTGTGGAAAAATGAAGCTAAAGTTAACTCTTCATGTCCGTCTGTCAGCTGAGTTGGGAGCTGATGTCTTAACCTGCTCTCACCTTGGTGCTGCTCGTCTCAGAGAGGTTGTCCGAGCTGCCTGAGAGTTCTCTGGGTGCAGACAAATCTTCCTACAGGACAGAAGAGGATGTCACCCACCCACCATGATTACATCTACTGTGTGTGTGATCACCAGGCTCAGGCTGCAGCTCTCACCTGTGACTGTGACCGAGCTCCAAAGTGAGATTTTTTAAACATTCCGCTGAAGAATCCTCCCGTTTCCTGGAAAATAAACACAAAATCAAACTCTCACACTTCCCCACAGTGGAGGGTTTTGATGCAGCATTCCTCTGTTATGTCACACACACACACACACACACGTGCAGGGATTTAGTGCTTCACGCAGCATCCAGAGCGCTGGTTCAATTTGCTGAGGCGTGCACATTTACCCGCACACCACCCCACACACACGCACACAACAACAACAAACACGCTCAAACTCTCCGGCCCCACTGTTCGAGTGAAAACAATGAGCTAACCTACATTTAGCTCCTCTTCTTCTAAACATTAACTGGTTTTAAAAACTTTAAAAGGATGGATTGATGAGACTCACCTTAGTGTTCTTGTTGTCCGTCAGACTGTCATTACTGGCAGAGAGTGGGCTCTCCAATAAATCCTGAAACAAACAAGACTATGATTCAGCCTCTTTCTGAACTAACACAACACTAAACACCGCACAAGCAAGCTGCTGAGCTCATTTCTACTCTGGTTCAGAACATGTGAGGGAAGATTGCGTTTCACCTGTGAGGGCCTGCGGGTGTGACCCGGTTTGGGAGATCGTTTCAGGATCCCACCCAGCACACCGGTTTTCTCCTGGATACAAAAGAGGACACAAAGGTTTAGTTTCTCTGATGAATGAAAAGCTGTGCAGGAGAAATGAAAACCAGACAAAGCAGGAAATAAACTCACCTTTGATGCGTCGTTCTCAGGTAAACTCTCACTACTGGCTGACAGCTCAGGTACTGAGAGGGTGGCCTGTCAAAATAAAACTCTTTATAGATTTTGGAGACTTCAACAAACAAACATTAAGCACAGCTGTTGGGTTTTTAAAGATTTGTAACAAACCTGTGCTGATCCCTCTTTGACAGGTTTGCCGCTTTTCTTAAACATTCCTTTAAACACGTTTCCCTTCTCCTGAAACATGGATACATATGTCAGCACAGATCTGATCACCCATTGATCACATCATTGATTTTCATTGATTCTTCGTCTTGGAGAAATCCCATCACCGTTTCATAAACTCACCTTGCTGTTGTTGTCACTCAGGCTGTCATTGCTCTTTGAAAGCTCACTCTGGGCCGACAAATCCTCCTATAAAGGCAACATACTGCATGTAAACACGTGTTGAATTCATTATTAGCAGTAGGAGTAGATTCAGATCCAGAAGTCCAAATGTCACGTACTGGTAATCTATATGAAACATTTAATCTAATAATACTCTATATTAGATCTAGATCACCTGCACAAGGACAGATGTTTCTGTAGATCTAGTGGATTTCTTGAACATTCCACCAAATAATGCTGCCTTTTCCTGTAAAGGGGACAAAACAAAGAAAAACAAAATGAGTGATGTTCAAGACACTAATGCTCATCTGAAGAATAGCTCCACTGTGGTTTCTGCCTATTAGGAATGAGTCAGCAGCATTAATCTGTTACACTGACGATGAACTGGAGATGATGAAGAGTTATAAACAACTGGATGGTGTGTTTAGGGATAAAAGGAAATCATCACATCCACATTTGACACTTTAAAGAATATCTATTTTCCAGTAAATACGGTAGATAAGCGTCAACAGATAGATAGATTGTGTCCTGTTAGTTAGTTTGTGAGTTAGTTAGAGCCAATGACGCACCGGTTTTACTCCCTGTAAACACACACGAGGGAGGGTTTCGGTCAGATCTGTTGGAGGTTAAATGGTGAACTTTACTACAGTTTGGTTCGCTGAGTTCAGGGTGTAGTCCGCCTCTGAAACCTGATGCAAAGTGGCAACAATAAGCGAATTCCAGCACGAAAAGCTGAAACGCTCAATCGAAAGATTTCCTTAAATTGTGTTACTCACAGCGACATTTCCTTCATCGCAGTCCAGATCCAGATCCAGGCTGTCGTAGCGATCCTGTCAAAGAACACAAACATTAAACACGCGCCTTTGAACGTTTCATCTACAATCTCCAGACTTCCATCGCCACTCGACGATAAGCTTCTAACAAATGTTTCAGCCCGACAATGAGCCGTAAATGCAGTATAAACGCACCATTACTGTATCCCGTCCTTCAGAAAGACTTGGTTGTTTGTAGTCTGATTTGTATCCGGTTTTAGATTATATTTATCGGTAAGTTCCACTTGTCCAAAGGACTTTTGAGTCCGTCCTTCCTTCCTGTACTGATGTAAGCTGTTGGATCTCCGTGTTAGGAGGAAAGATCCTCCCAACTCTGGAAAAAAAAAAGGAAAACACACTCATACACACACCCACACGGCTTGAGTTGCTTTCCGTCAACATGTCAGTCCGTCTTCCAAGTGGTCGAGCCTGTTCTTCTTGTCACCTGGCTGCTGTTGGCCAGTAGGGGGCGTGGCTCCACCTGTGCCTTAAAGCCTCATAGAGTATTCATCCGGCGCTGCCTTCAAGTGCCGCTGGAAATTTCCCCTTCACCAAATACCCAAGATACAGGGCGCCGATCCGAGCGTAATGCTTCGTTTCGGTACTGCAGGTAGGGTGGCGCCTTTGGGCCCCAGAAAGTTTTATTAACACACACACGCGCCACAAAAAACACATGTAACAGGATGAAATAGTTTTATAATAGTTCATCAAAGAAACAGTGTCATGTTACAACCGAAATGAAAAGACCAAAAATATGAAAAATGTCTGCCACTTCAAAATAAAAGCCTGCACCAAAACCGTTTCTCACTCGTTTTTTCACAATTTTGAGACATTAAGTTGTATTTATGGAATGTAATTATAAGTCTAGCTGTGAAATTGTACCTCATCACTACATATCCATAAGGTTATTTACTTTCCTGAGGTTTCCTGGCTTAACATGTTTTATTGTATTGACATAGATAATAACCAGCATGGTAGAACCAATTCAGTGCAGATAGTAAAGCAGTAAAACCATTAGATGATAAGATCGGATGACTCTCCCTTCAATGTCCATAAAATGTGTCAGGTAGCAAATATCACTCATTCTTGTCTGTTTCATCTAAGTTGTAATTTACTAACAAAGACATTTGAAAAGTACATTATTGCATTAAGAGGTCACACAGATTTAAGCAGTTATTATTTATTGTTAAAGAAAGGGTCTTTGGTCAATTAACTTTCCAGTTGCAATTTCCACAATACATTGGATACATTCTTCAAATAAGAAGTGACTAAAGAAACTACAAAATAAGCTTAGACAAAGAATAGATTGTACCATTGTATATTAGATATACCTGCCATCTTTACTAAAGGCACATGTAAACATAAGGCGGAGAGCAGCACTATTATATAGATGCTTACCCGGAAATGTTGTATAATCCATTACATTTCATGCATTGCATATTCCTGACAAAATTTGTAGTGTATATAGTATGTTGTATATTTGTATGTAGTGCAAAGATAAAGTGTTTTTAAATGTTTTTATTCCTTCCAGGAGAGGAAGTAAACTTTTCCTTGTCCGTCACCACAAACCAGCTCATTGGGTTTTTCTGGATTCACTTCCACAGCCACTACAGGATCCCCACACACAAACATGCCCACCTGGAGGAGGAGACAGAGAGACACAGAGACGGAGATAACAGTTAATTCAAAGTCATTTCATTCATTCATTGTGTTTAAGGTTTGAGTTTAACCTGTTTCTTGGTGTTTCTGTCCCACAGCTTCACTGTCCTGTCGTAGGAGGCCGAGATGATGTTACTTTCGGTGAGTCTCAGCACACTGATCCTGTCACTGTGGGCCTGGAGAGCGAACACCAATATCATCATAAGAAAGCTCAGAAACACGGTCATTTCCCCATCAGTATATGTTGGCAGAATATGTGACTGTATGAGCTCTTACAGGTTTCCTGCTGCTCCAAGAGGAAATGTCTGGAGGGTGGTTGTACCACATGTTGCCCTTTATGTCTCCACCCACCACAAACTCTGCAAGAACACAAGGCAGATAGATACTCAGACTGAATTTAAACACAATCAAGTATTTGTATTACTTTACTCAGTCCAAGTAGCTGCAATAGAAGAACTAGTACATGTAGATATCCATCAGTACCTCTGTCCATAGTCATGGCTGTGATGGTGCAGTCCTTTTTGTCTGACGCGGCCCCCTCCAGATCCACACAGCAGAAAGCTGAATGAAGACTAATTTTGGGGCCCATGGCAAACTGGACATGAGAGAAAACAGAGTCATGTGATCAAAATGTTTTTTATTTTTTATATAAACTCCCTGGGATGCGACACTACCTATTCTTTCTCAGAGTGCTGATGACTGAGTGAGTAAGAGCATATTAATGTGAAGGTGAGATCAGATAAACTCACCATGAAGCCGATGTGAACTTCTCCTTTATCATTGCTGCCGACCAGCCACATGCTCCTCTCGTCATTTCGGATCAGGCCCAAAATTCGCTTTGAGTATTGCCAACTACAATGAAGAAAACAAAACAAAAACACAAAGAAAATGTGCTGTAGTATCTGCAAAGTACAGCTTTACCTGACTGAGTGTTACAGTAATCAGATCATTTCCTCATGAATATCAGCAGCAAAGCTTGATTTAAAAGTCTAATTTTGATAAACCTTGAAATAACTTTAACTGAATTTGTCTTTTGACAGTTTTTCCCCAAAATTCTGCAGGGAAACACTTACTTAAGTCACAGTTATTGGACAGGAAACAATAAACTGAATAACTTCCCTCTTTCTGATCATCCTGCAAACAGTGAAGTCACTAAAAAGAGATTTACCTTTGGATCATGTTGTTCCAATCCAGCTTTGCCATGACGTCAACTAGCCATGACTTGTCGGTCACACCCATCAGCCGAGAGCAGTAGTAGAGCTGCAGCACTGGATGCTTTGCGGTGTGTGTCGCCACTTTCACCAGGCTGGGAGCAGAACACAACACACACACAACACACAGCAGAGACAAGCAGACTGTTTGTATGTGCAACATTGCTTTGATATTGACCTGCACGTGTCAGATGAAGATTGATATAAGAAATACATTGCTTACATTGTGTGTGTGTGTGTGTGTGTGTGTGTGTGTGTGTGTGTGTGTGTGTGTGTGTGTGTGTGTGTGTGTGTGTGTGTGACAGTGTTGGTGTCGAACCTTGCAGTGCTGTGCTGATGATTCCACACCACTTTCCACAAAGTAATGGAAGGTTTTCGGCAACTGACAGCAAACTGACCATCAGGCATGGAGCACATGGCCAAGATGGAGCTGTCCGACAGCTGAGAGACAGACAGAGACAGAGAGACAGAGAGACAGAGAGACAGAGAGACAGTGTTTGCATATAAAGCTGATGGGTTTTTCCTCCTTCCCATCAGATTTCTACATTAAGCACATTTGCTGAGCCCCCCCTGTTGCAGAGTCACATTATTCTGCTCACATACATACACCTCACACACACACACACACACACACACACAGTTACACAAACCAACACGCTGCACCATATGAATCTTTTTTTCACCTGTTTGTGTCCCACCAGCTTGCTGTGCTGCCAGAGCTCCAGCAAACCAGCTTCATAGCCGGCCAGCAGCAGGTCGTCCGTCTGAAGGAAGCACAGAGCTGTGACGGAGCCTCTCAGGCTGCGAGGACTCTCTGCAAAGACACGACACAGGGCTCAGACAGGAAACATGGAGGCTGGACCATCACTGGGGCCAAGTGGTCTCTCACAGAATCTGTCACCTGTTGACCATGTCCAGCATCGCAGAGAGCAGTCTGCAGACACAGTGAGGACTTCAGGGACTCCTTCCTTAGCGACGATCCCACTTATCCCCCCGTTGTGACCTTGGAAGGAGCTGAAGTGCTCCACCTGTACGTAGAGATAAAGGTTCAGATAATCTACCATTTGTAATTCTGGTCCCAGTCTATATTATTTGTAAGTCAGACCTGGAATGGCTTCCAAAGTTGCACTGTGCCATCATCAGATGCAGTGGAAACAATCATTTCCTCTGGGATGACTTCTTTGGTCACATCTTAAAATCAAAATAACAATTCCAACAAATATGATGCTCAGTTAGTTATTCTGCTTTCTAACATGAGAGAGCGAGAGAGAGAGAGAGGGAAGGAGGCTGTACGTGTGTGCCCAGCTGACCTGTACGTGGGAGGACATAGCAGTGGTGTATTCTCTGCTTGTGCGCACTAATGTGGCAGATTGCTATGCTGGTTTCCCAGTTCCACACATGCAACGCCCCCTGTCCACAGCCCGAGACCACATACGGCCCCTGCAAACAGCAAAACACACACACATCTCCTTCATGATGCAGAGGACGGATTCAAATCTCAAACAATAGATACGTTAGAAACAATGTTTAATCCCTCTGCCGGTCATTTCCTCACCAGGCAGCAGATGGAGGTGAGAGGACTCCCCCAGCAGATCTCTCTGAGACTGCAGCCCCCCTGAAGGTCCCACACACGCAGCCTCCCATCGTTTGAGGAGCTGAGCTAAAATGAGGAACAAGTTGTGATAAAAATGTCAAATCATAATCGTTAGGGAGTTGTGAACTTTTCTTCTGTATCAGTAAAGAGGATGACGGAGAGCAGAATTTGAAGGACGCCTCACCACACAGTCTGGAGTCCAAGCACAGCCGGTGATCCAGTCCCTGTGAGAGTGAGGGAGCGACTTGGAGAGAGCGGGAGGCGATGAACTCACGTCCCAGAGCATCAGGGCCTGAAACAAGACACCAAAGTGGGTAAAGTCTAGAAAAATACAATGAAATCTGCATTTTCTAGCCATTTATTCTCAGGAGTTATATTTTATTCTTTTTGCGATATTCTTTTTGATTTTGAGAAACACAAACCCACCAGATCTTTGCCGCCTGACAGCAGCTGTCCCCCATCAGGACTGAAGGCCAGACAGGTGACCCCTCCAGTGTGGCCCCTCAGCACAGAGCCAGCAGTGGGGGGAGTCCAGGGGTCAGAGGTCAGGTCGCTCACTGACCACAGAGCGATGGTGAAGTCATCTGAGTCGCATGGAAAATGTAGAGGGAAGAGTAAGAAAAGTACCAAACTGTCTAAGAATCATGTTTTCCCACAGCAGGACGTACCCGACGCTGAGGCCAGGTATGAGGAGTTTTGGGCCAGGGCCAGGATGGAGCCCTGCTGCACCCCAAACTCTCCCATCAGTGTCAGTGCTCCCAGTATTTCCTCCTCTCCTCCTCTTTGTCTCTTCCACAGCATCAGATGTCTGTCCGCTCCTCCAGACACCAGCAGCTCAGGACCCCCATCCTGCTCTGCTTCCACGCTGAGCCACATCAGGCACATTATGGACACCTGCAGGTCCTCGGTGGCCCACAGCCTCTCACCTATGACCAAGAACAAATCATTAAGGGTTTGTAGTGCAGAGGACTCAGAAGTAGGGAGAGTTAGGGAAGAAACTGAGGAGATATTCATTCCTCTACCGCTCAATTTTTCTCAAGAAAGTGTACAGGTGTTTCTGATAGAGAACAAACCTGAATCGAGGTTGAAGAGTTTGATGCCGTCGCCGTGGTAACCTACAGCCGCATAGTCTCCCTTTACAGCCACGCACAGAGCGGCGGGCTCGGAGTTTACAACCTTCATTTTCTTCAGAGGAGGCTCCTGCTCACACTGCACCTAGGAACAAGGATACGAGGATTTTATGATGTTGAGCGTACATTCCTATGACAAAAGAGGGATATTTCAAGAAAACGTGAATCGGCAGCTTACTTGGTTTGTAAATGCAGTCACCGATTGGCCGAGTCCCCCTGACCACAGCTGGAGCTAGAGAGCAACACAAGAGGACAACTGTCAAAGAGCAGCTGTGTGTTTGTGCAACCTGCATTCTGTCTGTGCACAGTAATGTTTTGTGTTCATTTCCGGCTGAGCAGTGACCTTGGATGTCACATCTTTATCTCACCGTGTGATCAGAGCCGGCGCTCAGCAGCTTGTTCCCGTTCTCCAGGAAGGTGAGGGCGTCGGTGGAGCCGCAGTGAGCCTGAAAGCGACCCACACAGGTGGAGGTGAGCACAGACCACACCCTCACCTCTCCACACAGGGAGCCGGAGCAGAGCATGGAGGAGGAAGGGGAGAAGCTCAGGCTGCGCACAGAGTGCTGGTGTCCAGATAGAGGCTGAAGGAAGAGGCAGAGGAGGAAGAGCGGGTTTATCACCGGGAGAACCAAACAGCGTCCAAACAACCTCCTGGGTAGATCTCTGCTCGCTCACTTACCGACAGCTTTTTATTCTGGAGCCACTTCCAAACAATCACATCTCCATTCCAGCAGCCAGCAGCCAGCAGCAGACCTTCAGGGTCAAAGGTCACACAATTTAAAGGGCTTGTGCTTGACAGGGCTCCCAACTCATGACCTTTATCAGGGGACCACACCTGCAGAGCAAAAAAGGAACATTTTACATTTTTATAACAGATCAATTCAGTAATTACAGCATTAAATGCTGTAATTATTCAAATTTAATATTTAATACGTTGAGACTAACTTTCAGCATGAAGTCTAGGGACACAGTTGCAAGATGCTTCCTGTCTGCAGTGATGTCACTTCCTGTTATGGTGTTAGTGTGGCCATCAATAAGAGCAGTCCTGAAAAAGAGAAGAAGAGTTTGTTTGTCCATCTGTCCATCAGATAAAGTGATCATTAGGATCTGATGAGTTCTTCTTCTGTGTTTTCTCTGACCTGCAGCCGTTCTCGATGTCCCACATCTCTATCCGTCCGTCATAGGAGGTCGTAGCCAAGTGTCCATCATTCAGGAACGCACAGCTCGTGATGCCATCGCAGCTGCTCACCAGGGACTTCACTTCCTGTTCTCAACCAGGAGAGAAGACGTGTTCAAGACAAGACGCACAACAATGGCTGATGTGTAGAAGCAGAAGAACAACAACACTGTGATTGTAGCCATCAAAGTAATGAAAGGTGCGATCATACCTGTGTGGTCTGCATGTTGATGACGTGCAGCGTTCCCTTCCCGGTGCAAACCACCATCAGACCTCCATCTGGGCTCACAGCCACACAGGTGGGCTCAGAGGAGAAGGTCGACACCAGATCACTACGTTTAACACACAAGACACACAAACAAACACGAGTGATGGTTCAAAAAACTTTGATCACTGTTTGGAATGTTTACTGATAGACTAAAACGCTCTCGGCTCAGTTTCACCTGGTCTCTTGAAGATTCTCATTATTTTGCCACTCGACCACCCGGGCGCCTTCGTTTCCCATCATGCCTTGAGCCCAGGAGTGAGCGGCGGTGTCTGGAGGCTCGTTGAGGGCCTGCTGGATGAAGAGGGCGGGCCAGGAGGAGAGCAGGGTGGCGTGGCGTCGAAGGAACCTCATGCACGTAGAAGCTTTACAGCGGGAAACTGAGAAGAGAAGAAGAACACGTGTGAGGGAGGAAGAAACAAAAACAACAAAAATCCAACAGGTATTTCTGAGTAATGTCTGTTTTAAGACAAACACGTAGGATACAACAGAGGTGTACGTTTACCTTTATCATTCTGGTCCATTCCTGCAAGAAACACAAGATAAACCAGATGAAATTTCAATTTTCTGTTTAGCATTGATTTGATTTAGCAGCATTCCCTTCATGTAGTCACACACTCTTTAAGTGTACCCTGATAACTCACCATACCAGCCGTACACCTCCAGGAGATGGTGCAGGAGGCCGTGGCGCACGTTGGCGTGTAGAAAGGCGTAACTGATGAGCAGCCAGGATAGAAAGCTCTTTTCACCACTTTCCCACTGAACAAAGGCAAAGACAAGCAGAAAGTGGTTTAAAGTTACACTACAGTGTCAGCGGTTTGTTTTGGAAGATCTGTGACAAACCCCTGCTTAGGGTGCGTTCACTGACCAGGCTTAAAGGCAGCTGCTTAATGGTGTTAGCCTCACAATGAAGGTATGTATCCTTCCCAAGTGGGTCAGCCAGCGTCCACAGATGAGCTGTGGAAGGAGACAGTACAGTGACACACACACACACACAGAGCCACTAAAATATGAAGTGACTCATTCTTTGTGTACCCTACCTGCCAGTAGACAGTGGCCATTGACTCTGTCACACTCGGTCGGCAGGAAGAAGTCCTCAAAGGCTCGCTTCACCTCTGCATTGGTCAGAGCCAGCAGGTTGTCAGTGTCTTGGCAATTAGACGGACCAATCAGACTGCAGACAAGGAAGAAAATAGGTTTTAATATGTCGTTCTATAGCAAGGTTGATCAGATCTTTTACACATACCTCAACTTTAAAGGATCAAGAAATTCGCACTTTGCAATTATTTGAAGAGCAGAGTCACAGATTGTTTTCCTGCCATTTTGGATTTGTACCTTTGCAAGCTACGCACTATCCTGGTGAAAGTTGCCATGGGAACACGTCCTTTGGGCTTCCTGCACAAGCTCAGCCCTCTGGCCATTGTGACCTCTTGACCTTGCGAGGCTATGTCATGGCTCGTGTTCAATATAGCGTATAAGTCGCTCTCCCTCAAGCCTGTGGATCAAGAGGAGAGAAGTTTGATGTTGCAGGTTGGAGACCCAGGCCATGTGAGGTAAACAGTGTACTAGGTGTATTTTCAAATACTTCACTTTGGTTGTCAAATCACTTGCAGATTACAGACAAATATATGAAGTCAGATGGTGCAGTAGATGAGCCACTGGCCTCTGCTGTGTGTGTGCGTGTGTGCGTGCGTGCGTGCGTGCGTGCGTGCGTGCGTGCGTGCGTGCGTGCGTGCGTGCGTGCGTGCGTGCGTGCGTGCGTGCGTGCGTGCGTGCGTGCGTGCGTGCGTGCGTGCGTGCGTGCGTGCGTGACGTGACGTGACGTGACGTGACGTGAGCATGCTTTTACCGGTGCTGCTGACAGTGAGAGCTGCCAGTGCCCAGCGCAGTCCCAACACGCCTCTGTACTGCGAGCACAGTCTGTCCAGGCTGTACTGAACCAACTGGCTCAGGGACTGAGGCAGACTCTGCAGGTTCTCCTTCAACTAAGACACAAGGACAGACAACGTCCTCAGTACAACGACATCGGTAGCAGGTTGGTCACAAAAGAGATTCAAAGGAAAGTGTGAGCGTACCAGCAGTTGTTAATATTATGTAATAGAGACATACAGGGTTGAATTTAGACAATTGATGTTTAAACAGTGAAGTCAAACCTTATCAAAGGAGGCAAAGTTCCTCAGGTCCTCACAGGCCAGGTGCAGGTACAGAGGACTCACTGCTCCTTTCTTCATTATCAAAGTCTGGAGCTGGACGAGCACACAAACACACAATACCTTTATTCATCAGGAGAATACAGCATATTCATGAGTAATGAGTGGTGAATCATCGCGAAAAGGTGAGATCATGTGAGCACTCATGTAAAGTTCAAAAAGGAACCTGGTTGTTGAACGCAGCGTCACTGAGTTTCTTCCCAAAGGCGTCCAGTTCCTTCTGAATGATTTCCCTCCGGTCCGGCACGGAGAGCTGTCCCAGGGTGAACAGAGCGGCTCCTCTCTTCCTCACCAGGGTCGGTAAGAGCGGCGAACCGGCCGTGACACTGAGAACCAAACACAAGCCCTGACAGGGAAAGAGCCAGAGGTGGATTTGAGAGTATTTATTTATGCATTATGATAAGAAATAAGGTACAGACAAAAGGTACTGACCTGTGGAAGCTGCTGTGGGATCCAGTCAGAGGTGTTCTGCTTCCGGCCATCTTGAACAAGATCCACACCATCAACCAGCAGTACCAGGAGTCGGTCCTTCTTTATTTCACTCAACCTGGAGTGAAATTCTGACAGCAAATCTCTGAGATAAAAATAAATAAATAAATGTAAAAATATAAAAGGCAACCTGGCGTTCCTGTGGATCTTCTGTATTTCATTGTCATTTTCTAACACCACTTACTGGTACGTTTGGGGAAGAGGTGCTTCCTCCTCCATGTCTTTCATCTTCCTCAACCACTGAATGAGACACCGCAGAAGGTTCTCCACAGAGCGGGCAGACTGGCTAGAAGCTGTAGAGTAAGAGACGGCGTCACAGCCCAGGTTCCTCTTGGACTTATCTCCACTTCGGAGAGCGTTTGCTAAAGCGGCCTGGGTGGAGACGAAGACACAGAAAAGAAAAGATCCATCAGTGTTTTTGTTTCATTACAAGAAAGATTTGTGAACGCATAACTCACTCAAGCGACAATTATGTAACTCATTGCTAAATGTGAGATTATAAATCATTTACCATGAAGACAGTTTTGCCCTCTCCTGGTGCTCCCTCCACCAGCATCATGCCTCCTTTGGTCTGGAGCTGCTGGACCTTCTCCACCGCCCCCGACAGCAGCTTCGCCCTGGCGTAAAACTGCCTCTGCAGCGCCTCCTGTTGCACCTCCTGCTCCTTCACGTCAGACGCCACCTCTGCCTCGTCATCCTCCTGTCAGCAGAGAAACAGAAATGACCTCTGTTAATCAGAAGGATCTACTGTTCAGATGAAAGGATGTGAGAATGGATACAGTTACTAACTTCCACAAACTGCTTCAGCAGAGCCGTCCAAATGTCCTCCAGCACGGCTTTGCCAAACTTGTCAAGGCCTTTCAGATAAGGTTTCCCATCGGTGACGTCTCCCCACTCACACGGATAACTGGGAGAGAAAGACAGACAGGTACCCTCAGCTACAGAATCCAAGGAGACAAATTTACAAATCCAAACTACTGATCTGATCCACAATGTTCACAGACTACATTTAGACATCAGATATTATCATCAGACATTAGATAAGGCTCACTTTTCAGTAACTTTGACATCACTGTCCAGGATCCTTTTCTTCAGGTCGTCCATTTTAGACTGTGCTTCCTTTGATTCAGGGGCAAAGTCTGACCTCCACGCCACAGGAACTGACCTGAGGCGGCACAGAGGAAGACGATGACATAGCAGTACGTTTACTGTTATGTGAAGTTATACCCTCAAGCATTGAATGGAAAGAGATTCATTCAAAACCACAGATTGTTAAAGCAAAATGTGAAACCTGTGTCAGTCGTTTCTTACTTGGTAACGTTTGGATCTCTGAAGTAGCAAAACATTCTTTGTTGTGTGGTGTCTGGGTAGAGAGCCTGGAACTGACGGATCTCCATCTCCGTGATGGACAAACCACCAGGGGCCGAGGCCAGCTGCACATTGAGAAGCTTTTATTTGTCTTAGTATTAACACACAACAATAATAACCATAAGAACCTGGTTACTGACAGCTCCAGATGATAGAGTTATGACACGTCCTACTTGATCTTACCCAGCTGTACTGAGGCAGGTCAGGAAGTACGGGTCGGAGGGGCACCAGGCCGTACCTCTGCCCCAGAATCCCCACCAGCATCTGGCTGCGGCACACCTCAGACAGACACAGCTCTGTTGTTCTACTGGACTCATCCTCCGTCACGCCCCAACGGAGTTCCACCTCCTGCAGGTAGAGGCAGTGTGGTGCAGCGCGGCGCCTGAGCTCTGGGAAGACGCTTCTCACCAAGATGTCGCGTTCTGCGTGCATGTCTCTGAAGGTGGAGGAGATAAACACCCGAACGCCTCGCCACCTGTAGACAGAAGTGAGAGAAAGAATGAACAGCAGAACAATACATATGAAACAATGCTTCAAAACTACTTTCCCATGTCCATTGAAATTGAATTTCCTCTATTTCCAGGATATCTCATAAACATTTTGACCTTAACCTTACCTTAATTTAGGGCTGGGTGTTATTGGGCAGACGTTGCTGGAAACCTGAGGATCTTTTGCGCCCTCTGGTGGTGGGATCTTGTGCAGCTTGTCCAAATGTTCCACATGTTCCAAAAGCCTGGATGATCCTCTTTCTGCCACAAACCTGGTCACATTGGTCAACCAACAAATGCAGGTTAAAAAAAAGCTGTTCCAAGTATTAGAATTACAGGAAACCCCCCCCTTTGCTGGGGCACTGGGCTGAGATTGGAAATTAGAATGATATCGTCTTACCTCAGGGTTTGTTCACTGAAGCCCACCAGCGACACAGTGTTCCTGTTTAGGGTGAGTGTTGAGTATCTGAAATGAGCGTTCAATGGGAAAAGTTTAAGAATGGGCGGGGGGGAACAAAACCAGCCATAAGACCTAAAAAGATCTAATGTAGATACAATACACACGGGTCTGAGAGGAAGATTTGCGTCGTCAGGGCTTTGTCGTTTACAGTCCTGCTGTAGTCATTGAGGATCCAGGTGATGTCGTGACCCAACTGAACCTCACACACAATGATGATGTTGTCCACCTGCAAACATCAAAGCAATGTCATTTGGTTGTCAGTTTGTTCATCATGATTATTACTTTTTCTTTTCAGCCAAGTTCCATTTCATCCATTATCAGAAGCAGATAAGAAATGGTTATCATCAACTGCCAGTTTTTGGATCACTTTATACTACTCCTTCACTTGAAGCCCAGTGATCAACAGATTCACTCCATTCGGCTCAATCTGCATTTGGGTCGACCCCAGCAGGTCCAAATGAAGAAATATCTTAAAACAGAGCTAAATATGCATTAATAAAAAAAGGAACCTTGTTCTTTTTGGTGAGCAGTCTGCTGAGGGCAACGGAACTTTTATCGTTGTTTGAAAGGTTTTCAAATGCCTGAAGAAACAGAAAGAAAGACAAGGCATTCATTAATAACAACAAACTAACTAACAGACTCAAATAGACTGGGTGCGTTTGATTTATTCTCTAAGGTGAGACACTTCTGTGCAAGTCGGTTCAAGTAAAAGTTGGCAATGGAGTGAGTGAAGACAGGACTCCCCTGACCTTTATCTGCTTCTGCACACTCCGGACGTTATCCAAGAGGACGTCAGACTGCAGCTTGGCATTCACAATACCGTAAAAGTCTAATAGCAACAAGCTTGCATCCTCTGCGCTGCTGCTAATCATCAGAGAGAGCAATATGGCCACCTCCATCATCTGGGAGGAGGACAACACAGAAGAATCAGGACGCTCCATTCATCACAACACAACACTGTCTACGTTACACTCTGTCTGAATGCTGTTCAGGTGAAAACATCAACAACAATAACAACAACAACAACAACAGGCCCTTACAGACGGAGTGAGGCTGTCGTCCTCATCCTTTATGCTTCCACTTCCGCTTATGCTTCCACTTCCACATTCGCTTTTACTTCCACTTCCACTTCCCTTGTCCTCGTCCTCATCCTCATCCTCCACATCCTCATCCTCCACTTCCTCATCCTCCACTTCCTCATCCTCCACATCCTCATCCTCCACTTCCTCATCCTCCACTTCCTCATCCTCTTCATCCTCCACATCCTCCCACTCATCCTCATCATCTTTGTTTCCCATCTGCTTCTCAGGGTCTGGTGGGAGGCAGAAGTTTGGTTTCTGGCTCATGCGCTCAGACCTCATGTTGGTGTTGAGCAGGATGACCGTTCGTCCGGGCAGGGGAGGCACGTTATAACGGCAGGAGAGCTGGACGGACGTCTCCAGAGCTTTGCGGTAACGGTCCAACAGGTCGACCGTGTAATTCCTCTGACTGGATGGACGGACAAAAAAATATATAGTCGCATGTTGTATGACAATGAATTGGAGGGCATGTGGACGCAGTTTAAAATCTCCTGAACAAATACAACAATTACACTTGGGGCCCAATATTGTCTAACACATACTTTGCCCTCAGGAGCGCCGCTTTCTTCGTGCGGTACAGTCGATAGATGAAGGGAACTCCCAGCGTCACCCTCAGCCTCTGCCTTTTCTCCGTCTCCCAGTTCATGCGCTTGAAGCGGCTACCCTTGGGAATCTTCTTCATGATACCCTTCAGGATCTCCGTGGCGGAGGGGAGCGCTTGCTGCGAGGCCGAGGCTGAAGGACACAGAGGCAGAGAGGAGGAACTCCACATGTGCATCTACTACAGACGCCACTTCTGGTCTTTATGTACCAATGAATTTATGTAATTTAAGACTTACACGACCCGACCAAGTACACGTTTTGAAAATACACGTTCCACAACAGTTTTAGTGACACAGCAGAAGCGTAGCTCACCCAAACCGTTGAGCTCCATGATGACTTTGTAGGCAGCGAGGAATCTGAAGGGAAACTGTCGGCTCTGAATAATAGATTTCTGTAATGACATAAAAGCCAGAACATGTCACAAACTGTGTGCTGCCAGAGAACCACAAACTGAATTATGCAACAAAGAAGACACATTAATCTTGTACATGAATCTTTTTATAGGAGACAAACAAAATGGCAACATTTGGGGCAATAACCTCTAAGTGTGAAAAGTTATTCCTATTGCTGATGAGTTTGTCTCGCCTTGTCGGTCAGTCTGTTGAGGATCTGCTGGTGATGAGCCTCACTGATGCCACGTGTGATCATGTTCCTCAGGTTCCTCAGCATGGCCATGAAGGGGAGAGACTTCTTGTCTGCACAGTGGACACATGATTTGTACCAAGTTAATATTGCTGTAATGTATGTGCATAGTTTTGATTATTCCTAATATTCATAATACACTGTAAAAGAAAATGTTCAGACACAAATAATGTTCATCAATATCAAAGGTGTAGGGCATTGGAGTGTGATTTGGACCGTGTCATTCTGCTGCAGCTTAGCTCAAGAAAAACGTCAAATAGAACTCCCAACAGCTCCAAATCTGTTGTAATTACACAAATCATCCGCACAAACAGTCAGTCAGTACTACGCCCACAAGTCACCCGAGTTTGAATCACAGTAGAGTTACAACAGTGAACAAAACGGGCAACCACGGGGCCTCTGAGTCACAGCATCTCGTGACCGTTGGTGAATAAATAGAATGCCAGTCCAGTCTTAACGTTAAGCTGGTCTAAATGCATCCGTGACCCCACAAATCTCTGTGCTGCCTCCACAAACTCACACTGCTCTTCTCATCAGGCTCATATAAGAGGGCAAAGAACACGTCAGCCTGCTCCTTTAAGGTCGTGCGTATACTGAGCCCACCTATGAGCTTCTCCCACGTCGCGGCCTTGTTGCCCTCCCGACTGAGCAGCCGTTCCCACGTCTCCGGCTCCTTCAGCTTCATTCGCTTCCCTGCTTTCTCCCTGTCCCAGATACCGCTCAGCCCGCTGTGGATGAACGCTTTCATGTCAGCAGGATATCTGAGAGAGAGAGAGAGAGAGAGAGAGAGAGAGAGACAAAGACACACAATTAGGATACGACCAGGGACACACACCACTCACCTGTCACTCACCTGCAGATTTGACTGACAGCAGATGCTTGTTCCATATGAAACTACTACTGAATGTGTAACATGGAACAATACAAGAACTACTCAAAACTGTGTGTGTGTGTGTGTGTGTGTGTGTGTGTGTGTGTGTGTGTGTGTGTGTGTGTGTGCCTGCCTTACTTTCTTCCCAGGATGGCCATAACATGTTCGGCTGGTTCTTTAATGTGGAGTTTGTGGATCATCTTCTTTATACTGAACTCGCTCTGCTTCTTATCGACCACCGCCACTCGATCGCCAGTGATCTGTAGCTCGACAACAATCAATCAATCAATCAATATTTTCAAATCTAACCATTGTATTACGATCTAAAATCCTTCATGAAGTAAAAACAACTCACAAACTTCTCTAGGGCTTTTGGATCTGATCGGAGCAGGTTTGCCCATTTTGTCATCTCCTCATCGGTGGGTTTCTGAAATACACAGATATTAGATGCGTGAGTACAGCAGAGGACGGCTGAGCAACACACAGCACTGAATATGCATTAAGACCACACTGACGCCCGCTTTGTACCTTGCGTTTGGGCTTGTTCTTGTTGTGCTTGCAGCGGTGTTTGCGCGTGTTGTACTTGGCCAGCTGGTACTCGTTGAACTGCTTGAACTTGTCGGCCATTGCCTTCTTCAGGCAGGCCGGCAGGGAGCGACTGAAGCACTGGGAACAGAATAAATGCGTTTAGCCTGGAAGGAAGGGAAAGCAACGGACCGATACAAACGTACACAAATAGAAAGTTCTCATTGAAAACTACAATATGTTTATACTCTAATTCGTGACATTTTTAATTAATTGTCCTTGTCTTATGTTTTGATATGTAAAGGGCCCAATTGAATATAAGAGGGTTTGTCTCAAGCCGTGTCTTTATAATAAACTAAGACATCAGTGACATAAATGATTGATACCAGTGTGGAAGTATGTCAAGATATTTTCAGCTTGGCTTTTAATTTTTAATTAATTGCATTGTCTAATGTTGCCATGGTTTACTTCACCATATATGCCTCTTCCTATTATTCCTTTTATATTAAGAGCAGTGATCTCACAGTATATCCATAGTCTAAGCTAATACATACATGTATTTAGTATGTAATGAATGTATTGTGTGCGACACTTACTGTGGTGTAGATTTGAACTACTTCCAGCCAATCGGAGGGCAGCTGTATGCACGCACAGAAGTATCTGCGGAAATGTGGCTTGGTCGAGGGCTGATTGGCAGCCAGAGCCAAAAGGAAGTTAGCGGTGATGCGGATGTTCAACTCCTGCCTGGTGTAAACTGCCACCTGGAAGGACAGAGACACAACAAAGAACAAGAGGTGAGTCCTCCAAAACAAAGGTCCACTCTGTCTACTTCGCTTGTTTTTGCTCTGGCACTCACACTAATTTATGATTATGTGTTTGTATGTCAGAGATCTAAAATGTAATAAAAAATCAGCCATGATCAAAGTAAATTAGTACACAGTGACAACTAATTTAGAAAAACCTGACACACACACACACACACACACACACACACACACACACACACACACACACACACACACACACACACACACACACACACACACACACACACACACACACACACACACACACACACACACACACACACCTTGAGGAGAAACTCTGGGTCATGGGCAGAGATTTCCTCCGCCAGGTTTTTGATGCTGGTCCACACGCTGCTCTCTAAGTCCCAATCCTTCTGACCTGGAGCCACGTTTTTATTAACCAGAGAGGAGCACACTGCGTTCAGGAGAAGATACTGGGGGACACAGAGGAAGTCAGGGAAGAGCTTGGTTAAGTAAACAGTAATGTAGTATGTTGAATGTGCTTGTACAGACAGACGTTCTTGCTGAAGAATTACTCCAACCTTTTTGTCCTTCAGTTCCTCTTCGATCTGTTCCTTTCCCATCTCAAGATCAGCAAATTCCTCCTGCCTCGTGGCCCCAGTTTGGTCATGATCCCAGCGGTCCACCTCCATGTCAGGCTCAGAATCCTCCATACTGTCCTCCTCAGAAAGCTGCTGATGTGGGAAAGCAAACAGGGGAGAAACTAGGTCAATCAATCAAATTTATTACGAGCCTAAGTTGAATTATATTCATTTTGTACAATGTAAGGTAAAAAGCAAGTGTATCAACAAATGAACATCTCAAGTACCTCACTTGTCTCTTCACTAGGGGACTGCATCACTTTGGGGATTTCCTCTCCACCTTCATCACCTCCATCATCCCTCTTCTCCCCTCCAACCAGAGCAAGGTTGGGGGTTAACGGCGTGAGATTTGCATCATGGCTGAACAAAGAACCACTAACCAGGGATGTGGAAAGCAGAGAGCCATGGGGGACAGAAGCAGGGGCAGCAGAGGAGAGAGGGGGGACGGAAACGAGGGATGAGCGGCAGTTTAGCAGAGTGTTCTGGGTGCTGAGTAAGGATGAGTTGAGGGAGAGAGAGGAGGTGGAAAGAAGGGTGGATGAGGTGGAGGACAGGGGGGAGGGCTGCAGAGAAGGGCAGGAAAGTGGATGTGATGCCAGAAGTGACAGCTTAGAGGACGTCAGCAAGGAGGCCTGGACAAGGAACTTATTCTCCAGGTTTGGGGGAGCATAGTTGGAAGACAGACTTCTCCCATATGTGAGCTGGTGCTGTCCTCCAGGAGCCACATCTGATTGCAGAAGAGTCAGCGCCTTCATCTCGGCTGAGGAACAGATCAATCCAAAGGGTCACAGGTCAACATAATGGTGAGCCTCTCAAACCACACCTACGCTATGCTGAGATAAGCTGTTCCACAGCATTCCACCAACTGTTTGATTAGCGTTCTATTGTGAGTGAAGGTGTGTGTCTGCTTTGGACACATCCATAAACAGGAGCAAAGTCTGAAAGAACTCAATGTACAACCAAAGAAGTCTCTCAACAATGGGATCATGATTTTATATTCACTCATATTTCATTATCTTTACATGATTAGACTGTGTGACTAAAATCACAGTTGCTTGGCTGTTAGAAGGAAAATCAAAGTTGTGTTTCAGTATAAAGACTGTAGTGACACATCTTCCTCTCTATTAATCTTGTCAAACAACAACACTAGCTAACTTTGCTTTGCTTAACTGTTTAATACAAAAACACACCATTACAAAGTCAGATTTATGATGTTAGGTCCAACGTTGCTTACCACAGTATCAGACTCCGAAGCTACGTTTAATCAACGACGACAACATTGAACTAAAACAGTGATGTCATCAAAACCACAACGTGACGCCATCCAAAACTAAAAGATGTTCCATATCTATTCTACATCTTAGACTTCATGAGACACCACTCAGCACTGGACCTGTTGTAACACGACGACGCGAACCTACGCTGTAATTTAGCTTCAGAACGAGACGTTGCTCACTTGTGTGGAGATCGTATGACTCTTGTATTTTGCATAGGCGTGGCGGTTGGCGACGAGACGCGCAGACAGACTCACCTCTCGGTTTAGCGCCCACGGGCAGAACTTTGGCGGCTTAAACACTTCCTCTGCGGTAAAAAGTCAGATAGTGATGTGTTGTAGTGTAACATTTATTTCTGTCCTGTCAGTCAGTTAACTTACAGTACATTTCCTCTTTGGGCGCAGCGCACTGCTGATTGGTCAGTTATATTGTGTACTTTTGTGCCGTAATAACGCTTATAAGGGCGCACATCTTTAAAACGTCTAGTATAACAAAAAACAAAAGCAAAGGCGCTTCGGGACGTCAACAAAACGAACGTGTAAAAGTGTAAGTATAAAAATCAAACTGTTAGATTGTAGTGTTTCGAGTTGAAAGTGACTGAGCCGTGGTGACGGTACCGTACTTATACGCGTTTGCTCAGAGAGGAAGCGACAAGGCTCCATTTCCGCTGCAGCAGCGAGAAAAGGGGGACGTAAAAAAGAAAGGAAAATGTGGACGGTAACGGCGAACTGAGGCCAGAGAAGGGGCGGTTAACTAAACACACGGTCTGAGTAGAGTTCAGTTGAGAAAGCTTTATTACTATTTGTGTTTCCCGACCGAGTATTTAGACGTCGTACGGGCGTTTGGAGGTGAAGTCGTCTCCTTGTTTGTGCGCTTCGCTTCGCTTTGAGGAAGCAGCTCGGCTAGTAGCTGAACTAGCTAGCAGCTCCAGAAAGAGAGAGAGAGAGAGAGAGAGATGGGGACGAGAGCGAGTCGCTTGCCGGAAGACCCGAGTCCCGCCGCTCTCGGAAAGGATGGCACGAAGCGGGATTCGTACCGGCGACCCCGCTGCACCAGGCCCACCAGCCTCATGGTCGACTTTTCGGGTAGTTTTGAAGACACTGAGGCCAACCGCAGCCGCTCGGAGGAGGGCAGCGACTCGGACATGGGGCAGCATGGGGCGAGCGCGGACGGTAGCCCCGCGGACCACCACACTATCCCCGCCGGCATTAGTCCGGCATCACCTGCGGAGGACAACAATAGCGAGGGGAAACCCGAGGAAGACGGGACTCTAAGCCCCGCGGCTCCCGCCGACGCAGAGCACCAGCCCGGAGAGGAGACGGGCCGTGCTCCTCACCGCACCTTTTCTGAGCGGCTGCCCGGGAATCGTCACTCTTCCGCCCGCAGTGTCGGCGCAAGATCCGCGCGGGTCCGTGGCACTCACCAGCGGCCAGTGTCCGAAGCTTGGATCGGCCTTTACCGTGTCAACAACCGCCACGGAAGTAAGTCATAAATCACACCAAACAGTCATATTTCCTCATAATATTTAAAACAAAAAAAATCTTGCGACTAAATTGGGCAACATCTGGTCTTTACTCATGACCGTCCCAGGTATTTTGGTTTACCTGGATTTGTGAAAGTGTCGCTATTTAAGGTCACATTAAATGTTAGTATGTACAGGGAATCCAGTGATGTGTTAAATCGGTAATGTGGCAATGTTTGGGGCTGCGGTTGTTGATGTTTTCACTTTATATTTAGCCTAAAATAGGATTCGAAAAAAAGAAAACGACTCGTACTACTGTATTGAAGATTTATTGAAATATGCCCCAGCACAACCCTCAATCCACCATTGAAATTATTATGGATTATTCAAGGAATTTACATTCCTAAACAGATAATCTCTTTTCCCGAGCTCACTGCTGGCTGAGACCATCAGAGACTCTATTGTATGAAGCGCGCTAATGCGTCCAAACTGGATGTGATGACATAAAAGCCTCTCATGTCACATGTCCTCCGTTGACAATGGTGGTCATGTCATGATGCAGCATGATGCTGTGAAAACACGGAGCAAACGAACTTCCTGCGGTTTTACAGAAATAGGAACAAACCCTTGTGTTGGCGGTATGAAAACAGAGCGTCATATGCAGGATGATGGTGGTGGGACAATTAAGTTAACATTCCCAGGTCAGACCTAATAGTGGAGTGTGTGTCCCGGGTCAGGTCACCAGCAAGTGTGGGGAACTGGGTCAAAGCTTCACGTGCCTGCTCACTAACTGGCAGCAGCTCATAGATAAAGTCAGAAGAATGTAGGGCAGCGAGGCACTACTCCTCTGCCCTCCACGCTGAGCTGCGGCCTGGCCTGCACTTCAGCTCTCCGTTAGGACCCAAGGTGACCGTTCCTCACAGGATAACAATGCAGCCGTTTATATCGGAGCGATCGTGTTTCAGTCCACCCCTTCTGTTTGCCAAGTCAGCTCGTGTAGGCTAGATGTCCTAACACAGCACTTGTGCTCAATGTGATGCGCCTCATCTATCATTGATGTGTCGCCGTGACATGGTATGTTAATCTCAGCACTGTTGTCTCTCGGCTCTCTGCAGATATCCGCTGTCCTTTCTGCTCAAAGCCTTTCCCGGGCGGCCGCATTGAGGATCACCTGTTGAGCTGCCTCACATCTCCCCCGCTACCTTACAATAGTAAGTATCATATCACAGAAATGGCCCACAGCCACGTTGTAACGGGGGGAAATGCTGATGGGCCGTCTTGATTTGACACAAATGGAGAGAAGGTCATTGGAAATGTCGCCTGTGTGTCCTCTGTGCCGTGTCTATGGTGACTCTGCCGTCTAAAGCTGTGTGCGTGTTTGTGTGTTTACAGCCGATGTGCTCAGTAAAGACAGCGGCGAGTGTTCAATCTGTCTGGAGGATTTGTTACAAGGAGAGACCATCGCCCGGCTGGCTTGTCTCTGCGTCTACCATAAGAGGTAAATGAGGTCATCTGCCAAACTACAAACTACAAAACATGAATAATGTGATGGATGTGCAAATGTGGCGGTGCCCAAAAGAAAGAAGCGCCGTATGAGATGGAACCCACAAAGGATCAAAGCCGTCCTTTTTTCTGTCCACCAATTAGTTGTGCGTGTGTGGGATGAGTATGTGCTCATCTTTTAACGATGATGTCAAACGGCTGCACGATCATTGAAATTTAATTGGATGGAAATCATAAACACTAACAAATCTGCAAACCATGTCGTAACTAAGGACACACACACACACACGGTGAGAGAAGTGAAACTGAGCTCTCTACTCTCACATGTGGATTTAATCCCAAATTGCGACTTAGTGGAGGATTTGAAAAACAAACAAGGGAAGCTGAAACACAGCACGAGGTCAAGTCGTATACGTAGAACATAACAGGAACATAATAACGAAACTGTCTCTATTTGACTCATATTTAGGGTTGAGTCTCTTTAATGCTGTACCATGATGTGTGAATGCTCTCATAAATGTCATATAAACAGATTTGTTAATATTCTTGAACGTTACCATCAAAAAATGCATTGAAAATTTGGCGAAGACACTTCAGAACTGAAACTCATACACGGTTTGTGAGGAGGGAAGCGGTGTGATAACACGGAGCCTTTCCAGTCACAGTGACCACGTGTCTCTCTCTGTTCTCATGTTTTACCTCCTGTTTCTTTCTCGTTCAAGAAGCCGCAAAGCCCTTAAACCCACGTGAGAACCATTGTGTCTTGTTTCACACCGTCGATCAGTGACGGGGTTAAGCCACATGTGAGACGCCACAATGGAACGCTCTCTTTGTGGCAGTAGTAGGGAGGCAGTAGTCGAGTGGGTAGAGCTTCCGCTTGAGAACCGGAGGGTTGCCGGTTCGAGTCCCTGCCGAGGTGCCCCTGAGCAAGGCACCGAACCCTCAATTGCTCCCCCCTCTGCGAAGGGTGGTAATATGATGTAATGTAAGTCGCTTTGGATAAAAGCGTCTGCCAAATGATCGTAATGTAATGTAATGTAATGTGGCGTCTCAGGGCTTCTTAACACGACTTCATCGAGTCTAATGTCTCTCTGTCCAACGTCTGCTCTCTCTCCCTGCAGTTGTATTGATTCCTGGTCCAAGGTGAAGCCCTGCTGTCCAGAACATCCCTTCGATTGATTTAAGAGGTCACACGTATTCCACACAGTGACCAACCTGACTCAGGTAGATGTGTGTGTGAGACTCGACTTCAATTCAATACTTAAATCCATTTATTGTGTTTAATTTTCATTTGCATAGATTTAACATTATTTGCATCAGTACTTGCGCACACACACACACACACACACACACACACACACACACACACACACACACTTCATTTGAATATACAGTCTGAATAATGGGCGCAAGATGCAGGGGTTTTGTCGCTTCAAATCGTATCCATAGCAACTAGATACGTCTGGATTATCACAGTATGGATTCTACAGCCGAAGGATAAAAATGTGCTTTCCCTTTTGTACTTTTCTACTGTTTACAAAGGAATGCACCGTTTCCCTCGCATTTATTGACGATATGAGTATTATTGCTGTTTTTAGGAATAGAAAATCTTCAGCCAGTGTGGTAATGTTACAGACTAGTCTTAATGCACTTGATAAAAGGTGTAACCGTCCCTTTTCCTCTTCCATCCTTACAGGAGACTATACTGAATCCCGATACTGCAGATAACATGTATATTTGAACAAATGAATGCGCCAATGCCAACAACACCTGAGCAGAGAACCCGGCTCTCCTGCGGGGAAAACAACACTCGGCCACGCCCCCGGCGCTCTCTGTTTGGATCGGCTCGTCTGAACTCGGTCCGGACCATTTCAGGCTCAAAAACTCCCCAACAATAAAACAAAAGAAAACCAAGCTGCTTTCGTCTAAAATCTGTGGCCCGGACCGCCCGCCCGTCTGTCTGAACAAAGCGAGGTCGTCTGGACTTCAGCCCAACACAACAGAACCTGTCAGATTGATGTCATCCTAGGAGCGGTGGAACGTTCTCCACAAAGATCTTGAACTTGGGCAGGAACGCAAAAAAACAACAACAACAACCTGAACGGTGATTCTGCGTCTCCTGCTTGTCGTTTTCACTCAGTGGGATTTCTTTACCATTTTATCTGCCATTTTGCAAAAAGAGTATTGTTCCATGTCGTACAACGGATGAATGTTTCTTTCCTTGGCGAAGCCCAATGAACCAAACCTCAGACTGAAAGCGTGAACTGTTACCGTAGAAACAACACGTTGCTTTATTTTGATCTCTAGCTGCGGGTGGAGGGCTTGTGTGGTGAACGGGAGCTGCTATATCCAGGTGTTCTCTGTTGCTGCCTGTGTACATTTCAGGGGAGGCTTTGGTGTTTATTTGCGGGGGGTGGGGGGGGCAGTGTGTGTTCTGAGTAGGTCCAGTTGTCCTGTAGGTGGTTTAGTGCTGAGCTCCATGTGCTGCTACTTGGTGGTTTGCGTAGGAAGGTCGTAGGTATTTCAAAGGACCATGGTAGCGGTTGTGTTGGCACCAATTTGAGCACTTTTGTCCCTCGAGACAGGATTTTGTCACATAAGGTCTAGGATGAGGTTGTGTGTGTGTGTGCACGTTTGTTTGCGTGCGTGCGTTCAGACGACAACTGGGGGCTAGACGTGTCCTGAAGATGATATCATGTTCAAGATAGAAAGTGTGTGTGTGTATCTGTGCATTTGCCCAGAGAGGTCTGCTTGGTGAAGTGGGTTACACACACACACCCCCCGCCCCCCGGCCTCCCCACCCCCTTTTTAGCTGCAGTCTCCCCGGCAACATCCTTTTACGTGTGGCAACATGGCGGCCGGTGCGTCTCCAGTCCTGGCTGGATAAAGGAATGTGGTCCCCGTTCTTCCACAGTCTCTGGGGAGGAGTCCGGGTTTTTGGACCGGGCTCCAACCGGCGGGTCGGCCATCTGGTTCTATGAATGCCAGATCAGAGGACGGATTGAGGGATGTATTTTTGGGGCATGTTTACGCCGTGTGGCATCTGCCTCTTTGCCCAACACTGGAGGCTACGGACAGCTGATGGTTAATAATTGTACAACCCCCCCCCCCCTCCTTCCCCCTTCCCTTTTTTAAATATTTTAGATATTGTATCATCACCACTATGATTCTAAATATTGCTAAATGTTTTAAATGGCTTCCCTTTGCCTTTTTTGTGTGTGCGAGTGTGTGTTGATTACCTTTGCCAGGTGAAGGGGTTAATGTGCAAACTGATACTTGTGTTTTTAGGGTGAGCTGAGGCGCTGGACCCGGCCGGTCAGCAGAGGCCACGGCCCAGTTGATTTGGGTCGCGCTCGGACGGGCCAATGGAACAAAATCATTAATCGATTGCCATGCTGCCTGCTCGCGTTCAGATCGGCACAAAGGGTCGGCCCGGCGCACAGGTTCCCCCCGGCCTTTTTATAGTTCTAGTCCTAGGTGTTCTAAAGTCCGAGGTGCTACGAATCGTCCCGCCACTAGAGGGCATCCCTGTGCATGTTCCCCCCCACCCACGTTTTTTGTATTGGAAGAGGAAAAAACAATGCCAAAAGTGTGTGTGTGTGTGTGTGTGTGTGTGTGTGTGTGTGTGTGTGTGTGTGTGTGTGTGTGTGTGTGTGTGTGTGTGTGTGTGTGTGTGTGTGTGTGTGTGTGTGTGTGTGTGTGTGTGTGTGTGTGTGTGTGTGTGTGTGTGTGTGTGTGTGTGTGTGTGTGTGTGTGTGTGTGTGTGTGTGTGTGTGTGTGTGTGTGTGTGTGTGTGTGTGTGTGTGTGTGTGGGATGAGCTGCTTCCATCATTAGGTGTCACATTTGTTGTGGTGACAATGAGTTCTGATGTTACTCAAAGTACACATGTATACTTTGGCTGTGAGGGATGGGGGGGGGCGGGGCTTGGTTAAAACAATCTGAGACCAACGTGAATCAGTTCCTGCATCTATTCGCCCTCTCTCTCTCTAAACTACGTGGTGCAATACCTCAATTTTTACCAATGCTAACTATAAATGCTCTGTGTGTGACCCCGGCCCCCCCCCCCCCCCTGACCAAGGACGCTATTTTGTATAACGTCACCTTGGTTTGGAATGCCCCCCCCTTTCCCTTTCCCTCGCGCTTTGAGACTGGTATGCGGCGTATTAGAGGAGAATGTTTATTGATTGCGTCACCACAGTGGTATCTTATCTTGCATCCCCTCGACATGGACAATCTGCCTTTACTCTGGTATTAAAACAAATTGAGTTTTTATTTATTAAAATTGTAAATATGTAATGCAATTCAAGAAACCGCTTGGTCTTTGTCTGTTCAATATACTGTTTCTAAGCGCCGATCTTTTGTATGTCTCAGAAGTTGTTTTTATATGTATTTTTTACAATAAATATGTGTGACAGATGTTTTGTGTATGTCTGTTTTGCCTGCGTTTGTGTGTAAGTGTTGAGGTGTGTGTGTGTGGTTGTTTGAGCGTGTCGGGTTATATCAGTCACCGGCGAGAGGAATGCGACGATTCTTCCAATGTGTCTGGATCACACAGAATATAACAAGACTAAGTAAGAGTTGTTGCTGCTGCAGTGCCGTGCTACTTGAGGCACGACGTCATCTTCATAGAATACATGAAGACTTTTAAACGCAGCAGTGACCCGGGTGTGGACAGAATACTTTTGCTGTGGCCCCTCTGGAGGCACCATGGTGCCTTCACAGCATCACTGTGATGACTGACAGATGCTGAGCTCAGATGCAGCAGTATTGCGCAATGTGAAGACTTTCCAAATTCACACAGGATTTTTTTTTCTTCACTTTGGCGAGCCAGGAAGTCAAACCTGACAACATAAATGACAGCGTGAGTGCAGTGGAACGCTCATTCACAGATTGAAAGGTAAGCACAGCCTTTATGCTCTTTTTGGGGAAATCATTGTTATTCTGCTGCTCTTTTTAGAATATAAAAGAATAAACTTTGTTGTTCATTAAAACTTAAGGGGAATTTGACTGTGCTCACAACATAAACATTAAAGACGATGAGATATTTGACATCACGATGGTTTAAACGCGCTTCGCTCTGTTACTGCTTGTGTCGCACATACAGATAGTTTAAAGCAGGGGTGTCAAACTCATTTTAGTTTGGGGCCACATTCGGCCCAATTTAGATTCAAGAGGGCCGGATTAGTAAAAATCAATATATATATATCTATAAATGGATGTAAATGGACAACTTCCCTTTGTTTTAGTTCAAAGAAGTACAGGTTCATATTGCAAATGTGCTTTTATTGAACTATCTTTTTACAAAACATACGATAAACAACCTGGAATTTCTGAAGTCAGTGGTTCCCAAAGTTTTTCTGCAGGCCCCCCCCTTCTGTAGATAAGAATAGTTTCGCACCCCAACACACACACACACCTTTAGCTTCCAAACTCCACTGGAATTTCAAACATTGTAATTTATAAAACTGCAACTTATTATTTAACAAAATAATAAGGTGACAAATTACCTTTACTGCGATATGAAGAAGTATGGCCTCATTCATTTGCCTGAGGCGATACTTATTTGTATGGCTCCTCTTCCCATCGCGCACCGCAATAGCCTATCAGAGAATCTATCCTCGGAAAATCACCCTTCGTTTAGCGCTGATCTAATGCTGATGTGGAAACGCTGCATTTTGATCGCGAAATGCCGTGACTTCGCGGGTGGGTCACAGAATCGACATGCGTTGTGGGTATGGACAATGTACGTGTAAAAGCTCTTTGCTCTCGTCACATAAAATGACTCGGCGGGCCGGATTCGGCCTGTGACACCTGTGCTTTAAAGTAAATGTTGCTGATAACTTTGAGCCTCTTTAAGACCTTTTGAGTAATTTAAAGGCCCCTAACTTAAAGTCTTCAGCAGTAAGAAACCCTTGTGAAGCAGCAGTGGTCAATTTTGCTGATTTCACAGCTTTACCTGGAAAGCCACAAACACATTTTCATAAGTTTAAATGAGCTGAATAAAGGTCAATAAACCAGTGGCAGTCACGAGTTTGGCTCTCATCATCAAGCATCACATTGTGCATCGTAACCTTAATAACGCAAAACTGGGACTACCCACTTCTGGCAGCACACAGTTCATATCCCATTACCACATATTCTGCCCTGTGATTTGGTTTCACTCTGGTTTGTTTTGTCCAGAATGTCAGGAAGCACAGCTCTCACAGCCCTCATGTCCAAAGAGACGCAGGATGTCCCCGGCTCTGACCTGTCCTCTCCGCCGGCCTACACCAACCAGCCCCAGGAGCCCCCTCCTTACTCTGCAGCAGAGGTCACCTACCCTCCATCCATGGTGCAGCAAGACATAGAGACGTCGGACACAAGTCCACATCTAGCTTCGTCTTCTTTCGATGACAGCACAGTGAGGAGGGGCTTTGTAGGAAGGTTTGTGCTCAGCTTCTATATTTGTGTACAATTATTTATTGCAGTGTTGATTTGTTGATTGACGTCTTGATGTGCCTCTGTGTAGGTGTTCTGCATCGTGACTCTCATGCTGCTCTTCACCTTCACTGTTGTGTGTGTGTTCACCTTCTCCAACGTGGTTAAAGAAGCCGTGCAGCAAAACCTGTGGGCCTACCTCAGCTCCTACATCATCTTCCTTGTGGTCGTTAGCGCTTTCAGCTGCTGCAAGTCTTTCAGAAGGCGTCACCCCTGGAACATCGTGGCACTGGTGGGTTGGATCAATAGAGAAATTGATTTGTAGGTCTTGACCAGTTGTCTTTGCATTCACATACAGTATGTGGATGCATGGAGTTTGTTAAGATGGATCTGTTCTTCTGTTGCTTCCAAATGAAAACCTCAGTTTGTTGAGGTTTGGCTGACATTTGAAATGAGGGCAGTGTGTTCCTTTGCTGCGATGGCTTCCTGTAGACCGCATTGACACTGAAACACACACACTGCTGGGCTGGTTAATTTCCCCTGCTGTTTGCGTTTGTGTCTGCAAATGTATACAAATTCTACACAACAACTGTAATTGCAGCAATACAGAATGTAAACTACAAGGCACTCAGACGGCGCAGACAGCATGGAAAGTCCTGTGACAACAAACCCATATTTGTAGGAGGAGCTATAAATGTAGATTGACTGTTGTGTCTGCAGGTGGTGGTCAACCTGAGCTTATCCTACATGGTGGGAACCATCGCCTCCTTCCACAACACCACCAGTGTGGTCATCGCCACGGGGGTAACCATTGCCATATCTGTCGCCATCATCATCTTCTCACTACAGGTCAGACACACAGAGAAGTGAAGCCTCCTGCATATAGACACACACACTTATCAACTGCTTCTATGCTGAGCCATCATTTTAAAGAGGAAGTTACTAGAATAAAAATATCTTCTCTACTATATTGTTACTGACCGTGTGTAACATGTAGAATCCAGTATGTGCTATAGAATGTACCAGATGATTGAATAGCATGTCCTAATGCCTGGCTGTGTTGTCTACAGACTCGTTTTGATATGACCATATGGTCCGGTGTTCTGCTGATTCTGGTCGTGGACCTGATGATGTTCGGGATCTTCAGCACTTTCTACTTCTCCTCCATCATTGAGCTCCTCTGTGGATGTCTGGGAGCTCTGCTGTGCTCACTGGTGAGGGACACGGGAGGATGAGATGAATGAAGGAAGATGCAGACGCAACAATAGTTCCTTCTGTCCTGGTTCATTCTGAAGGAACCAACGGATTTGATTGATTTGTGTGTGTGTGTGTGTGTATGTGTGTGTGTATGAGCAGATTACATTTTACATTTCTTAACATTAACTAGTGCAAAGGTCAACCTGCAGTAACAACTTCAATCTTCTGCTCTCCTCTCAGATCCTGATGATTGACGTTCAGCTGTTGACCGGGAGGATGAGCCACCGCGTGGATCCGGAGGATTACGTCAGTGGTGCCCTCATTGTCTACCTGGACATAGTCCTCATCTTCCTCTACCTGCTGGGGGATCAGTGAGAACGTAGACGTAAGGCGTGTAGACGTGCACACACTCCACAGTGAACCCTCAATAAACCTGGCCTTTGTCTTGAATGAACAAATTATGATTGGAAAATCAAAGCAAAATCCACTTTCATGAACATGTTTTGCCTCAGATCAACACAGAATAGCAAAATGCAATTAATATAGGAACATGAGTGCAACAGGACACATCAGATGGATCAAGCCTCCTCTTCTTCTTCTTTTGCCCTGTAAACTTGCCATGTGTCACTTCAGCCTGGTGCTGACCCAGAGGGACTCACGGCTGGTCAGAATGTAACTCATTAACTCTTCTCAGGTGCAGTGTCCAGCGTGCTCTGCTTCTCCTCCTGGAACATTAAACAGGTATCTTGAAAAGAAAACAATTTTTTGTGGTGACAATGAGTTCTGATGTTACTCAAAGTACACATGTATACTTTGGCTGTGATGGATGGAAGGGTGGTTGGTAAAGACAATCTGAGACCAACGTGAATCAGTTCCCGCTTTGAGACTGGTATGCGGCGTATTAGAGGAGAATGTTTATTGATTGCGTCACCACAGTGGTATCTTATCTTGCATCCCCTCGACATGGACAATCTGCCTTTACTCTGGTATTAAAACAAATTGAGTTTTTATTTACTAAAATTGTAAATATGTAATGCAATTCAAGAAACCGCTTGGTCTTTGTCTGTTCAATATACTGTTTCTAAGCGCCGATCTTTTGTGTCTCAGAAGTTGTTTTTATATGTATTTTTTTTTACAATAAATATGTGTGACAGATGTTCTGTGTATGTCTGTTTTGCCTGCGTTTGTGTGTAAGTGTTGAGGTGTGTGTGTGTGGTTGTTTGAGCGTGTCGGGTTATATCAGTCACCGGCGAGAGGAATGCGACGATTCTTCCAATGTGTCTGGATCACACAGAATATAACAAGACTGTAAGTAAGAGTTGTTGCTGCTGCAGTGCCGTGCTACTTGAGGCACGACGTCATCTTCATGAAGACTATTAAACGCCGCAGCGACTCGAGTGTGGGTGTGGACAGAATACAGAAGTGACAGTAAAAGGATTCTGAAGTCTAAAAAAGAGAAGTTAAGCAATTCCTGACTTTTCCTGTGGCCCCTCTGGAGGCACCACGGTTCCTTCAGAGCATCACTTTGATTACTGACAGATGCTGAGCTCGGGCGCAGCAGTCTTGCGCAACGTGTGGATTTCCAAATTCACGCAAGATTTTTTTTCTTCACTTTGGCGAGTTAGGAAGTGAAACCTGACGGCATAAACGACAGCGTGAGTGCGGCGGAGCGCTCATTCACACAGTTGCACCGCCCGCAGCAAAGGTAAGCACAGCCTTTATGCTCTGTTTGGGAAATCATTGTTATTCTACTGCTCTATTTAGAATAGACTAGAATAAATGTTATTGTTCTTAAGGGGGAATTTGTTTTGTGTACAGTGCTGTACATTAAAAACAATGAGACATTTGACTTCACGATGGTTTAAACGCGCTAAAGTTCTTGTGTATTTATCACACATCGCTCTGTTACTGCTCGTGTCGCACATACAGATAGTTTAAAGTAAATGTTGCTAATAACTTTGAGCCTCTTTAAGACCTTTTGAGTAATTTAAAGGCCCCTAACTTAAGGTCTTCAGCAGTAACAGGAAGAAACCCTTGTGAAGCAGCAGTGGTCAGTTTTGCTGATTTCACAGCTTTGCCTGGAAAGCCACAAACACATTTTCATAAGTTTAAATGAGCTGAATAAAGATCAATAAACCAGTGCCAATCACGAGTTTGGCCAATAACAGAGGCAGAAGGGAAGTTTCAGTGTTACCTTTGGACTTCGTCCTCTCTCATCATCAAGCATCACATTGTGCATCGTAACCTTAATAACGCAAAACTGGGAGTACCCACTTCTGCCAGCACACAGTTCATATCCCACTACCACATATTCTGACCTGTGGTTTGGTTTCACTCTGGTTTGTTTTGTCCAGAATGTCAGGAAGTACAGCTCCCGTCATTTCCAAAGAGACGCAGGATGTCCCCGGCTCTGACCTGTCCTCTCCACCGGCCTACACCTACCAGGCCCAGGAGCCCCCTCCTTACTCTGCAGCCCCGGCCACCTACTCTCCATCCAAAATGCAGACGGAGCCCACCACGGGGGGATATCAGTCCTTCAGGGATATACAGCAAGAGATAGACACGTCAGACACAAGTCCACTTCTAGCTTCGTCTTCTTTCGATGACAGCACAGTGAGGAGGGGCTTTGTGAGGAAGGTTTGTGCTCAGCTTCAATATTTGTGTACAATTATTTGTTGCTGTGTTGATTAGTTGATTGACGTCTTGATGTGCCTCTGTGTAGGTGTTCTGCATCGTGACTCTCATGCTGCTCTTCACCTTCACTGTTGTGTGTGTGTTCACCTTCTCCAACGTGGTTAAAGAAGCCGTGCAGCAAAACCTGGGCGCCTACATCAGCTCCTTCGTCATCTTCATTGTGGTCGCTATCGCTCTCAGCTGCTGCAAGTCTTTCAGCAGGCGTCACCCCTGGAACATCGTGGCACTGGTGGGTTGGATCAATGGAGAAATCTATTCGTGGTCCTGACCATTTAGGTTTTTGCTTTGACATATTTGGATGCAGGAAGTTAGTTAAGATGGATCTGTTCTTTTGTTGCTTGTTGCTTGTTGAGGTTTGGCTGACATTTGTGTTCCTTTGCTGCGATGGCTTCCTGTACACCGCATTGACACTGACACACACACTGCTGGGCTGGAGTTCATTTCTCCTGTGGTTTGCTATTGTGTCTGCAAATGTATACAAATTCTACACAACAACAACAACTGTAATTGCAGCAAAACAAACTATGAGGTATATGTAAACTACAAGGCACTCAGACGGAGCAGACAGCATGGAAAGTCCTGTGACAACAAACCCATAATTGTAGGAGGAGCTATAAATGTAGATTGACTGTTGTGTCTGCAGGTGGTGGTCAACCTGAGCTTATCCTACATGGTGGGAACCATCGCCTCCTTCCACAACACCACCAGTGTGGTCATCACCATGGGAGTAACCATCGCCGTATCTGTTGCCATCATCATCTTCTCACTACAGGTCAGACACACAGAGAAGTGAAGCCTCCTGCATATAGACACACACACTTATCAACTGCTTCTATGCTGAGCCATCATTTTAAGGAGGAAGTTACCAGAATATTAATGGCTGCTACTATAGCTATTGTTATTGAACGTGTCAAGTGTACCGTGCAGAATCCAGTATGTACTATAGAATGTACCAGATGATTGAATAGCATGTCCTAATGCCTGGCTGTGTTGTCTACAGACTCGTTTTGATATGACCATATGGTCCGGTGTTCTGCTGATTCTGGTCGTGGACCTGATGATGTTCGGGATCTTCTGCACTTTCTACTACTCCTACATCACTGAGCTCCTCTATGGATGTCTGGGAGCTCTGCTGTACTCACTGGTGAGGGACACGGGAGGATGAGATGAATGAATGAAGATGCAGACGCAGCAATAGTTCCTTCTGTCCTGGTTCATTCTGAAGGAACCAACGGATTTGATTGATTTGAATGTAGCTATGTGTGTGTGTAGATTACATTTTACATTTCTTAACATTAACTAGTGCAAAGGTCAACCTGCAGTAACAACCCTTCGATCTTCTGCTCTCCTCTCAGATCCTGATGATTGACGTTCAGCTGATGACCGGGAGTATGAGCCACCGCGTGGATCCGGAGGATTACGTCAATGCTGCCCTCAATGTCTACCTGGACATAGTCCTCATCTTCCTCTACCTGCTGGGGAGGAGGTGAGAACGTAGACGTAAGGCGTGTAGACATGCACACACTCCACAGTGAACCCTAAATAAACCTGTCCTTTGTCTTGAATGAACAAATTATGATTGGAAAATCAAAGCACAATCCACTTTTTGTCTTGGCTTTACTTTAATAAAAATGTTTAATTGAACAAGCATGTATTGAATTTATTGTTTCTAATTTCTTAACACTCTGGCAGTTACAGTATAAAGAATAATAAGTATCAAACCCACCCAACATGTTTTGGTTCAGATCAACACAGAAAAGCAAAATGCAATTAATATGGAAACATGAGTGCAACAGGACACATCAGATGGATCAAGCCTCCTCGTCCTCTTGTTTTGCCCTGTAAACCTGCCATGTGTCAACTCATTAACTCAGGTGGCACTCGACTCCAGAGATTAAATGGACGTAAACAACAATTTTCTGACTGATGTGAACGACAACAGGGAGACAAAATGCAACTTCAGACAACCTTTACTGGTCCAACAACACAAAACCAACAATTAATGACACAGCATCTCAGTGAGCAACAAGGAGCGACGACGCCATCCAGCAGCCTGAACCCAGCGCTCTGCCTCACCACGGGGAAGGATAGTTGAACTGGATCCGCAGCAGGTACTTCATGCGAATCTGGGCAGGATCGTAAACCACAAACTCGTTGTAGAGGAGAGAGTACCGGCTGTTTTTACCCACAGACGTCTTCACTGCAGGTCCCATTGGCACCGTCACATCATCTCTGAGGAGCACAAAGGAACAAAACATGTTAGAGAGAACAAACGCAGAAGACTTAAGACTTTAGATGAAGTGAAGCAAATGCAGTACTGTCAAATAAATTAGGATTTGAGTCACGGGCTAAAACAAAAACCCTAATATGGTCTGTTGAGGACCTCAGGGTTGCTGGTTTTGTAACAACATCATGTTTTAGAGTGCACAGAGGGAATCCTCAGAGTTAGAGAAGTGGCACAGTGGGAGAGAGGGCAGGATGAATGAGCGATGCAAGGTCGGTCCATTAAAGTATGAGTCACCAGAGAACAAGCGGAGATCTACCTGCAGCACTTTCATTTAAGTGGTTCTACTCCAAAAGGCCTCTTCTTGAAATGAAGCACTGACATTTCTGTAAGGCCTCAGACAAACAGGCTGACGTCATGACAACAAGTATACAACTAAGCACTGATTAAGAGGGTAGATGTCAAGGTACCTGTCGTGAAAACTGTAGGAAACATGTTCAAGTGGGCGAATTATGCTTTTTATTTTCAATTTAGTGTAATATAACAGGGAGGATGTGTCGACACATTGCTCTGCCTGTTTCTTCCTGTCCTGAATGCTTTGTTTTGTTAAAGTATTGGCCACATTTCCCTTCTCACATAATGATTTCTGGTGTGCAACACTGTGAACAGTGGAATCGATGACTTGTCTGTATGAAATCAGGATAATGAGAGAGACTAACAGAGTGACAGATGTTTTGGGGTCAGGTCCCGTCTGTCCCAAGCCCTTGGTGCTGTGTTTTCCAGTGGGCATATTGTTGGCATCATAGTCGGCGTCCAGCAGCTCGTTACAGTCGCCCAGCGCGACCTGCAAACACACATCCACATTGATTATAGATTACAACGACCTTCTGACTGATAACTGTAGAGGGATATCAACACCAACCAATGATACAAACAATTTCACTTACCTAACCCTAACCCTAACCCTTTTCTTCCATGATCAGCTTCATGTTAGTTTGACACAGGTGACAAATGGCTGCTGTGAAAGCTACAATAGGAAGGTTTGAAAGAGTGTATGATTCTTTCTTTGTCTCTTTGTTGTCTTCACACACTGCATGACTCAATAAAACTAATTTGCGATCGCAAAGTATAGATTCCCTAAGAACAAACAAACCGCTTAAACTCTTGTGGAAGGCAGAATGTTTTTCTTGGCAGGTACAAGTTCTTCTCTCACTCAGCTGGTGGGACAAAAGGCAAAACACAACTCACCTCACACAGCAGCAAGAGGCCAATGTTGTTATTCTCACAGGCAAAGCAGTAGTTGGCGCTCTTTGACGACATGTCAGCGAAGTAGACTCCTTTACCAAACTGGACAAAAGACATATATTTGTATTTATATAGTAATGGCTGCATTATGTCAGCTTTCAGGTGTGTCGGTGCGATAATCTGGTGATTTACATGTTGGCAGACAAACCAACGAGCCACTATTGATGTTGTTAGTTCCCCCTGTGCTGTTTCTGCTGTGACATGTAGGAATGTTTGCTGTGAGAAAGGACCAAAGAACATCCTGTCCCTCCTACCATGTAGCCAGTGACGGGAGCTTCAGGTGGAGCCACTCGGAGTCCCTTGCTGAGGATGCCGACCCAGTTGGACAGGCGGGAACCGTGCCACAGCAGAGTCCTGGTATACACACGCACACGCACACACACACACACACACACACACACACACACACACACACACACACACACACACACACACACACACACACACACACACACACACACACACACACACACAGATCGTTTACACCTGAGACCACATGAACCAACCCTGTCCTGTCATGTATCCGGGCTGCTGCACTCTTAGCTGCTCTTGCCTGTTGTGCATCTGTGAGAGGAAGTTGTCCCTCTCGCCCTCTTTGTCCACTGAGAAGATGTCCAGCACCGTCATGGTGTAGTCACTGTGGGTTTTGGCGTGTGTGCTCTGCAGGTACTTCTCTATGAGCTTCACACAGCAAAGAGGAGAGTTTACAAAACAGGAACACCAGCAAGGGACCACAGTGTAAATAAGTTATTATACTTTTATGTGAGTTATGAGCATTTAAATACTGAGGAGTCTGATCGTTTATGTGCCTTTGATTCAAGCTACAATAGGTCCTGTGGTTGTACTGAGGCTGTCTTTGGTGGATAAACCGGTATTCTGACATGGTCCATTTCATTGGCTAGGTTTGAATGGAGCCTCTCTGAGTGCAGACGTGCACAATGACACGCCTATGAACACAACAGAGCTACGTGGGGACTATAAGTAAGAAACAATGGGTTTCTTGAAACAAAAATACCAACCCAAGCTATTTAAAGCAGTCTATACTTTCCCTCTTTAGCCTCTTAATCCTACAGTTACATACCCAAAGGAAAGGACGAATAACATAAATAACAACCACAAGGCCGATATGCAAAGTTTGTAACTGAAAATGTTTCATCTCTACTCATTTTCAAGGTGAAAAGAAAATCTTTATGTAGTTTAGTGTCCAAATGTGGCACCTTAGTGATAAATTACAATGCAGTGCTTTTTATGACCACTTGGGGGAGCTCTAGACACAAAGGACTTTTATCAGCCCATATAACCTAGCGTTTTGAACGAATTGGTTTCAGTTCAAGCCCACAAACCCCGAAAGTGTCGCTGCTGTGTTCCAGAGGCTGCAGCTGACAGTGGAGCGATTGATACTGTTTGTCCAGAGGATGCTCCTCACTGTCCCCGCTGGACTGGACCATCTTCACAGCTATCTGGATGTCACTCAGAGCCTGGAAGACCAAACAGAGCATATTGGAAATAGAAAACAGATGAAACAAGAACAAACACGCCTCCTTTAGATCTCCTTTACCTCCAACAGAGCAATTTTGTCCTTCAGATCTTGTTCACAGCTGATGAGTGGTGGAGTTTTCAACCTGGAGGATGAAAAGATTTGGTGAGTAATGAACATGAAGACGGGAAATATCAACCAATAGCTTTGAAAGCCAATCATTATGAAGTCATCTCTTCTCTGCCTATCCAGCGGCACATTTCATACCCAAAGTCATGTGGGATTCGTGTGTAGAACTGGCTGCAAGCGTCCCGCAGCTCTCGGCTGCTGCCTTTCTTCTTCTTCAAACACTCCTCGATTTTTTTCAGCGCAGTGTAGCCGGCGCTTATCTGCTCTGAGGTCAGTTTGCCTTCAGGTGGAGAGAGAATAACTGCATTCAGCGCTACTGTACATGGATGATCCATTCATTAACGTGCATAATTAAATCTGGAATATTGTTTTGTCATACGAAGCTAACAGCTTTGATAACCAAAGCAAGGATGCTGTCTTCAGTCTGCAGTGATCTTGATGGTGTCAGACTGACCGAGAGGAGCTTTCCGTATGTCAAACTTCATCTCCAGCACACACTCCTCCATGGCCTTCAGGTCACAGATGAGCTCTATCAGCGACTGGATCTTCTTGTCCAGCTTGGAGATTCTCTTCTCGGGTCCAGTGTCCAGTTTGCTCTGCTTCTCCTCCTGGAACATTAAACAGGCATATTGAAAAGAAAACAAGGAAGGAGGGACAGAATGGTGCACACACAGACAAGGATATGTGGAAGGACAGGATGGAGGCTTTAGTGAAGGAAACTAAGGGAGGACATAAGTGGAAACATTCCCACCACATCTTTACCACTTCATTGCTGCTGTAGTCCATGAACAACATGTCGTATTTTCCTGCTACTTTCTCAAACGTCTGCCGGTCTTCCCACATGTTCTTGGTCTTTTCAAAGAACCTGTAGGAATAAATGCTTCATGTTTCAGCATTGGTCTGAATCCAGCAGCATGTACGCTTTGCTTTCTAATGACACTATCTCACTTCTTGGTGAAGAGGTCTTTGGCTTTCTGCAGGTTCCCATCACAGGCTGTCAAACTGTTCTGTCCCACTTTCCCCACTGCAGAGACAAAGACATCACTAAAATACAGAACTTAACAGAGCAGGTTTATACTTCAGGGGGGAATAGAGCCTCTGAATAGCAGAGCTGTGTTAGCAAACCTCAGCTAGACTCTGCTTGTGTTCATTTCCCAGTAAAATTCAGACATTTACATGAATGGAGTGTGTGTGGAGTGAAAGTGGAGTGAACTCACCTCTGCCCCACCTCATCCACACAGTGTAGGTCAGGGAGTTGTTGTCTTTCAGCAGCTGGATCAGATAGTATTTGTTGTTATTGTAGTCAAGATTTGTCTGTAAAATAAGAAAAAGTGTTCAGCACATTCCTGCATTTAGAAATATAAAGTTAAAATACAATTCATAGATCCTGTTAAAGCTCAGTAAGATAGTTTTAGTTCCTCAGATCATCCCAGTCATTCAACACTACTTTGTTATGTTATTGTTTGATGTGTTTCACCTGGTTCAGCATCACGTCGTACACGTCGTTTCCCTCGTTGTAAACATGAGCCTGGGAGGAGAAAGACAAACAAAGGTGAACAACAATTAAACTGCATCTGGGAGGGATCAAACATCTACTTTAATTATGCATGAGGGAACTGATTGGAGCGATGCTGCACCTTTCCCACTTTGTGTTTGCATTCCTGGTCCACTGGAGCTTTTCCCTTCATGACCACCGTCCTCACCACCTCTGTGACCAAACACACACACAGATCAGCACAGGACCCACATATGAACACACATCAACAAGATGCTGATACCCTGATGCTGCTGTGTGTTTCTCATACAGGAGATTATAAAATGAAGTGTTTCATGTTACCGCTACTCTGCTCTTCTTCTTTTGGTATCTCTTTGGTCTTTGCTTGACTCTTGCTCTGCCCTCTCTTCCTCTTCGCTGCAGGCTGCTCCTCAGGCTCCCCCTCTTCTTCTTCTTTTTTAACCTCTTCTTCTTTTTTAACCTCAGCTGGTCTCCCATTGGTCTCCTCTGAGTCACTGGGTTCCTTCAGAATATCTAAATAGAACAGAAGAGACCATTTAAATACTATCAACAATTTAGATTTTTAAAAGAAGGAAAGAAAGAAAGAAACCAAACGTCCACCTGGTTTCACTGACTGAGAGCGAATCTTCCTCTTGTATTTGGTGACAGGATTCATCTGGACCATCTTCTTCAGATCCACGCTGTAGGGCCTGGAGCTCAGTGTCAGAGTGAGCGACTTCTTCCCTGAGGCGACGGCCGAGTCCAACAAGGCGCAATCTGAAGGCGAGTACGGCTCCCACTGACCTTCATCACCCTCCCACTGCCACACTGAGCACACAGACAGGAGAGCGGCGATGTTTACAGCTTATTACTGTGTGTGAAGAATCTCTGACATACAATTCATAGTTTAACATCAATAAATTGGAATGCATGTTAAAACATCTCGGACAGATTCAAACCACTAATGATGACATAAATAACAGCTTTTAGATGATCACTCTTTCAACAAGAGCTGCTGAGTGTTTAATTATAGAAATTATTCAAAGGTATTAAGATAAACTAACACACTTCCCACTGAGCAACTTCGAAAGACATCTCAAATGTGATGATTTAAGAAGAATAAGACGAGAGACGCACAATATTGTCTTAATGGATCAGAGACTTTGGGGTTATTACGGAAGTGGCAGATAATTAGAATATTTTAATACGTTCTCATCATCCCGATCAGTTACTTTGTTGTTTACTGAGAACTTCACAACAACAGCAACAAAGTGACGGTAGCGAGGTAATGTCCAGAGCGGATCAGCAATGTAATCGATCTGGACTTCCGTTGATCGCTTCCGTCAACAAACCTGTTTTAGACTGAACTTCTTCATTTTCTGCTGCGGTCTGACTCCTTGTGGATCTTGTTCGTCTCATAGTTAAAAAACAATAAGCAGGTCAGCCGCGGTACAGGGCGGGAGAAAGTCCGCACCACCACAGCTTCCTAGTAGCTGGAGCGGCGGAAGATCGTTTGTGTGAGACAGAGGGTCACTCCTTATTCTTCAAATCCCTCTTTTATATTTTCGATTTAATACTCAATCTAACACAGTTTTGTATCTTGTGTTTATGTACTTCACATAATCCTAAAATGAAACAATCAAACACGTAAAATATACATAAATGTTGGCCCTTAGGCAGACTTCAGGGCAGAGTGAACCCTCTTTGTACAGCAACGGGTGGAACGTAACTGCTGTGTCAAACGTTCCGCCCCACGCGATGGACGGACTTATTTTGCTGAAGGACCTGGATGATTATGAACGTGTTCGCGGATGCTGGACGCTGAGATGTTTTTCTGTAATTTTTCGAACCAAATTAAATCTTGTTAGAGCGCCATAGCGACCCTCCAGGAGACATGACGTCACGGGGCTGCGCTGCGTATCTCCTCTGTCAGAAGGCGGTGTTGGTGAGAGCCACATGCCGGGTGAGTGGGGATGAATATGGGCGGCATTGGAGGTCAAACACACTCACACACACACACACACACACACACACACACACACACACACTGTCAGAAACTAACTGAACTGGATTAAATAACTACAATTACTTTTGTCCCAACAAGATTAGTTTATAACCATACATGTATTTGCTCAACACCGAGCTGCATTGTGGACTATATGTTGATTTGAATTGACGGATATTCGCATGTAAATACTGTAGATAATAACGGAAGCTACATCTCACCTATGTTATTGTCTCAGACTGATGAGACTGACTACATCTTTTTAAATGATCAATAAGAATCTGTTTTTGTGATGTCATATATGTAATACTGGATAATAAACAGAGAGAGAGTATTTACAAAGACACTCTTTGAGATGCTGCTGCTTTAAGAGATTGAACATGTTGTTTTATTTAATGTGTTGTTGTTTGCAGGCGATGAGTGCAGCAGCTCACCCACAGTCGCAGGTGGATCGCCCAAACGGAGCCTCACACAGGAAGCTCCCGGGCGGCGTCAACCTGAAAATGGTGCGCTTACCTGAGGAACTCCAGACAGCTGCACTGTCAATCATTCATGGTACGTACAGATATTGATATTTGACAGGATCATCAGGTGTGTCTGCGTACAAATGCTGTGTGTCTCTTTATCACTCAGGAGCTCGAGTGAAACACCTGAAGCAGCGCGCGCTCAGCCTCACCAACTTCCTGTGGAGCCGGAAAAGAGCCGTGGAAGATTTGAAACTGCGGCAGAAAGCCATGGGCCTGGAGAAAGAGCTGTGGGAGAAAGCCATGGAGAATAGAGGTGGGTGACTGAATCATGGCCGAATGTCTGATAGCTACAAAGAGGTAATGGAGTGCAGGGGCATGCTGGAGAAACGTGCACGTGCTTTACATTGCAGATAGCGACGAACAGGCGGTGGAAGACCAAATCAGGAGGAAAGTCCTGTCAGAGCTCAAGAGAACCACATACCGCTGGACTCCGCAGAAGTGAGGCCTTCATTTACTCTGGAAATGTTTGGAAAGAATAATAAGAATTGTACTTGGATGTTTCGTTTCTTGGTTCAAAAAGTTAGAGAGCCACTGAGGTAAGGAGACTATCAGTGGATTCTAAACGGGAGTACTCATATTTGCTCTTAATTTCACTTAATTTAAGGAATAGAAAGTCTAATGATCTGAGTTTCTGTGCGTCAGGTTTGATGAGGAGCTCGGTGTGGTGTACATGGCGGCCCGGCTGGCTGGGGGCTACGCTGCAGTGAGGAGAGCTCTGAATGAGGTATGAACACGGGATTGCATCAACATTCTTCATATGTGAACCAGCCATTCAACTGGACAACTCAAAGTCGCACCTTTCCACCTCTCCGCTTTAAATTCAGAGCTCTTTCACTTCTACCATGTTCACCTCTAAACCACATAAACGTCATTTCCTTTTCAATCTGTCCAGATAAAGAAGAGAGACCCGACATTTTCCCCTCAGACCCTGCTGGACTTCGGGTCGGGCCTTGGATCGGTGGCCTGGTCAGTGTCCTGCTCAGCGCCAACGTATTTGTGTGAATGATGAGAGCATGAATTCAGCTCAGAGTCTTTGTTGTTCTCCCACAGGGCGTCACACTCTTTTTGGGGAGACACCCTGAAGGAGATGGTGTGTGTGGACATCTCCTCGCCCATGAACGACCTGGCAGAGCGACTACTCAAAGGTACACACCCACACAGATACACACACACTTCAGGCTTACTTAATGCTATTTCCTTGTTGGCTTATTGACATGTGTCTGTGTTGTTGGTCAGGTGATGATGAAAGCGCTGAGCCTCACATGAAGCAGGTGTATTTCCGTCAGTTCCTGCCGGTCTCTCCTAAGGTGAATCGTCTCTCTCTGTTTGCGCCACTGACAGACGCCTCAGGCAAACCTCACATGTAAAGTCCTGACAGTGTGTGTGTGTTTGTGCTTTCAGGTGCAGTTTGACCTGGTCGTAGCAGCTTTCAGCCTCTCAGAGCTCCGAAGCGCCAGAGAGCGAGAAGACGCCGTGTTCACGCTGTGGAGGAAGACCAGCTCGTATCTGGTGAGTGGATTCTATATGAGGCTCTGTTGTCTCTGTGCCATCAGGGTCTCCTCTCCAGCATTTGTGAATATATTTGATTTTATATTTGCATTTTATGTTACAGATTCTGATTGAAAATGGGACCAAAGAGGGTCATCAGATGATAATGGATGCCAGAGAGACTTTATTAATGGTAAATGGATGAAATGGAATAAATTGGATTCTGTTTTTTTTTTGTTTTTTTTTTTCCTGTGCATGAAAACATAAAATTTGGTACTGCTAAGTTGCATTCATCTTAACATCCAGCAGAGGGCAGTCACAGCGCCGTGTGAATGAATAATGACTCTGTCTGTCTGTCTGTCTGTCTGTCTGCAGAAACAAGAGAAGGCTGTGCACGACCCCCGCCCAGCGTCCGTGTTTGCCCCGGTATGGTCACATCCTATCTGCTCTACACACAGTGCAGCCATATGTCCAATGAGCCACAGGCGTATGACATGAAGTCTTTTGTTCTATACTGTTTCTAGTGTCCTCATGAACTGCAGTGTCCCAAACTGGTCAGCAAGCCTCCTCTCCCCTGCAACTTCATCCAGACCTATCACCCTCTGCCTCTGCCTGGGGTGAGACTAAACTCTGGGTTATGCTTTTGTCCGCATTTCAAATCAAAATCAAACAAATAGTCAACATCCTGATCGAAGTTACCACGGAGCCAGAAAATGACATCTCTACAGCTGTATTTTGTTAAATTATTGCAAACGAGGGTTCAAAATATGAGCTGATTAAATGAAAACAGCACTAACCGATACCTTTTCAATCCTCTTCTTCTCAGCAAGCCCATGGGATGACAGAGAGGTTCAGCTACGTGATTCTGAGCCGTGCTGGAGCAGATCCAGGAACTGTGGACTGGGCCAGGCTGGTGGCGCCGGTGCTGAAGAGATCCCGACACGTTCACTGTCGACTGTGCTGCCCAGACGGACAGCTGCACCACGTGATAGTGACGGCACGGAAGCACAGCAGGTAACGGGGAGGATGTGGGAATCATCTTAATGTTATAACTGAAGTTGCCGGCATGTTTAGGTTTCACTTTCAGGTGATGTCTTGCAGATTATTGAGTTTATATCCTATTTATTTACAGATTCCTCCAGCCATGGCTTCCCTGTGTCTGACTGAAGATGTTAACATATTATCTGTTCTTCCATCAGGGACGTCTACCGCTGCGCCCGAAGCAGAGACTGGGGAGATCAACTGCCAATCATTGAGCAAAAGGAGGAAATCCAGACTGACGAGTAGCTGATAAATACACATTTTACACTTTTGAAACAATGGAACAAACCCTAAACTCTTAAGGACGAGACACACATCAGATCAGTTACTGGAATACGACAATAGAAAGTCACACCCGGCTTTATTGTCAAACAATCATACATACTGTGTCTTTGAAACAAGCTGACTGTCTCCTAAATGTTTGAGAAATTCTGCTCTTAGTATTTTGATGTATATATGTTAAAAAGACAAGTTGAGCTAGATGGAGAGGAACAACTTTAAAGCCCCACATCCCAGCACCGCCCCTGAAGCAGATGAAACCTTATCACAACATCCGACAGTCATTCTTCAATGATGATAAATATGTCATTCATAATTGAATCCCTTTGATTTCCTCTATAATTTTCTGATGAATGTGATTATGACAGAGGAATTATCCTGCACTGATCATGTTGGAGGTAAATAAGACAATGTTTAGCCGAAGGACCCACATCACTGACAGCGGCGGCCTGGACGTCTTGCCCTGTTCTTTCTGCTACTGCGAGATCACAGCACACTCATCACTCAGTCATGTGCTAAATAAACTCTACTTATGGTGCTGCACTTTCATTCTGGTGCAAAGAATGAGGGTTTGACAAAAATACTCTGTGATTGTAAAAGACTGCATCCATTTCTTCTAAAGATGTTGATTTGAGTCATCGGTGTTCTTTATGTTGTTCTTTAACACACACTCATTGAATACACAATTTACATCAAATACAGTCTCAATGACATCATCTGACATCTGTTATCTCCTAACAATCTCTCTCAGGGCTGAGGTCAGGTCTGGGTACTTGTACTGAAAGCCAGTCTCTAAAGTGTTCTTAGGTATGACCTTCTGTCCCTGAGTGAGGAGGATGGCCCTCTCAGAGCCCAGCATGGCATTCAGGGCAAAACCAGGCACGGGTAAGATGGTGGGTCGATTCAGGATCCGGCCCAGTTCTTTAGTGAACTCGTGGTTGGTGTTCAGAGCCGGTGCGACTCCGTTGAGCACTTGGGGTGAAGGGGAAGGAGGAACAGCAGGGGTCTCCAGGGCGCCGGCGATGATCCCTGCCAGGTCCGACACATGGATCCAGGGGAACGGCTGTCTTCCAGACCCCAGGGTGCCTCCGAGCCCGAGCCAAAAGGGCAGCATCATCTGCTTCATGGCACCACCATCACGGCCCAGCACTATCCCTGGTGGAGAAAGGTAGGAACAACGTCAGCCTGTGGCACACACATGCGGCTCTCTTTACTGCAGCAGAGTCTCTTTCTCTCTCCCTCTCTCTCTCTCACCAGGCCTGACGATGACTTGTTTGGTAGTTGTTGCCACATTCTCAGGAAGAAGAGCAGCGGCCTCCCACTCTTTCACGAGTCTGGACAGGAGGTCAAAGGGCGTCCACTCACTGTCTTCTGTATACTCAGCTGTGAGACTGGGCTGGTAACATGCTGCGGGGTCATACAGTTTGTGTTCGCTTGGATCAATTAGATAAGTAGATACTGTTTATAATGTCGCAGACATGCAGCTTTATTTTAACTGAGAAATGGTTGGATGGACATTTTGACAGACTTACCTACAGCTGACACCAGGACCCAGGAGTGAGGGGGGCTGGGAGAGGCAGAGATCGCGTCAGCCAGAGCTTTGGTAGTGTCGATGCGGCTGGAGAACAAGTCCTTCTTATAGCTCTCATTCCACCTAAAACAACAAATACATGCTGAGTGGGATGGAACCCATAATGTTTCTCATTCTAAACAGATTATTCATCCACAGTCATACACTTTCAGGACTATTGGTTGGACAAAACAAGCTATCAGAAGATATTCCTCTGTATTTTTAGATTATGTGTGTGTGGTCAGAATGAAACAGCAGCGTTTTTTGTATCTTGTTCTTGAGTGAAATCGCCTCAAGCTCTCACCATCTCAGAGGGTTTAAGATATTCTCTCCAGCCAGGTTGACTGCACCATCGCATGCAGGGAGGCCACCAGACTCCAACTCACCCTGCAGGCACACATGGGAGGAAAAACTGTTTTGTGGGTCCAGGAAGAGAGATGACTCTGATCCCTGCACAATTGTGGTTGATCTAAATGAATCTGAGTCTTACCCATGTTATCTTCCCAGGACCAGGCTGGCGAGAGATCAGGGTGACCTCATGACCTTTGACTCTGAGCAGGCGAGTCAGCTCACGGCCCACAAAGCCAGACCCCCCTCCTTCAGTCAGGACAATGCAGAGAAATACACACATATACACAAGAAACCAAACAGAAGACAAACAGAAATGAGGTACAGAGTATTTGAATTATTAATTTATTTGAATTTGTATTGCAGTATTTATGAAGATCTGGATCTGTGCGCCCTACGGTTACGGACATCAAAGACTGATAATGATTTGTAAACATTAAGTATGATGTTTGCATATTTTGGTTCTCAGTAGTTTTTGCTGTACTGTGAGTGCGCATGCGTATGAGACATGCTTATAAAACAGGACACTTAGAACATTACTATTGACGACTTCAGCAACAATGAAACCAGGGACTACTGAGCCAAAACACATTTTTGTAGTCATATTAGTGACTTACATATGTAACGCACTTCAATCAGCCCGTCATTCACTCTACGCTTGCATTACATGGAGGCTAACCTTAGCTAGCGAGCTATCACATTAAGCTTTCCCTGCGTTACTTCGCACATTGACAAAACCTACTTACCGACTAATATTCTCATTTCAGTAACTCGGAGACAAAGCAAGGTATGAAATCACTGTGAGTCGCTGCAGTTGATCAGGTGAGTACGCCGCTGCTGCGAGAGTCTCGTTGTTTGCCTTTATAGACCCAACGGCTTGCCGTACACAGGGACGTCGTTTTGTAGTTTAAATGCTACCGGGGAAAATGTTATAAAATAACAGGTGGAACTCTACCACAGATTTATTTAAACGCAGCTTCTCATCTGTTACAGATATTTAGACATATATTTGAGACACATTTGTATAAAAATTTGAAATATTAGATTTAACTGCAAATGCACAGCAACAAAGCGTCACTGAATTAATAGATGCAAACATTAAGTAGGTTTTTTTATTATTTGGAGCTCAATTTGGGGAAAGCGCACGCAGGGAGTCTGTCTCTGTGTGTTATACTTCTATAATCACTGTAAAACGTCGCTTTATATTTCATCAACCATTGTGCATTTTTATTTCGTTATCAAATTAAGCTTCAAGAAACTCCCAGTGCGCCTGAAGGTCGCATAACATTACAAACTGCTTCAGAATGTCAAATTTTTATGACCAGAACTAAAATGTATCAAACCAATTAGGATTGGACTTTTACTGAATATAATTGAAAGTAAACGCCTCTAAAGTGGCTCTGTGTGTTGCGGCGATGTGAGGATCCGGAAGCTGCATGAGGACAACAAACACGTGGTTTGATTAGCAGCAGATATAAGCGAGCCCTCCGCCTCATCAGCGTTCTATTCCCCCGGATCAAGAGTGTCGGCTAGACCGCAGCCTGCCGGGTGAGCGGCGTCATGTGTTCGGATTCTTTTGCACGGTAAGATTCCCTTCACATTTGACATTAATTACCGCTTATCACGTGTAAATATCGTGCTGTTTGTGGCTTTTTGTGGCTTCCTGTTAGCTCGCAGCTTAAACGCTCCCACAGACCTCGTGGTTGGCGCTAATGGGCCGACATGAGTTTCATTAAAAAACAAATCCTGCCAAAAGTATAAACTCTAGCGGTCAGGATGCTGAATCACGATGGTGCTGGGAATTAATAAAGAAATTCGACTATTTGATGGAGCAATCGCTTTAGAAGGATTGAATTCGACACTAGAAAGTACTTATTTTAAACTAAGTATTAAATATACCGCAACTTTGGAGCTGATCGCTCTTCTCTCTAGTTAAGCAGGTGCAGAGCTGTTTGCTAGATTGTTTCCATATGTGAAGCCGCTAAAACACGCGAGTCCAACATGTGATCAGTCAAACCATAAATGATGATTTTGCTAGTCCGTGTTTCACCTGAACCTCGTGATTACAAATGTACTGCACTGATGGGTTTGACTTCACACACGCACACACCTAGTGAGGATGAGCCACATGCAGAGGGAAGGTTTAATACTTATTTCTCTTGCAGGCTTGCTGGCCCAGGACTGGATTTCTTCATCTTCCTCATCAGGTAAGCTCTAAAACATTCTCACCTGGTTGTAGTTTCAAATATTTTCAGGTTATTTGACATTAATTTACTGTTTTTGTTCCTTTCAGGTAAATGAAACGCTGCTGCTGGAAGGTTGCAGTCTACTGAATGTGTTAAGAATGGAGCAGGATGTACTTCATCTCCTCTAGAGCTCTGAGCAATTTGGTATTCTGTAATGTCACTTTTGTGTAAAATGAGGTCCTTAAATGAGAAGTTTTTGTGAAATGCTAACCATTGGAATAAAGCTGACTGATAACTGAATACTTCTATCTGTTTAATTCTTAAAACTTGTGGTACAGTGATCTGAACTGGAGAAAAAAGACGGCTGATCTGTGTCTCCCATGTTTCAACTTTATTAAACAGTTAAGCAGGTACAGAGCAGGAAAATTATACAACATTTGTAATGAATAAAAAAAACTTGAGAGGACAAATGCTCATTTTAGGAATATTTACAAGTGTTGACTGCATTTGATCTGGACAGGAAGTCTGAAGTGATCACGGTGTTACTGGAAGTTGACTCCCTATGTAGGGAGGCAGTAGTCGAGTGGGTAGAGCTTCCGCTTAAGAACCGGAGGGTTGCCGGTTTGAGTCCCTGCCAAGGTGCCCCTGAGCAAGGCACCGAACCCTCAATTGCTCCCCCCTCTGCGAAGGGTGGTAATATAATGTAAGTCGCTTTGGATAAAAGCGTCTGCCAAATGATCGTATTGTAATGACGCACAGCAACAGCTTGGTCCATATATGGGCCCTAATGGAGTCCAGCTCCAAAGGCTTGAAATGTCTTAAGCCCACAGTCCAGAAATGCAGTAAATGGCATTTATGCAAATTGGATCTTCAGTGTTATGCTACAATCTATTTTATTTACAGTTCAAATATACAGGCGGTTACATAAACCATTAAATTTACTCCCAGCAAATGAATGCACTGACATTCATGTCACATTTTGTACACTGCTGATCACTGTGCTTACAGTGGAGTCAGGATTGAGTCTCACACTCTCTTTGCCCCTTTTGGCTCCCGAGTACTCCTGTGACGTTCCTTCAAAGAGCCGAGCCATGAAGGCAAAGCCGCTCTTCTTGATGTACGATTTCCCCGCAAAGGTGTAGAGGATGGGATTGGCACAGCTGCTGATGAAGGCCAAAGAAGAGGTCACCACACGGCTAGACCTCCAGATGTGGTCCAGTCTGCAGAGGGGGGGAACATTTGAATCTATATTTTGTATTTCAGTTGTCCATTTCAAGCAATGCGTATTCATAGCACCGGATAGGAAAGAATTAATTAGCAATGTATGTGGATACAAGGAATGGAAGGATGTGGTGAAACATCATGTGGCTTTGTTCAAATGTTTATATTTCACTCTGACATCTCTTAATTCCTGCCACTTGCTCTTTTTATCCGCTTCTTATGCTCTTGAATTATCAAGCCTCATGTCGGTGAAGAATGTCCAGGATGATTGAAAAGTTAAACACCTCACCTCTCTCTTACTAGTGAATCATCACTGTACCACTCTGCCGCCACCTGGACAGACAAACGCACACACAGGGTTCAGTCAGATTACACACAAAGGAAGTTTGATGTGGCACGTGACCAGTTGAATGTGCCATCACACACCTGTACCATGTTGACAATGTGGTAGGGAAGCCAGAACAAGCCGAACGTCACCACGATAGCCAGGATGAGTTTCTCACTGCGAACCTTCCGACGGAACTTGGTCTGCCTCAGGCGTCTGAGGATCAGGACGTAGCTGGTTATGATGACTGCATAGGGGATTATGAACCCTGCCACGGTCTCCAGGGCGTACTGGAACCTCACCTGTGCACAGGAGGAAACAGATGTGCTCACAGTAATGATTAGATGGACATGAATGGATCTGTCAGGTCAAGACGCAGCAAGACGAGGTGCCAGGAGAATTCATTTGAGTATGTTGAAGAAACATTTCTTTTGTGTGACTACATGGTTATATTCATCTGAAATGGGAATGGTTAAGGACCTTGATAGTGTTACAGAGAGGAAAAGCTAATTGAAAGCCTCTAAATTAGGTTTACTTTAGCGTTTGTTTCATGTAACTTCAGAATAAAGGGTCCACTTACATATCGTGCCAGGCTGTGTGTGGGCTTACACACCAGCCTGGTTCTATTTCTCTCATCCACATCCTCGTCCACGCTTCGAAACACCAGGGAGGGCACGGCGATGAGCATTACCATGGCCCACATGCCTATGATCACCCTGAGCACGACCTTCCTGGTGACCTTGGAGGACAGCTTCATGGGCCACACCACCACCACCAGCCTGTGGGCGCTCATCAGCGTGATCAGGAAGATGGAAGCGTACATGTTGGCGTTGCACAGGTAAAACAAAACTTTACACATGGGGTTGCCAAAGATCCACGACTGCTTGGCGAGGTAGACAATGAAGAAGATGGTGAGCGCCATGAGGGAGCCATCAGCGAAGGCCAGGTTGAGGATGAGGATGGTGGTGACGGAGCGTTGCCGGATGCGTGCCAGGATGCTCCAGACGATGAAGAAGTTGCCAGGGACACCCAGGAAGAAGACCAAGCCCAGGATCAGGGCACCCAAGTTGGTGGAGAAGTCATTACTGACCACGCTGTCATCTTCTGGATTGGGGACAGCTGGGGTCTGTGTGACCGGTTTGATGTTGCTCATACTGGGATGAGCTTTGATTCTGTGGATGAGAGGGAAATAATATCAACATGGCGCTTATCTGGTTTATAACATTTAGCTTTTTGGTTCTTTTTAGTATCAATCTGCTGTCGGTATTGAATGTTTTGTCTTTTCCATTATGTTCCAGATAAACTGAGATAAAGATCTAATCTGAGAACCAAGTGGAAAATGTGTTTTATAGAGTTTTGGCTACTGATGGCCCTCAAAAAGCCACTTCAAGATTGTTTATGTTTATCTAACATGGCTTCTCTGGTATGAGCCTCATTGTTGAGTTTACTCTGCCCTTGACCTGCTTTGCTTCAGTAACAGCTCAAAGCTGCCTTTTAGGCAAAAGTGTAGAAATCTGTGATAATATAAATATAAATATGTGCGTGTGTGAGGCAGAAAATGTTTCCAAATATAAAAGTTTCTGTTCTCTGCTGGTACACGACGTGTCTGCAGTAAAAACAGATGGGTGCCATCCTGACGGAGCCTCTGGTGCATTCATGACAGCTTTGTAGCCAGCAGCATAGCTCAGTAATCACACAGCGTGCTAAAACATGCCAAATATTAGCCATGCCCCATCCAAGAGGAGCAGGATTTCCACATCCTTCCGTTCACTGTGAGGTTTTTACCCTCATCTTCAGTGATCTCCAACATCAAGGAGCAGCCAAGGTCAAAGTTTTGACCCTAAAACAACCACAGGTTTAATTTAATTCTACTCACACATGCAGGAAACAAAGTTCAATCTCTGACTTGTTCACAATGTCCAGATGAAGAGGACACTTGCAGAGAAAAGTCAATTAGCCGCAAAGCATATTAAGACATGATCGCCGACAAACCACATTAACCCATGTTAACCCAAGTCCTTATTTCCTGAATAAAGACTAATTTCCCCGCTCTGGTCCCCCTGGAGCTCACTGTTTATTTTCTGTGATATGTTTATGTGACTGCAAGCGTAAATAAGAGAATAGAGTATTAGGACTTCCAAAGGAATGAACAGACACACACACTCACACAGCACTGGGCAGCCTGGGCAACATAGTAATACTGTCGGGTAAAAGACAGAAAGAGTTGTATATTTTGTTCTGTATCTTCAGACTCCCCAGGGATTTACACACTTTTAACAGTAAAGGTTCAATTTCAGTGTTTCGACCTTCCTTTGTCAGTTTTGCTGTTTCAATCAAGACTTTCTTCATAAATCTAGAGACTTTTCCTGCAGCCACTGTCCTCTCAACATGCCGTCCACCACCGGTGTGAAACAAAGCAGAGAGTGGACTGTGTCATTTCAAAACACACATAGCAGTAAAATACGACATTAATCATCAAACTGTTGTAAAAGCACTGATACACAGAGACAAGCAACACCTCAGTTTATAGGTCATTCAGGTGTAAATGATAAGCCCAGGAGTTAGAATGATATACAAGACAAACAGAGAGGAAAGACGGAAGGAAGGAAGGAAGCATTTATAATACAATACTGTACAACAAATATGTATGATTATTTAGAAAAAAAGGATGCAGACAATAAACTATTCAGGTGAAAGTTGCAGAGTGACTGACCTTTTCAGTGTGTGATGTCTCTCTTGTGTGTGTGTGTGTGTGTGTGTGTGTCGGATATCCAGACACTGCTGTCTGCTCTCTCCTCGTCTCTGTCCTCTGTCCTCTTCCCTTTTGCCACAGCGTGTGTCAGCTCAGTCCATAATAAACTGAAGTCAGACCTTCCCCACACGCTGCAACATGCTGTGGTTAGAAAGAGAAGGTGTGTGTGCGTGTGTGTGTGTGTGTGTGTGTGTGTGTGTGTGTGTGTGTAAGAGGCGTGTCTTCTCCCTCTCACTCTCTGGTATATGTAAATACTTTCCTCCCTATGTCTGATCATCTGGTGAAATCTTTCTCGTGCATTTTTATCACAACAAATTGTGCATTTTGGCCATTTTATAAACAAATTTTGTGTTTCATTGTGCAATGTACAACAATCCATATTTATGTGTCCCCAGGCGCATTTCATTCACTGCTAGCTGTTTCGTAATCTAAGGGTGTGGAGAATAGGTGACTCAATCACTTGCACAAGCTACACTGTGTCATGGATGTGGAGCCCAGAAGCACAAGCACAAACACGCATACACACTCACACACACACACACACACACACACATATACACACACACATACACACACAAACACACACACCAGTCCTTACAAGTTTGTGACACGAACAGGAATGCTGGTTTCCGGCGTGGAGCAGCATGAAGAGCGACTGAAGCTGGAGGAGTAAAGTGAGTGTGCACACACTTGTTGTGCCACTGCCTGCTTCTCTGGAATTCCCATTATAAGGGGTCAATTCATAGAAGCTGATACTAATTGCATAATAGATCTGTTCATGAAATAACAATTCCCGTTAAGATATGTATGGCACTGAGAAACCAGAGGATGTTCCCAGTTCAGCCTCCCATAGGTGGAGGTCCTGTTGGTCCAGGATGCAGCTCGTTTACTCATCATACAGAGGACATATGTGGCACAGTATGTGATGACTAACCAATGAGGAGGAAGAGCCATTCATATGAGATAATGTTATGTGATGATGATGTTGGCTGCGTGTCAGAGGATTGCGACAGAGGTTTCTGACATTTCTTCAAAATCACAGTGCCAACAATCTTTCTGTTCAAGAAAGGTCATTGAAAAGTTGTGAGGTTTTCATCTGACCCTCTGGGTAATCTAAACAGATTTCTATGGTGGCAGCTGGCAGTCAGGCTCTTTATGGTTCCAAACAAACCCTGGCTGTATGTTTTACTGCTCTGGCTCATAAATATAAGCTTCTATCTGGAATTTTGGTTGAAAATTAGTCAAGAGCTTCAACTTAGTCCGAAGAATGTTCTAAGTTCTTGTGGAGATGATGTGTGTGTAGGATTAGGGTTCACCTCTCTCTCAGGGGTCAGCGGGCCGGAGTGGCCAAACTGTGACTCAAAATGGGTCTGAGGGCTCGAATGGAATCTTACAATACCAACATTACAAAGTCACATATGGGAAAGTAGATGATGAGGAGTCTGATCCATGTGGAGAAACTCATATTGGATATGAGCAAAGTTCGGAAATGCAACATTTTAATTGATGCATTATTAAGGCCCAAAACCTTTAAGTCCAAACTCCCAAACTGGCGTAAATCACAATCAGAGAGGCGGCACTTCCGTTTCCTGATGTTTGTCTGCAATATTTTATTGCAATCTGTGGCTGGAAAATCTGAGCAAACCTGTCAGGAATATTGTTCCACTTTTGACCACACGATGGCGCCACATCCACAGGAATACTTTCTCCTTCATAAAATCTGACACTCAGCCATTTCTCCAGTGTGCTGCACTCACCCATCACAGTGCAGCGATGCCTTTAAAACATTTACTAGCTGCTAAGCTCCACTGATTCACATCCCCTCAAAAACATTCCATCTCCACAATGGCTCTGTGTTTGATCTGCTCAGATTTTCCTACCTGAGCTGAGTTCGGTTTTAGTTTTAGACACCAAAACAAATGTGCAATGCATAAGCAAGGGGCTTCAACATTCAAAAGGCTCTGTAGCCCCACGGGCAAACCGAGGAGCAATAATTCAGCCTGCCTGGCCAGAAGTTACTGGAGATGACTTGCAGCACTATTTCTTCTCCCCAACCAAACTGTTACATGTTAAGAGCAGTCCAGGCTCCGAGGAACTGCCCACAAAGCCCCCGAGAGGATGACAGGGAGAGTGAAACAAGCCCCAAGTTACACGCCAGCATAAAATACAGTAAGCCTAATGATTGTGAGAACTGGAGGGGGGGGGGGACAGAGGGGGAGAGAGAAGAGAGAAAAGAGCAGAGAGGGAGGGAGAGAGAGAGAGAGAGAGAGAGAGAGAGAGAGAGAGAGAGAGAGAGAGGGAAAGAGTGTTTATTTAAGTTTTTCGTCTCCTGACTCAGACAGAGAGCAGACTACAGAGGATAATGAGAAACAGATCCTTCATGGAGTGGAAGAGGAGGGAGGGAGAGTGAAAAAAGGGAGGGGGGGGGGGGGGGGGGTTGAAAAACTCAAAGAAGGAGGGACAAGGAGGAGAGGAAGAAGGAGTGGGGTAAAAAAGAGAGAAGAGAGAAAGGGGAGGAGGAGGAAGAGTGACATCCCAAAAGGGAGCTGTCATGTTCATGGCCACAGGAAACGGGCCCTGGTCTGTTCACTCACTGACAGGAACATCACGGCCCTGGTGGCTGAGCAGTCTACGCACAATGGCGACGCGTTTTAGGAGACAGTGAGTTCAGCTGCATGAGGGGAATGATAATCATTCTGTTTTCACTCTGAGTGTACAACACAAACTTTCAGATGGCAGGGAGGAAGAGTACATGAGAGAATAAGAGGAACGTGAACTTCAGCCGAGTTTTTCCAACATTTCCATTTATTCTCCTATAGTTCAGATTTCTCAGTAGGAAATTTAAAACGAGTGTAATTAGTAGTTTGCCTACTGTGCAAATAATTATTTCGCGTACAAAGCATTTAATCCTCTCATACTGCACAGAGAATATAAGGTCAACCAAACCACAACTTTAAAATTCTGCAAAGACATTGACACTTAAATAAAATGTGTGTAAAGGACAGCAAACCCTTAACTGCAAGTAAAGGGTTTCTACAGTGGGAATACGTGAGAGAGACAAGTTAAGGCCATGTTTAAAAAAGAAAATACTGAAAATGACCAAATGTACTCAAGGGTCCAAAGTTGGACAGCATCTTGCTTCTCCACTTTTCGGGGATTTTCATGTTTTCAGATCAGTTTACGAAGGAAAGAAGAAAAGTAAAGTTGATCCTTATACTTTATCTGTTACAGCCTTCAGATAAACTTGGAGCAAACTGCACACAGCTGCACACTGAAATATAAGATAGAGTCCAAAAACTGTAAAACCCTTGGATACCCAGGATGGTGTTCTTACATACTTTACACCTGGAAATGTGTCTCATGAAACCAGCATAACAAGTGTGTTTTATGTATATCATCATAAATATATACTGTATATGTGAGTGTTTTGTTGGTATATTAAGTAAAAGTGTAGTAAGTTTGACAAAAAGGGGAAACCTCCAGATATGGGGGAGGGGAGGTGGTCGGGGTGGGGGATCAGGGTGAGTGACAGGCTGCAGCTCCTATGGGGGACGGCTAACGGAGCGAGCGGGGCTGGAAACCCACCCAAAGGCAATTAAGGGTAAAGGACGACCAAAAAAATATTTGATAAACTTTTTTTTCTTGAGGTGGGAAGAAGAAAAGGATGATGGCGAGGGAGCGACTATGAGAGACCGAGCGGCGTCTGGAGGACATGTCGCGGGCAGAACCGAGGCGTGATCACGGAACATTTCATCTGGACTCAAGTCTGAAAAACTTCATCGAGCGACCAGTTTGGAGACATTGTGAGAAGTTGTGAATCCAAAACTCTCCGAGGATGTGGAATGTTTGCGCCATGACTCCCACCTAGGAGCCGTCTGACGCGTGTTTCTTAGGGGGGGGGAGAGAGATCAGCAGGAAAGCGGCGTCTTCTGGCAGATTGTATCTGAATCAGCGCCTCCGTATCCGTGGTGCCGGAGGGCGATGGGGGCCGCGCCGGGCCCGGGCTGGGAGGAGGGCGAGTTCGAGTTCAAGTTGGTCTTCGAGGAGGACCCGCCGAGGCAGAGCCAGGGGACGGCCCCGACGCGCACAGCCGAGCCGGAGAGCTCCGTTCCCGGGGAGGAAAGAGAGGGCGCCCCGGTGCACCTCGACTCCACCGGCAGTCTGGGTTAGAGTCACTTTTTAGGGTTAAAAGTGTATATACGTGCTACACACACAGGGGGCAAAGCATGGGAACCGTGTGTGTGTGTGTGCGTGTGTGTGTGTGTGTGTGTGAGGGAAAGAGATATGTGATGTTCATCCTTTAAAGGCCTTTAACTGCAAGCCTGTGCTTAGAGTATAGTGTGTGTGTGTGTGTGTGTGTGTGTGTATGTCTGTGCGTGTGTGTGTGTGTGAGAGAGAGAGAGCGAGAGAGAGCGAGAGAGAGAGAGGGAGAGAGAGAGATTATTTGCTGTGCATATAGACTAATGTGTGCTTGTGTGGGGAGCATTGGGTTTGTGTTGTGACGTGCATTATTTTGTAGGCCTTTAACTGCATGTCTGTGCTCATAGCATAGTGTGTGTGTGTGTGTGTGTGTGTGTGTGTGTGTGTGTGTGTCTATGTGTGTGTGAGCATGAGAGAGAGAGTGTTCTGTGATGTGCATCCTTTTGTAGGCCTTTAACTGCATACCTCTCATTACAGTTCAGCGTGTGTGTGCGCGCGCCTGCGTGTGTTAAGATTAAGATTGCATGTGCTATGATGTGTGTGCATCCTTTTTTCTGACTTTATAACTGCATGCCTGTGCCTCCTGTGTAGCGTGTGTGTGTGTGTGTGTGTGTGTATGTGTGTGTGAGGTCGGTCCTGTAGTGGATGAGTGGTTTGTGTGTTCTTTCCAGCATGTGTGTATGTGTGTTGCGTGCCTGTTTCTGTCAGCATGTGAGCGTGAGTATATTTTTATTGTGCGTTTGTTTTGCGCTTGTGTGTGGTATGCATCTGTGACTGTGTGTGTGTGTGTGCATGCCAGTGTGTCAGTGCTTGGTGTGTACTGTATCTCACTCCATTCCTGTTTATGTGTGAGGGAAATTGCGTGTATGTATTTGTGTATGCGTGTGTGTGCGTGTGTGCATGCAGCCCCAGACTCAATGTGTTTCTAATCAGCTGTGCGTGTGAGCGAAGTTAACAGCTGCCATCTGGGGAGGAACCTCAACCTCTGTGGACTGAACACACACCACATACACACCTCCCCTCTCTCTTTTGCTCTACCCCCATCTTCCCATTTTTCAGTCTATACACACACACACACACACACACACACACACAGAGAGACACCTCACATCCAACCTCTCACGTGTCTCCCTCCCACACTGGCATACAGTCATATCACCACACCCTCGCATGAAAGTGAGCTACAGATGAAACTACCTCTAGTTTTTAGACTAAGCTTTAGTCTCCGCCTCCACACAGTCCAGTGCAATCTGCGTCAAATCTCCGCTGTCACAGTTTGTGTCCTCAGCCTTCTATGTCCACTGATGTAAACCTGTGCCAACATTTTTATAAGAGGTTCAACTCGGGACACAGGATTACATGTTTTTGTCTGTCTGTCGGGTTTTCAGACAAGACTTCCCAAATCAAAGTGACAGAACGATAACCGTCAACTGCCGTTTGAGAAGCTTCGGCAGCTGACCGCTAACAAACTCGTCTCGTGGTGTTTTTGCTCAAAATCCTAAATGACCTTTTCATATGAAGCATCCAACGAGCAAAGCGTTGCCTCAGCCCCGCAGCTTTAATCACTTGGAAATATTTTTGTTGCCAGGAAACATTTGTAGAGATTTTTCACCCCAAGTCTTCATTCGTTGGCTCGTGCAACCGTGCATCTGCATTGCCCAAAAATTGCCTATATGGCCCGCCGCCACTGCAGCACAACAATGATTGGTCGGAGCCTTGCTCATTACGGACTAACTACTGTTTGGCTCCGTGTGCAGGCTGATCCCAGAGGCCCAGTGGAAATGCAGCAGTGGTGGCTGTGTACTATAGAGGGGTCGTGTCCTCACATGGGTCCAAACAGCTAAACTTCAAAAATTCTATTTGGAATTTTTTAAAAATGACCTAAACGCTGAATAGACCAAAACCCTCCTCACACACAGTTAGGAGTGGAGTTGGGTAAGCGGTTCTTGGTTAAATTAGGAGCAGTTAGCCAAAAGTAGACTTCATGATGTGGTCAGAATTCACACTTTTATTGCACTCGTTACTATTTATGCATGCAAATAACTGAAATGTGTTTTCTCACTCAAAATAACCATTTAAAGGAAAGAATGTTTAACATAAACGGTGTTGGGGGTTACCTGGAGAATTGCTGCCATAAGGAACACTGAAGCATAATGGAGCATGAAACATTTAGATTTATTTTGCTCATTTTAATTGAAAATATATAATATGCTGTAATATCGTTTCATCAATCCTCTCAAGGTTCAAAACAACATCAAATAATTAAATATTCACATCATTTAATGAGAAAAATGCTGCCATATTTCCCGTTTGTGACCTTCATAATCTAGATTGCTACGCTGCTGCACTTCACAGGGAGCCGTTCCATAATTGCATGATTTTGCCATATGGCAGCAATTACAGTTTTGTAGTTCAAGAAGAAGTGATGAATGATCTAATCATGCTGCGATTATAAAAAATGAATCCCCACTTACCACAGGTCGTGTTTACAATATTATGATTGATATCTAATGAGTAGTTTGCGTGCTAGAACCTAAAGAGCTCTAGTTTAGTGAGGTAGCGGTTACGATGTGGTCTCCGTTCAAAAAAAAAAAGGAAGCAGTAGAAGTACAGGAGGTCATGTGACCGCCCGAAAACCCACAACATACAGTATAGAACTGAAGGGAAGCGTCTCTGCAATCAAAGGGGGGGAAACGTTGAGGTCATTAGGAAGAAGCCAGAAAAGAAACAGTAACCATATGTCAGAAAAGGTGAATATGAGTGAAATAAAGCTCTCAACTATCAGCCTTTAAAGCAAGAAAGATCAGATTTCTTTCAGTGTTCAACAACAACAACAACAACAGTGTACTGTGTGTGTGTGTGTGTGTGTGTGTGCTTAGGCTGTGTTCTCTCATGTTTGGTTAACGAGCAAAACAATGTATGAATGATTTTGCCAGTCCGTCTGCTAAACTCTCTTGTTTATTTTGTGTGTGATGGTTCCTCACATGCGATCTGATAATCATTTCTATCAGTTGCAGACAACCATCTGGCAGCCACTCATGCAGGCCAATCAATCAGCATCCCCAGCCCCCCGTCCTCGTCCAATCAAAGGGCTGGCATGCATTCTCCTCCCCCGCGTAGGGCGTTGGTCAGAGAGTTCAGCGGCACCTATGAGAGTCTGCCGGCACGTTCGGTACAGGTGAGAGAGCACAGGTGTCCCGAAGTGGGCCTCTAAAATATCAAGCCAAAGCTGAGGTATTGAAGTATCTTGTGTTCTCTCCAGGTGTCAGAGTCTCGTGTGGTTGAGTGTCCCAGCATCCAAATCACCACCATCTCACCTGAAGATGACCCAGCACCCTCTATCGCCAGCTACTGGGACATGGGTGGTGGCGGTGGTGGTGGTTGGGACCGAGAGCGCCTCTACCTCCCCTTGTTGGATCCCTTCACCTACCGTGATGGATGCCCCGGCTCCCTCAGCCCCAGCCCGGCCTCCAGCCCATCCTCCCGCGGCTGGCTGAGCCCCGCCTCCAGCTGCGACTCGCTGCTGGTGGAGGAGGAGGAGCTGAACGAGGCCACCGTCAATTTCGGGCTGTCGCCGTCCTCCCGGCCAACTTCCCCAGGTGGGAAAAAGCGCAGAAACTCCCCCCTGGCGTCGCCCTGCACCTCACGGAGGGGCAGTTATTCAGAGGATCTTCACGGATGCAACCTGGAGCGTGGAGACTCCACCCCTCAGTCGCAAGCTCCGCCGAGCAGCTGCGAGCTCAGCATCCCACAGAAAACCAGGAAGACGTCACTGGAACAGGTAAAGAGATAAGCAAGGCGTCCTTCAATAGCCACGAAACAAAGCCCCAGAAAATCCTAAAGATGGCCAATATTGATCCTGACCTGGTTCTGCTGTGCCCTTGTCTCCTCTAGCTTTCTCCCAGGGAGGTGGATCAGGAGCAGGCTCCAGGCCACAGCTCCCCCTGCCCACAGCCAGACCCCCACCAGCACAGGAGAGAGCTTCCCACACTGGGCATGGACTATCTGTCTGTACCTTCCTCTCTGGGCTGGGGCCGGACCCGAGCCAGCGCACACAGCCCTCTATTCAGGCAAGCACGCATGTACACACCTCCGCATTCAGGCCATTGTAAGATTAACACCATGCAAATGATCCTCAGTCTAACCGATCCTTTACTTATAGGACTAACGCCCTGCCGCCACTGGATTGGCCACTGCCCTCCCAGTTTGACCAGTACGATCTGCGTATTGAGGTTCAGCCCCGCCCACATCACAGAGCGCACTATGAGACAGAGGGGAGCAGAGGGGCCGTCAAGGCGACACCAGCAGGACATCCTGTGGTTAAGGTACAAACCTGTTGGGTGATGTTTCCAATCATCTGGTCAGACTTGTGTTGTGGTCTGTTGCCGTTGGTCTCATAAGCGTCTCTGCGTCTCTGCACAGCTGTGTGGTTACACAGAGAGGAAGCCGCTCTCTCTCCAGGTGTTTGTCGGAACAGCTGACGACAGATCGATCAGGCCGCATCCTTTCTATCAGATACACAGGTACGGCCCTTTAATGCTGCTCAATAAATATCCAACCAAGCTCAAATCATCATGACTCGAGCTCTCTGTGACTCATTTATTGCAGTTGTTTCTTTGTTTTTGTAACTGATATTACTTCAGGGAAATGTTGTCATGGTCTCTTTGGCCTAATGCTTCTAGCTGTTTGTTTTGTTCCTTGTGACTTTATTAAATGTGATTATATATGAGTCAGTGTAAAAGCTGTTTTGAACCTCAGGGTGACAGGGAAGATGGTGGGGACAGCCAGTCATGAGAGTGTCCAGGCTGGGACCAAGCTGCTGGATATCCCCCTCACGCCTGAGAACAACATGACGGCACTGTGAGTTGATCTGTGTGTGTAGCTCAGCATGATGTTTAATGATTATAATAGTTCTGCTGTGAGACAATGAGTTTATTTCTGTGTGTCAGCATCGACTGTGCTGGGATTCTCAAGCTGAGAAACTCTGACATTGAACTGAGGAAAGGAGAGACGGATGTTGGACGGAAGAACACACGCGTGCGTTTGGTGTTTCGTACCCATCTCTCTCTAGCGCCCCCTGTGGCCGCTCCTGGACGGGTGCTTGCTCTGCAGGTCGCATCCCTGCCCATTGAATGCTGTGAGTCACATGCCAGTGCAGAACACAAAAAAGCAAAGTAAACGTCTCACTTGTGGCCAGTGTGACGTTCAGTTACACGCAGTATTTCTGTCTGACGCTTTTCTCTGCTTGGCTCGTGTGCATCAGCCCAGCGCTCGGCCCAGGAGCTGCCGGTCATCGAGTCCGTCAGCCTGACCTCCTGCTCTGTGGAGGGAGGGGAGGAGCTGCTGCTGAGCGGCACCAACTTCCTGCCCATCTCCAGAGTGCTCTTCATGGAGCGAGGGACGGGTAAATGTCAACAGAGGAGACGTAAAGACTGTGCTTCTGCTTTTGTATTTGAATGAGCTTTTAAGAAGTTGCTGAAAGAGAATTAGAATAAAACAACAAGCCTTCTGTAGTCGTTTTCTACATTAGACCTAAACTTAACCATATGTCTTTTATTCATTAGATGGGAAATTGCAGTGGGAGGAAGAGGCACATGTTGACCGTGACAATAGCAACGAGGTAATCGTGTTTGCGTGCGTGTGTGTGTGTGTGTATAGCCTGTACGTCAAAGCTACAAATCAGTAGTTTTCTTATTGAATTTCCTTCCATGGCGCTCTGACCTTTATATCTAAGTTTGGCTTTAACTCAACCTGTGACCGTTGCTGATGGATGTGTCATATCCTGCGTGTTCCTTCTCTTTCCTTCTAGTGTTTGCTGTGTGTGAGGGTCCCGGTGTACAGCGACCCGTCCGTCAGTCGGCCCGTGTCGGTCAGTCTGTACGTCTCCAATGGGAAGAGAAAACGGAGCAGCACACACTGCTTCAAATATCTCCCCAGTGAGTCTGAGCTGAGTTCAATCAATCAGTCAATCAGTTTTATGACCAGAAAAGAGAGTGGAAGCAATTAGCTGGAAATGGTTAAGTAATGTGAGTGTGAAGCTGTTTGGTGACATACAGAATGTTTTTCCTGTTTCTGTTGTCCCCCACAGTTATGTTCAAAGAGGAAGACCCCCTGCTCACCCGACCCTCTGTGCTGCCCCTTGATGGGGGGACTATGTGCCCCATGGGGGGTCAGGGCAGAGTTGAGCGAGGCCTCCACCTGAGAGGCAACCACACGCCAGAGGAGCAAGGCCTGGGCTTCCACCTGCCCCCTTACCCCTCCACCTACTCGCCTCCATGCACAGCTGTCAGCTACCATGAGGAGTACTGCCCCAAACCCAACGCTGCGGTGGAGGAGACCGGAGGCTCCAGGGGGACCCTGTCCGAGCGGCACCCCAGCTTTGAGAACCTGGAGCTGGGCTTCACTGAGCTCCTTCCCCCGCTGTACCTTCGTGGCCCTCAGCCTCCCTCTCCCTCCCCCTCCCCGTGGCTCGACTCACCCTACCTGTCCTCCTCACCCTCTCCCTCCCACTCCTCTTCTCTCAGCCCGTTCCCTGCTGGAAGCCCCATCTCCACCTCTCCTCTGCCTCCCATCCCAACCTCCCCTTACCCCCATTACTCTTCTTATCCCCAGGAGGTGTGTCCATCTCCTCCCTCCAACCCGAGCCACTATCAGGACATCTGCCCGGCACCCTACTCCCACTACGACGCCTGGGATTCCCACGGCAGGGTGCTGGGGACAGGACACGGGGGAGAGAGGGACGCACAGGCCAGCACCAAGGTTCAGGAAAGCCCCCTGGAGTTTAACAGCTCTGCCTCTATGCACCACATCACATTAGAAGAAGGTGAGTCACATGTAGGCCTTCGTCTTGACGTATGAATTCAGATTAAACTGACACAGATACATGATAGACTGACGTGGATATGAATGAATGAATTATTGATGGATTTGTTTGTGTCAGTGGGATAGGAGGTGTTAGGTTGATTGATGGACAGGACATTGATTATCTGGCCTTCTTCCTCCACAGTGACTGAGTTCATCGGCGAGGACATCCGCTCTTTCCAGTCAGGCTCATAGACGGACAACCGGCCAACCTGAGCAACATCAGACCTGTTTGATAATCAGCATCATTCTATCCCGTATGCACTCGGTATTAAGATGCATCGCTCCAATTTGAATGCAATGTTGACAGGGTAGTTAGATGACCAGGACACTGTTGTAATTATGAGCAGAAGTAACTGTTATGGTTTTATGAAGGGAGACTAATGTTTTTACGTGTTTCAATATAAATTATACAAGAAACTCTTTGGGCATGATGTGTGTGTTATGTGTTTTGCTTCCAACCACCAAGTTTTACACTTTAAAGTTTATAATAATGGAACTATAACAGAAGAAGTAGATTTCAATTGTTTTAAAATTTCCAGCCATGTACCATCCCACCACCAGGGGGCGCTAAAAGTACGATCAGTCGTCTATGTACCACAGTTTGAAAACCACAGGTCTAATCTCACACTATGCTGCCAAATTCACCATCACTACATTCAGATATCTTTACTTAACAAAGGGTTTCCAGCTGATATCTAAGGATAAATTTCAAAGCTTAGAGATATTTGTATTCATCAGAACAATTACCAATAACTAACTTTGCCAAAGTGGTGTGAGTAATCCTGTTTGTATTATAGCTCAGTAGCTCTGGGGCTCTGACTTGTTTTTTGGTTTGTTCCATTTTTCTTGCCTTAAGTTGTGGTGTAAAAGAGAAAAGTGTTGAGATGGAACGCAGCTCTGAGAAATTGACCTGGTGTGTAACCTGCAGGAGTTGATGCGTGCAAGCTGTGAGCGGTTGAGTTGTTTGAAAGGTTTGTATGAGATATCCTTTGTTAGAGACTGTGGAGGCGCTGAGGGAACACGCTGCTGTTTGACCGGACTGCTGGAAGAACACTGCCACCTGGGGGGGGGATCAGCACCAGAACCTCTCAACGGGACTGAATGTCTGAGGTGTTAATCATTCTGCTGTAAACCTCCACAGGCCTTGTTTTCTGGTGTTCCCATCTTCTCCACTAAATACACTGTGCCTATAGGAAATATAGGCAAAAAGCTTTAATTATTGCAAAACACCAATAACAAAAAGGCAATAAACCAAACAAACAGGAGGCTTAAGTGGCTTTATATGTTAGTTTGACACTTTTATGGGCCTATATGCTTCTGCACAGCCATACATGGGCATGTTGGAGACTTGGGACTAAAACAGCCTAATGGTAGAGACAGATATAGTTAAGTGTTGGTATGGAGTCCTGGACATCATTTGAGATTAATTTATGCTTGGAATCTGACGCCGTAATCCCTCCTCGACACCGACTGGTCGACTTCCAGCTCTTTCATTTCACTCTGGCCAGAGCCCAGGAAAGGTGCTCAGTTCTTGAGCGGTAAAACTGGAGAAAATTTGTCCATTTGTCCGTTCCACGTTACTGCAAACAGCCCTGTCAAAAAATCCCTTATATTTCCTGTGCAGAACATTAATATACTTTTTTATGGACATCAGTTATGAATCTTATTTCACTTATATTCCCTTAACAAGACACACAAATTCATTTCATAGACCGATCACAGACTACTGTTATATGTTTTGTTGGTTGAAAACTCAATTTTAATGTTAAAGTGTCTTTTGTTTTAGCCCCTGCTCTTCTTTGGGCTTTCATTCAAACATCTCTGAAATTCCAGGCTGCATGTAACTCACCATTCCTGCCAATCTACTGTCAGCATGGATTTGAATGGATAGTAGTTTTAAGTAGTAGTTTGAAAGACTTCTTCATGCCGGTAAGACTCATTCCATTTCACCCTAAGCTCTTCTGTTATCTGCCGCTCCATGTGACGCGTCCACCCTCGTGTCTCCTCAGATGAAGTCTACCCAAACTCACACCAGGGGGAGTTCTAATCTCAAATTTCAGACGCCGAGCTCACCAAAGCCCCATGACTGACACATGCAGGTTGAAGCAGCAGAGGCCAAGCAGAGCCTTAATGCGAATGCCTGCTCTGGATCATAAAGGGCCTAAGTGACAGACTGACCATTACGTCTAAAGCTGGCGTTCATTACTGGAAAGACAGATTCCCAAATGACAACCTAACTATAGGGTCACTGCGGTATGTGAGACGGGCGGCTGCTGCTTCTGTGAATATCTCACTAAAAACTGGAAGGGACAAATGGCAACTGACTGCAGGGTAGCTGTGGGGTCAGAAGCAACGGTTGTGTTGAAATAAGCCCGATGAGTACACAAGGGGCCGATCCCACATACATTGCTTCACTCTCCACTCACAAACTGCTTACACAGCAAGCTGTCATTGAGCTCGATGGCTTGAAAACTGAGAAGCAAGCACAAAGAATCTATTTCATTTAGATTTAGAAGATCAAGATTCCAGGTGATGGGCTCAGTGAAGCTCCTCTTGGTTAGAACAGGAACAGGAGGAAGGATTGTCATACTTTTAACACAATCTCTCTATTTCTTTGTCCCCATTCCCTCCTTCTATGCATTTGACTTTACAACCTACAACCAGAGGCCGTGTATTTAGTCCAATTACTGACAATAACATTCCGGTTAAACATCAAACAATATTAATGCTTTAGATTTGATGCTTCTCAGGCAGCGCTGGCTTAATCTTATTACAAAGGAAACTTGATTTAGACAACAGTCATCCATCACAATGAAAAATCAGGCCTGCTGTTGTTGTCATAGTTACAGTATTGCTTTGTAATGAAGTAGCAGTGACTGGGTTTGATCGGGTCCAGTTTTATTACGCCTGCTTTGCCCCAAACAGTAGCAACTGCCAAAGATAATAAAATGAGTCCAGTGTTATTGGAGCCATGACGCACACACACACATACAGACATAAGGTTTTGATGCACGCCAGTCATTTATTAGCTTCTACCAGATATAATGCAGAGACATTGTTGCTCTTATAGCAGTCAAAAGTACAAGTGTTCTGCTTACACTTCATAAGAATTCTCTGGTTCTGAAGGGTCCCTGTGCTGGCGTGCATCCAGGGGGTGAAGAGAGTCCAGAAACATAAAGGGGACCGGGGTCGATGCTTATTTGATGATTGGATTCGGTCATTACTGCAAAACGATGCCAGACGCCACAGTCCAGTCCCCAGACAGACACTGGAGTAAGAATAAGAGTAGTTCAGTGAATTGTAAGTCACTGGCAGTGTAGCTTTAACCCAGACAAATGTAGCTTCTGATTCACGATTCTGCATAACCACCACTCTGACACACACACAGATTCTCACAGGTTAGTTTCAGCCTTCAGATATCTTTAAAGTGTCAGGTGTGGCTGATTGATGAACTGTATCACGGTGATACAAACTCTGGCCTCGACATCAGAATGAGTCTGACTAAAGGCCAAAGCCGGTCCGATCCACACGTCTGTGAATCTGTCTTCATTATCTGTGTACATTGAGCTCAGGATTGTGCTGTCAATCACATGCGCGTTGTTATGAACTTTGAAAACAATGCATTTGCTTTAAGAGTGGAGACGTGACACTGTGTTGAGTTCTGTGGCCTCTTTGATTTGGAGATTGTATCAGGCTATTGTTGGGCTGATGACTTACACGCTTTGTTCTTTTTATGGGTCGGAGTGGGAAGTCCCAGAATTAATTTAGTTTCTTAAAGAGATTAGGAAGGCCACTCCACACTGGACTTTATTCCTCAAAACAATAGTAGCAGGACTTTCTGCACAGGGAGATGTAAACAAAAAAGGTGCTGAGTCTCATCTTAAAGTTTAGGATGAGGAGTTTGTCAATGTTCCAGACCTCACTGAGGGTCTTGAGCTCTGGTTAGTAAGTGATGAGTGGATGTTGACACTCACCTTTAGGATTAGGGCGAGGAATTCAAGTACAACTGTTGCTCCTTTGTTTTGAAAGGAGTCAGCCAGTGTGGTACAAACATCTGATCCGGACGCCTCCCCGACCAGCAGCTATTCAAGTCAAGCCAAATGTATTTGTATAAGCCAACCTCACGCACAACGTCTCAAAGGGCGAGAGAGATTATTTTGGCATGTCCAGCTAGGAAGACACCGCAGCGCTGACTCAATACGGATCGGATATCAAATCTGGCCTGGGGATGTCATGGGACCCCCAGGACGAGCTGGGGGATGTGACTCCTGATTCAAACTTAGATTTCCACAAGAGGAAAAAATAATCATTTTGATGACAGATAAAGTAAACAGAAGTGCTACACACTACCACTGTGGTAACACTGCACCACTGCTGCTGCTATTGCTGCTATTACACTACAGCAATCACTGAAACAGCTGCAACTGTTACAACTACAAGCTTTTGATTGAAAAGAAGTCGTTTTTACTGTTATTTCTAAATTCAACAAAGACCTTATTCCCGCTTTTAACACATCTAAATGGAAACTGCTGTAGTCTTCAGTGTTTACTTATGAATTACATCACACATAATTAGTAACAACAATAAAGCAGGAATGATCTCAGTTTTTGTTTCCTTTGCTTTCCTTCCTATTCATTTTGTTTCCTTATCTTTACTTTACTCCATTTGAAGAATGTGGTTTCTATGCTGAGCCATAAACATCATGATGAACGGTATAGGAACTGTAACAGTACCAGAATGAAACCGCACACACATCTGTTTACCATGTGGCTTTATTGAAAGTCAGGATTACATTTTCCTACAACACTGATGTGGTATGCACACTTGAAACCCAAACAGTGGAATATATATATAAAAAAAAGAAGTTATGTAACACCAACATCAAAAGAGAGACGCATCTTTTATCTCTTCTCCAAGTATTTTTACAGCAGTACAAAAAAAAAGAGGCCCAATTGACAACGTAGGCAGAATCATTTAGTGGTGTTGGGTTAGATACTTATAGGTGCTTTGATACTTTGAGGCGTCATACTACAGAGAGCTCATATATAAAATACAATTATTAAGTGCACTTTAAAAATCCAAAATCTTGCCACATATATATATTCTTGTCTTAGCTTGTAGCTTGGAGATATACATACACATATACCATAACGTGAGCAAATAAAAGCTTGCCTAGCATTCTTCATTTCATCATGTAAACTGTTCTTTGCACTACTTCAAGTCTTATAACACCGGAGCTGCACACAAAGCATTAATGGCTAAAACAACAGGATCAGGAGGAGCGTCCTATACAAAACATGTTTCCTCTATAACATAAACTCATATTCTAATTAGGTATTAATTTAGCAGAATGGTCGGATAGTAGAGCAGGTGTTCATCAGTTTTGGTCTCTTATATAAATACTTATCCTATCGTGTATTGTATGAAATAACTCAACTTGGCTCCCTACGACTGAACTTCATGATGTTTCCTGTGTTTCTTTCGCTTGGCAGTGGACAGACATATGGCTCGGCTGTCTCTTTATGGCTGAAGTCAAACTGAAAACAGACTTAAGGCCGAATGCTGACAGACACATTATGCAAAAAAGTAAGCCACCATTTACGTTTTCTTTCATTTCATTCCTCATACCTGACTATGTTTACATGCACACAGTATTTTAGTTGTTTGCTTTGTATCCTTGTTAAATTCTTGTTGGGGAGATTCTGCTTATGGCTTACATGTGTGGCTGGATAATAAACTTTCATCTTATCTAATCTTATCTTATCTGTATTGACTGAAAGCCTCAAATGTTTGCACTGATTAGAAAACCAATAGATCCTGGACGATATCATCATATTCCTGCATGTAAACATAGTCATTAACTCAGCCTCTCCCCTCCTTCCTCCTCCTCCTCCTCATCTCTCTCTCTCTCTTTGTCTCTCCAAGGCTGTAATAGGGCAATACACTTCACTTGAAATCATATTTGGCATGTTCGCTCAGTGGAAACGGTGCATTTAGGGGCAAAAAGAGACACCAGTTTTTGCTTCGACCACTCAGGTTGGCCAAACCCTGGGACAGCCTCACTGTCCATGATGCGATCTCATCTCCAATCCATCCTGAGCCGACCTTGTAATGTGATTGGCTGTAATTTGATCACGTCATGGCTTTTGTTTGTTTTGAAAGAACCGGCCGAGTCTCCTGCAGAGTTCCACTGTTGATACTTGAACGATTGTATAATTAAATTCATTTGTAATTTGAGCATCGACCTGTTGTTGGGAAGAGAAATTAAAGATATATTGCAAATATATATGCAAATTTATACTAAAATAGAGTTATACTGGGAATCTAGCTTTCCAGTATAACTCTACACTTTCTTCCTATCAGGACTCGCGAGCTCAAGCTGGTATGAATGCTGTGGAAGGCTAATGGCATTAGCTCGCACCACCGTATCTAACAGCAGTTCACCCGCCCTTACGAATATGCCAACTTTGATTTCATTTGGAGCATACTGCCGGCCTAATGCCAACCTCTGCCATCACGCTGTCCCTCAGGCGCTCACAAACACCAAGCGGGCGGAGTAGATTAGATCAGCTAAGTAGAGGATGAAGTTGACGCCAGTGAGCACAGCCACGGCCATGAACTTATCCCAAGAACACAGCCCCATGGTTGTGCTGCAGGAGTACGGCCTGTCTTTCATTCCTCCGTGCTTGGGGTCAAAGCTGAAGATGGGCCAGATGATGGCAGCTGTCAGGTACAGGACCACAGCCAGCAGGGCGTAGGCAGACAGGAAGCGTGCAAATGGGAAAGGGAGGCAGCCGGTGCACTCTCCCACACACAGCACGATGATGCCCGCTGACAGGATGAAGCAGATACAGTAGACGGCCATGCAGTACTGGACTGAGGCGTGACGGTCATACAGCACAGGATCGCTGACGAAGACGAAGATGATGCAGGCTACGAAGGTCTCGCAGACTTTGAGCAGGCCGGGCGCTGTGGCCATGTAGCCGGCCACCTCGCCTGGACGAGCCTTGCTGATGCTGACCTCGGTCATGTAGGCGATGGTGGCCAGGCAGGAGAAGACCGTCGCCACAATGCGGTAGTCACGGACCTCACTTTGTCCTGTGGAGCCCTTGAGGTAATAGAGGGGGAAGATGATGGAGGCAGACAGGCAGAGCAGCGCGGCGTAGCAGGCAAAGGTGATGGGGAAGTTCTTCCAGGAAACAGGCGCTCGGGTCTGCAGGCCGAAAATCTCCACCAGGAGGACGAGCAGAGTGCCGGCGAAGCTGAAGGCCCAGCAGAAGATGCACCAGTCTCCTGTGCCATGCTGGAGTCTGCCGCCGTGCACTGCCACGGAGAAGGCCACGCAGGAGAAGACCAGCGCCGCCAGCCGCACCCACACCAGAGAATTGGACTGGAAGACAATAGGCATGATGGAAGATGTGGAAGGAAACCGACCAGATGAGAGGAACTGAAATGTAACAACTTCCTGTCAGATCTCTTCTTTATTTCCCTTTGGATTCACTTTCCTCTTTCAGCCACTCAGAAACAACTGCAAGAGAAGATAAGAGAGACAATCGATGAGCAATTTGACATTAACATTTAGTTTTTATCAAGTTTATCTTCTAAGACCTTTAGGTTGATGACATGTTGTGACCACATGAGGGCATCAGCTTGTCACTCGGCTCAAACAGGCTTTGTAAACCTACATACCATTTTCAGCAGCACACAAAGCTTTGATTGTGTTTTTATGAATGGCAGAAGCAACGAGAGACCTCATGAAAACACAATTTCAGCCCCCGACTGCAGCATTTTTTTTA
>NW_027466819.1:2535000-2652500 GCF_046128005.1 Genypterus blacodes
CCATCATTTCCATTGAAATTGTTGATGTTGACAAAAGTGCGGAAACCAAATGGAATGTTTCTTTGAAAGCTACATTTATTTGATCAAATATCAAAAACCTATAGCATACTATACTCTATATACTTTACTATACTGTTGTCTTCCCAGAGAGGAACATGCAGTTTGTATACTCAAGCTGTTTGGAGACATATTTGTGCCTTCCATTGACCTAAAAACTGACGAAGGATTGAGATTTGATTTGATTTCTTTGTTAACTGTTCCATTTCAAATGTAATTTTAGCTGTGTAACTAATGTCTTCCCTCCTCATAGGTGCTCTGGATGACTTTGACAAGACGTCTGTCCCTCCAGCCCCTGAAGCTGCAGCTTCAGCCAAAAGCGATGAGAAGGTCAGTTTGTTGTCCATAAAACATGTAGTGGTAACAAATTAGCAGTTTGTTCCCCCATATTTTTCCATATTTATCCCTAATATGTAATGGGAAAATGTCCCCATTCCATGAAGATTGTCGCCCATATGTTCGTGTGAAAAAAAGACACTGAATTTTTTTGAGTTCCCAAGTTCCTGCAACAGAAATTGAGAGATCGCTGACGTCTATAAAACAATTTTTACTGTAGGAGTTTTTTGTCTGTCTGTGTAGCCCCCCCTGCTGGAGGACAGCAAGTTCTTTGAGACACTCTTCGAGGGGGACATGGCGTCTCAGGCCAAAGAGGAATGGGAGAAGGCCATGTCTGAGCTGGCACAGGAGGAGCCAGAATTGCTGGAGCACTTCCAGAAGTTGTCAGAAGCTGCGGGGAAAGTTGGTAAGGTCCAAACTTTCCATGTGTTTTGCATGCATAACTATGCCTTGATCCTGAGTGTAAATGGTATTTAAATGTTTCATACAGGTACTGACACTGCCTCCCAACAAGAATTCACTCACTGTCTTAAAGATACCCTCCGTGGCCTCGCCAAGAATGCAGATAACCTTCAGGTTCGTCAACTGAGACCAAGGCGGCTGTTGTGGAATATTTTGGAGGCGCTTTGTGTACATGTGACGGTATCACCTTCCCTTTGTAATGTTGGCCTCTCCTATGTCTCACAGTCCACTGGATTAGCTGGAGATGATCTTGTCAAGGCTCTGGAAGGCCTCGGCTTGGACGAGAGCGGTGAAGGCAGCGGCAGCGATGACGGAAACATCCTGCCCATCATGCAGTCCATCATGCAGAATCTCCTCTCTAAGGAAGTGCTTTATCCATCTCTCAAAGAGATCACTACTAAGGTGAGAGTCCATGTAATAGCAGTTACCACCTTCTGTAACGTACAGTACTCTGTTAGTATTCACACAGGCACTTACCTTTACAGTATCCAGAGTGGCTGGATGCCAACAAGCCCAGCCTGAGCCCAGAGGACTGCCAGCGCTATGAGCAGCAGGCCAAGATCATGGGAGAAATCTGCCAGCAGTTTGAGAAGGAGGATGAGGAAGCAGCCAGTAAAGAGAGAACGTTCGAGAACATCATGGATCTGATGCAGCAGGTGACGCAGCACAATCTTTGCTCAGACACTTCAGATGGGTTTGACCTCCAAATTAGAGAATGAATCGGCCAACATCTGTATTCTTTGTGTAAATCCTTTATATTTTAATTAAACGAAAAATTTATAGGTGCGGTTCCTTTGACTGCTTCTGATTGAATGTGATGCTTTTCTTTCCAGCTGCAGGAACTGGGTCAGCCACCAAAAGAGCTAGCAGGTGACGCGGTAAGTTAGCATCATCTCTGTGCTTTGAGTTTGAATTTGTTTGAGAAATGGAAATATAGTTTGAAAGTAAGAAGGTTGTCTTTGAATTAAGGTTTTGTTCATTTGTTACACACAGTATATATACATTAAGGCCAATATAGAGGGTCAAAGTGAGAGTAAGGTGTAGGTAGGCCTCAGACATGACAGCAGTCTTCGCTTTTCCTCTTCTAGCCTCCTGGCCTTAATTTCGACATGGAGTCCCTCAACCTCCCAGGAGGCCCCGGGGCGGCGTCGGCAGACCAGTGCTCGGTCATGTGACGCGTGAACGGCGCGGTTAAGCCGAGGCCCTGAAGACGGGGTTGGTCTGGGTGCGCGTCAGTGGTACGGAGGGAGCGAGGTGAGAAGGAGCGACGACAGAGTGTGAGGCAGAGATCGTCCACCACCCCACCGGTGACTCTGTTCTCCCTCGAGGTTCGGAGGTCTGGTGCGGAAACGGTGACGACAAGAATAACCAACAGGAACGCTTCTGTCACAACACAAATCACTGAGCGCACACCTGAGAACATTTGAACATCTCTGCTTTAGTTTGTTCGTAGCTCCCTCGCTCTTTAGGTTTTAACCACATTCCGTTCCAATGAAACACACACTAATTTTTCAGCACTGGTTGACCTCTCGTGAAGTCTATGAGGCGACTTTCACGGGATAAAACGGCGCCTTTGCAAAAATCCTAATTTCATGCGTTTAGAAGGTCAAGATTCTGCTGAAGTGCCAGAATTACACAAAGTCAGTTTGATGTTGGATTTGAGACATGAAATTACACACACGCCTCCATTTCTGTACATGATGTGAGAGATTAAACTTAATATCTGCAGTTATTGTGATTAAATAGTTGATTAACATATTTAAAACAACATGTTAAATTATATATTTGGTAACTAAAGAATCCAAAAGGTGACGACTAACTCCACTAGAAGTTTTTGTGAGCCATTCCCCCAGTGTGATCTCCCAGTGTGTTTATCTGCAGTGACTGGATTCATGCCTCTGCTGCGGTTTCATTGATCATTAGACTAAGATACTGTGCAGAGTTCCACCCTTGTATTCCTCATTGTTTACCTGTGCAGAGTGATTTCTTTTTCTCCTTTGGTGTGGCGGTCCTGAGAGGGTGGACTAACATTTTAGTGGAATTCTGGAGTGTTTACTATTGGATCAAAGTTTTATCCATGTCCTGAAACTAATTATAATCCCTGAGGTAAAGTTAAGGCTGCCAGCAGTGCTTACCTCCTCACAGTGTATCATGTGAGAGGTGCAGGTACAGTGTTGTTGAGTGAGACATCATCGGTCAGACATTTCCAGCATTTGCTATGGCCAAAGCGTTTGTTTACTCCAGCAGCCGCTTTGTTAACTGCTGTGACTGTTTCATCAGCCGCTGTGGCCATGGGACAAAGGTTTGCTGCACAGACCGTAGAGAGGTCTGGAACCCACGCAGCAGACGTGCTGACCGCCGGCTCGCCATCAATTGAACGGCAACTGTGAAAGGGTTCAGTCAGCCGTGCGCCGCAAATACATCAAATCCTCCCCAGACACAGCTGAGGGGAGGCTGGTGAGGCTGCTGGGCGTCGTCATGGGAGCCATACGACAGCTTTTCAACTCTCAGGGCCCAGAGCGCACAGCTGAAAGTGCAAACCGTTATTTCACAGTACTGTTTTTGATTTTGTTGTACTTTGTAAATATAACTATAAAATAAAGTGAGAGGATAATGCAAAATTGATTTGTCTCTTTTCTTATCTGTAGTAAAATTTCTGATCTGCTTTTTCATAGAGCTACTAACAGTATATACAGTATATTTACCAAATGTACCACATGGATTTAACATACACCGGGTCTGTTACTGGTCCTTCTGGTTGTAATGTCACACAGGACAAGAATATGTTTTTTGAACTTATGACACTTTAAAATGGTTACGTAATGGATATGACGCGTCAGATCCGTTCTATGTGCTGTAGTTCTATGCGCCGCCGTGGAGCTTTCTGCGTCATATTGTCAATGTAAAACTTTATTGTCCCAAACAGGAAGACAAAGCGGGCGACGTGTCAGGAAAAGAGGATTCATCTGAACGGGCGAAGGCGAGCAGAGCAGGCCGCCGGACTCCATCCCTCTGGAACACCGCGTTCATTTGTACGAGTCGGGTGAAAATACAGTTTGCCGGAGCGTAAGACGGATTAAACGCAGCGCTGTCTCGTCACCATGTTGACCAAATTTGAAACGAAGTCGGCCCGAGTTAAAGGTAAGACGCTGCTAGCTGCTGTTAGCTTAGCAGCGAAAATTCAAACAGCTAGAAGTGGGACACGTCTAATATAGAATATAATAAGTTAAATCCTTCTGTCAACTCAAACGTTTGACAATGTAGTTTGTTTAATCATATTTCGTGGTGTATTTAGTACACACTTTTTATTTATATATGTAATAGGGGCTCATTAGCTAAAAGTTAGCTATAACTGCGCTGCTTCCCGTTCCCCAGCTGTCACTCTTCAGATTCCTATGACGCCGTTTCTTCTCTGAAATACTGTAATATTTTGCATTTCAGGCCTGAGCTTCCACCCTAAGAGGCCATGGGTCCTTGCAAGTTTACACAACGGAGTCATCCAGCTGTGGGACTATCGGATGTGCACGCTGATTGACAAGTTTGACGAGCACGATGGTGAGGCGGGGGACTATTGGACTCATGTGTTTACAGTATTTACTACCATACGTGTCTAATTTGACATGTTTCCCCCCACAGGACCTGTCAGAGGAATTGATTTCCATAAGCAGCAGCCTCTGTTTGTGTCTGGAGGAGATGACTACAAAATCAAGGTGAGTCTGCTGAAGCATCAACACTGCTGTAACATTATACAATATATAGACACATTCTTTGTATTAGTGTCACAGGTTAATGCAGAATTCTAATATAAATACTTAAAATTAAAGTGAGTAATTATTTCTTATTTTGTCCAGGTGTGGAACTACAAACTGAGACGCTGCCTCTTCACTCTGCTCGGTCACCTTGACTACATCAGGACCACCTTCTTCCACCATGTGAGTTGTAATGTTGTGATGCATATAATATGTATATTAATATGTGTTACTGCACACTCAACCTCGGGCAGAAAAGTTGCTCTGAGGTAGGAAATCAAAACCCATTTGTTTCTACAGGAGTACCCCTGGATTCTGAGTGCCTCAGATGATCAGACCATCCGCATCTGGAACTGGCAGTCCAGGACCTGCGTGTGGTAAGACACACTGATGGATACTCCACTAACATGTGGGGAAACTGCTCATCTTGAGATACACAAAAAGTAAAGGGTGTCATTGAAAACTGAAACCCTTAAATGAAAAAACATCTCATTGACCTTCAAGGTAAAGATACAGAGATACATAAGTTATTATATATTTATTATATTCTCCCCTCTTCTCCTCCACAGTGTGCTGACGGGCCATAATCACTATGTGATGTGTGCTCAGTTCCATCCATCTGAGGATCTGGTGGTGTCGGCCAGTCTGGACCAGACTGTGCGCGTGTGGGATATCTCCGGTGAGGGTCTGGGGGAAAGTGGAGCACAGAGCAGCGGGCTGGTCTGAGGGAGGGGTGGGTAAGGGGGGGGGCAGAGTGGTGCCAAGGATGAGAAAGATGGAGGAAGGAGGCGAAAATCAAGCTCTGAACCTCCTCTTCCTCTCCTGCTTGTAGAGAACAAATCTCTGTGGGCTGTTCACAGAAACACCTCTCCACTCAGGACAGACAGACAGAGAGAGAACGGCCATTAGAAGACTCCAGAAGGATAGATGGAGTATTTGAACTAAATTAGTCAACAAGGAGAGGAGAGGTGTTTCTGTGCCTTTGCATGCTAATATCTTTGTTGATGTTGTTTCCTACTTGTCCTTCCTTCTCTTTAAAGTCTCACAAATTAACCAATTAACAGGATCACATCTGCTGTCATGCCTTCATATTGTAACTGAACATCTGTGACTGACTGACTGCTGTTCAGGGGATTGTCTTTTGTACCTCACATCGTGTCACCGGGCTCGGTGTCAATCAGAAACTGTTGACACTAGTACCAGTGCTTTGACTGTAATACAAAACAAACAAAATACTGAACACCTGTCACAGTTTGACACCCAGCCTGTGTGGCCACTTGATGTCCTGCTTTCATACTTTGAAATGCTCACTTTGATTGCATGAATGGAAACCATGCAGGTGAAAGGTGGGTTAGCATTTCTCACACACACACTGCATCAGGAGTATAGTCTAACACCCTGTTCTTCTCATTACTCTGCCTGCTGTGGCTGTGTAGAATGTAGGAAGAGCTATATTGTTCACTACTAACTGGTTTAAAAGTTGATCTGATGCTTAAAACTGAAGTTACAATAGTTGTATTCCTCCTGGCATGAAATTTGCACGACTGGCTGTATTACAGAAACTAAACACATAACGGCGTTCTCAAAGCCTAAGTAGCCGTACTGTTCCAACCTCATTGCTAACTCATAACAGCGACATGTCAGAATTAATTAACTCTGCAAGAAAGTCAAAGATCCTGACGGAAAGATGCATGGGCTCTCTAAACCATTAAACCTGCTCATGTTTCTGACATCCAACGCCCCATCAGAGCATCTCTTTACAACACCACCCGCCCATCCGCCCATCCGCCCACCCATCAGCCAAGTCCACGCACTCCCTGTGTCCCCCTTTGTCCCATACGCTGCCCGGAAACATCCGCACCTGCACACGGGTTCCTAGTGCCATCCCTCTTGCTTGTGTCATCTCTCCATCCTGTTGAACTGTCTGCTCACCGCCGCGTTTCAGCGGGCAGGAAAGCACAAACGCAAACTTGTTTTCTCAAACGTCGTCGTCCCGTTTTTTTGAGGCTGGAACTTCATCGGCGTAATCGCACCGGTGTTGAATCCAATGATTAGGGAGCTGGGATTCTCCTCTCTATGCCAGTGATTCGCTAACCCAATCAATGGATGGTTGTTTCCAGACTCAAGGTGGTGGGGAATGAGAGAACAGAGATTGCATTGGTGTGTTTCAACCCTGCGTGTGTTCAGCAGTCCAACAGTTGGGCTTCAAAAGTTTCCTCCATTGACTCCTTCCCTCACTGATATCGCTTCGTATTCAATTGTTGCTTAACGTGTACCTTGTTTCCTTCCTCTCCTGCCTCCCTGTACTGCGGTTGTACCCGTGTGTAACATGACTGTGGCTCCGCCTTTGCACGCCGTGCTCTGAATGTTGGTTTCCAGGCTTGAGGAGGAAGAACTTGTCTCCTGGCGCCGTGGAGACGGAGGTACGCGGCATCTCTGGCGTCGACTTGTTCGGGGCTTCAGACGCTGTCGTCAAGCACGTTCTTGAGGTGAGAATGTCGGCGACTCCCAATTTCTTTGTATGATTGAGTTTCTTTACAGGTTGAGTGAATTTTAAACATATAGCTGTTTTAGTGGAATTTGTCTTTGAAACACATTTGTCACAGAGAGGGCAGTCAATGTGACTTGAGTTTTCTTGGTGTGTGTGTGTGTGTGTGCAGGGTCATGACCGTGGGGTCAACTGGGCAGCCTTCCACCCGACCATGCCTCTCATCGTGTCTGGAGCCGACGACAGGCAGGTCAAGATCTGGAGAATGAACGGTGGGTGGTGTTGTGTTGTGTAGACGTCACGTGACACTAGCAGAGCTCTGCTGCACGTTTTGAGTGACAATTGTTTATGCACTTAAAGATTAAAGTATGGCTCATGGTCAAGGTGACGGTTGAATGAAATGCTGGATTCTCCTCCAGAATGTTTTCTTCACCTTTCTGTTTTCCTCACCTCAGAGTCCAAGGCGTGGGAGCTGGATACGTGCCGCGGCCACTACAACAACGTGTCCTGTGCCGTCTTCCACCCGCGCCAGGAGCTCATCCTGTCCAACTCTGAGGACAAGAGCATCAGGGTGTGGGACATGTCCAAGAGGACTGGGGTGCAGACCTTCCGGCGGGACCACGATAGATTCTGGGTGCTCGGTGCTCACCCTAACCTCAACCTGTTTGCTGCTGGTAAGTGGCAGCAGTGCTTCTGTGACTGTCAAATAAAACAAAGGACAGAGGTGCAGTTTCCTGTTCAGAATACATTTCAGTATGCATGATTATTGACCAAATCTTCCTATGTTACTATGTGTATTGCTAGTGAACGTAGACTTGATACCCTGCATGCAGGGGAGGAAATAGAGCACCACTGCCACCTGCTGGCACATTTTGGTTATGGACACGGACAAGGAATTATCGTACTTGCATCTGGCTGCCAGTCGTGTTGAACTTGCTTGCATCCGTCTTTCTGATAATGATGCCGTCTGTGCCTCCTTTAGGTCACGACAGTGGCATGATAGTGTTCAAGCTGGAGCGTGAGCGTCCAGCCTACGCCGTGTACGGTAACATGCTGTACTACGTCAAAGACCGCTTCCTCCGCCAGCTCGACTTCAACAGCAGCAAGGACACGGCCGTCATGCAGCTGCGCAGGTGTGTGTCTCTGTATTTTGAAATGTCAGTGTTGTTAAAGGCGCTGTCCTGTATCATTCTGATTATGTGCACGTTGTAAATGTTTTGTATATTTTCCTCTCCAAGCGGGTCCAAGTTCCCAGTGTTCAGCATGTCTTACAACCCTGCTGAGAATGCTGTCCTGCTCTGCACTGTGAGTATCTCTGTGTGAATACACTCTGACAGATCACATAGACGTATGTACAAACACATCGGTCCATCTTATGCCGTGTTCCTTACCTCCTGCAGAGGGCGACCAACCTGGAGAACAGCACCTATGACCTGTACTCCATTCCCAAAGAGAGCGACTCTCAGAACCCCGATGGTACAGAAAACCCAATTCTACTGTTTTCAACATTGTTCATCTCTACACACAGTTAGCAGCTAATTATGTTCCTTTCACGTAGTACATCTCTGCACTAATCTGTACTGTATAGATGCCCTGTAAGTAGATTGCACTTGGTGGAGGAGGTTTATGCTGATTCTGTCTTCCCTCAGCTCCGGAGGGGAAACGCTCCTCTGGTCTGACAGCAGTCTGGGTGGCCAGGAATAGATTTGCTGTTCTGGACCGCATGCACTCTGTAAGTCTGTGATCTTGTTGATGATTAAATCCGGCATCAATGACCTAATGTCCTTTTACTCATATCTACTTTTTTTACTGAATCTCTAGACCGATCTGCCTGTTGCACATCTGTTATGTCTCCATTTATCTTCTCCAGCTTTCTTCATTTGACTTTCCTCTGCATTGCAGCTGCTGATCAAGAACCTGAAGAATGAGATTGTGAAGAAGGTGCAGGTCCCCAGCTGCGAGGAAATCTTCTATGCTGGCACGGGCTCGCTGCTGCTGCGTGACGCCGACGGTGTCACGCTGTTCGATGTGCAGCAGAAACGCTCGCTGGCCACCGTCAAGATCGCCAAGGTCAAGTACGTGGTGTGGAGCGCCGACACCAGCCATGTGGCCCTGCTGGCTAAACACGGTGGGTACCAAAGAGTAAGACGTGTAGACATGTTTAGATCATTGAGAAACGTTGAGACTACACACAGTATTACAAGGAGCTGCCTGTACTGTTTTTCAAAGCGGCTTTTTGTTCTGTCCTTCAGCTATCATGATCTGCAACCGTAAACTGGAGAGTTTGTGCAACATTCATGAGAACATCAGAGTGAAGAGTGGCGCCTGGGACGAGAGCGGAGTCTTCATCTACACCACCTCCAACCACATCAAATATGCCCTCACCTCTGGGTACGTGCTGCCCGGGAGATCTGTCAGGCCTCCTCCAACCCTCGAGGCGTAGCCAAAAATGTGCTAAAATGTGTGTGTGTCCTTGCAGGGATCATGGGATCATCAGGACCCTGGACCTGCCCATCTATGTGACCCGTGTGAGAGGAAACAGTGTTTACTGCCTGGACAGGGAGTGCAGACCACGTGTCCTTACCATCGACCCCACAGAGTACCGCTTCAAACTGGCCCTGGTGAACCGCAAGTATGATGAGGTGGGTCCATCAGGTTTGCTTTGGTTTCTGTCACATCTTTGCCCTTGACATCTTTGTCCTTGATTTTCTACCTATCACTTTGAATGCTTTTGTTGACTTCATTCGGTACACTACTGTCCCCTCCAGGTGCTCCACATGGTGCGTAATGCCAAGCTGGTGGGCCAGTCCATCATTGCCTACCTGCAGAAGAAAGGCTACCCTGAAGTGGCGCTGCACTTTGTCAAGGATGAGAAGACTCGCTTCAGCCTGGCTCTGGAGTGCGGCAATATTGAGGTGGGCAGTGATGGTCAACATAGAATGATTTACTAACTTCATTAGACACATCAGTGTTGTAATGTCCCTCATTGGTAATCAAGGTGATGAGGTGCTGGTGGGGGTCAGAGTTCACTCTCTTGTCGTTCCTTCAGGTGGCGCTGGAAGCAGCAAAGGCCCTTGATGAGCGCAGCTGCTGGGAGCGTCTGGGTGAGGCTGCCCTGCTGCAGGGTCACCACCAGGTAGTGGAGATGTGCTACCAGAGGACCAAGAACTTCGACAAGCTCACCTTCCTCTACCTCCTCACTGGCAACCTGGCCAAGCTGCGCAAGATGATGAAGATCGGTAAAGAAGGGATTTAGCATTGTGATATGATTGGAGGTGTGTGTGTGTTGCGTTCATCAGTTATATTGTGTATTATGTGTGCGCTGTGATTTGTAGCTGAGATCAGGAAGGACATGAGCGGTCACTACCAGGCAGCTCTCTACCTGGGAGACGTCAGTGAGAGGGTCCGCATCCTCAAGAACTGTGGACAGAGTGAGTTCAGACGTCACCTGCATCACATTTCACACATCATTTATTTGTTATGTTGTTGAAAGCTAACCTGATGTCAGTGCACACACAGTCTAACCTTTGTGTAATTCCAGAGTCTCTGGCTTACCTGACTGCTGCCACCCATGGGCTCGATGAAGAGGCTGAGGCACTGAAGGAGACATTTGATCCAGAGAAGGAGACGGTGTGTTGAGAGAATGTTTTTGTACCTTTTAATTCATACCAATGAGAAAAAGAGTAACATGCTGACATGATGCATAACACTTGCAGCACAGTGTTTAGACACTTGATCATATTGTCTTTTAATGAATGATTTGGGCCATCTTTTATCTTGTAGGTGCCAGAGGTTGATGCCAATGCCCAGCTGCTGCAGCCTCCTCCACCCATCAACCCTCTGGACACCAACTGGCCTCTGCTCACTGTATCAAAGGGCTTCTTTGAGGGAGCCATTGCAGCAAAGGGTGAGTCTACCCACCTACTACTGTCTTTAATCAAAGACCAATGATTGTTTATGTTAAGTTAAATTTATTGCTCTCCTAATAACGTGAAATGTATTGTGTTGTAGGAAAGGCAGGTCAGATGGCTGCAGAGGATATGGATGCTCCTGGAGGCTCCTGGGGAGAGGATGCTGAACTCCAGCTGGATGAAGGTAATTCAATCTAACCTGACCACAAAATAGTGGAAAGTAGACTAAAGAGTAAGCAGACTGACCCACAGAAGCTAATATGTTGTGTTTTTAATATTCTTATTAATGTTCCTTTCTTCTTCTTTCAGATGGTTTCGAGGATGCCCAGGAGGCCTTAGGGGGTGAAGGTGCCGCGGGAAAAGAGGAGGGAGGAGGCTGGGAGGTGGAGGAGGATCTGGACCTTCCTCCAGAGCTGGTAGGAAACATTTAACTGTTATCAAGCTTCTGAACTGTCTCCAAACATTAAGTCGTCGTTTATTCTCTAATGTCGCTGTAGCTGATCAATTGAGTATGTTACACAAATGAACATGTTCCCTTGTTCCCAACCAATAGGACATCCCTGCTGGTGCAGGGGGAGGGGCTGAGGACGGTTTCTTTGTTCCGCCCACCAAGGGCATGAGTCCAACCCAAACATGGTGCAACAACTCGCAACTGCCAGTGGACCACATTCTGGCTGGATCTTTCGAAACCGCCATGAGAGTACGTACATCATGAGATGTGAACTTCCCACAGTTTGTTTTTTTGCCCTTCTTTGTTGAGCTTTATTTAATGTAGGCGAGGCCCCACACCGCTTTAACCCAAAGCTGTCATTCATGTTTCTGCTCTGTTCCTCCACTCCACCACAGTTGCTGCACGACCAGGTTGGCGTTGTAAACTTCGAATCGTACAAGTCGCTCTTCATGCAGACGCTCTCCAGAGGCCGGACCTGTTACCTGGGCCTGCCCTCGCTGCCCTGCTTGCGTGGTCATCCTCAGAGGAACTGGAAGGTACAGCCTTATTTGACCCGCATCTTCCCCTGTTGTTGTATTGCTGGTCAACAGTCCTTGTAAAATAAGCACTACAAATCAATTAATGATTGTGTTTCTCATTTATTTCAGGACTGTGGGGCAAAGCAGGGGCTTCCTGCTGTGGGATTGCGCCTCTCTGACCTCATTGCCCGCCTTCAGCAGTGCTACCAGCTGACCACAGCCGGGCGGTTTGAGGACGCGGTTGAACGGTTTAGAGCCATCCTGCTCTCCGTGCCACTGCTTGTTGTGGATAACAAGCAAGAGATCGCAGAGGTGAGCACCAGACTTGCTGTGAATCAAATGAATAAATAAGACTGTTCTGCTTCTGTGGCACAAGTGCAGAGGAAAGGTCACGACGATGAACAGAGCCTCGACTGTTTCAAAAACTTTGGGTTTACATCTGGAATCTGTGTGTATTGCAGGCTCAGCAGCTGATCACCATTTGCAAAGAGTACATTGTGGGTCTGACCATGGAGACGGAGAGGAAGAAACTACCCAAAGACACTCTGGAACAGCAGAAGAGGCTGTGTGAGGTAAGAATCTGTGGCCTCCGTCTGGACAAAGGCTGGTATTAGTTTAGTGCGGTTGCTGTAATGGACTGAGTTACTAACAATAGCCAGAACCTGCACAAAAATAACTTAACATCATTGTGATTGTATTTTCGCTCCTGTTTCATCCACAAACCTTTTTCTGTTTCTGTCCCCCCCACAGATGGCTGCTTATTTCACCCACTGTAATCTGCAGCCGGTTCACATGGTCCTGGTGTTGCGTACAGCTCTGAACCTTTTCTTCAAACTGCGCAACTTCAAGACGGCCGCCGGCTTTGCCCGCCGCCTGCTGGAGCTGGGACCGAAGCCAGACGTCGCACAGCAGGTTGGTGGTGTCACAACTGTAGTTTAATTCACTCGGAGGTCATTTTTTCATATTTTTGGACGGTAAAGTTTTAATTTCTCCTTCCTATTCAGACTCGCAAGATTCTGGCCGCTTGTGAGAAGACCCTGACGGATGCCCACCAGCTGAGCTATGACCCCCATAATCCATTTGATCTGTGCGCCGCCTCATTTGTTCCCCTGTACCGCGGACGTCCCATTGAGAAGTGCCCACTGTCTGGTGCCTGCTACTGCCCAACATACAAGGGCCAGATCTGCCGGGTCACACAGGTACATCAGGAGAGCCATGTAGAACTGCACTCAACCTGAAGTAGTAGTTGTAGAGTAGTGGATTATGTGTACACACACACAGTCAGGAAAGTAAAAAGGGAATGGGTAGTTTTTGAATTCTATCTTTATGTAGATATCCGCAGGGTTGATCACAAAATGCAAATTACATCATTGGTTACCATTGTTTTCAAAAAGATGACATAATTATGATCGTGTTTGCCACATCAGCTGTATTCCTGACCTTTAACCTCATCTCATCTGCCAGGTAACGGAGATCGGCAAGGATGTGATCGGACTGCGTGTGAGCCCCCTTCAGTTCCGCTGAGCGCATGCGAGAGAGGTGAAGAAGAAGAAAAAGAAGCTGATCAAACTCAAACACTCATTCAGCGCAAATAAAACAATATTTAGAGAAATAGAAATGGCAAGTGTGTTTGCTCCCACTGTGGAAATGTTATATAATCCTTTCAGCAATCTGATCCTTCCTCATTTTAAGCTTTGTCATGTTAGTGCTTCTGCTTTATCTCTGTGCTAAATCTGTTGTGGTTATATCAGAGTTTAAATGTCTCTGTCTCTCTTTAGACTTATATTAACCATGGGAATGATGTGAGAAATTACAATAAATGATCATTATTAACAGAATGTGGTGTCTTGTGGGTTTCTGCTTTGTGACTGAAGAGACTAAAGATCAAACTGTTGCTGTGTCTCAAAGTTTATGGTTATCATAGCAATAACCTTACTCAACACAGGGAAGTGGTTAGGTGACAGGGTGGCAAATGACCGGAACACACAGTATAATCTTAAAATTCATCGTAAAAAGGGCGAGGGAGAAATTCCTTTGCATTCAACTTGTATAAAAAGACGTCATTAAAACCCAGAGCTGCCATTTTGCCGAATTCCCGTTTCAAGAAAGCGGAACCAAGCAGCAGCAGAAGAACCCGGACACTTCCGGTGGCAACACTTCCTGTTGTGTTTTTTTTGCTTTCCGTACCAGGAAGATGGATTTGCTCCCGAACAAGCGGTCTATTACATTGCTAGTTTGTTGGTTTTTCATTGGTAAGTTTCAACCCAACCCTACCGAAATTGCGCGTCTTCGTGTTCGTTGTTTTGTGGAGTGTGTTACTTTATTAGACCGGTCAGCTTCATGGACTTCTTTGTGCTCAGAGGCAGCCGGATGCTAGGCTAGCTAATGCTAACAAGCGGACTTGTATGCTCTTCAATCACCAGCGCTGAGTTTTTGTCTCAATTTGGTTCAGACTACGAAATGTCTGTCAGCTCTTGGCACGTTCAGACCTTAAAGACAGTTATTAGTGACTGAGTGGCCACATAATGCGTTTGAATTGGACGTGTTTGTCGCCAGTCAGCCAGCTTTGCTCTGCCCTCCTGACACACACACACATACACAGCGTGATTACTCGTGATTTGCCCGCAGTGCCTCCTGCAGCACCGGGATCAGGTTCAAGGCTTTCTGCTTCATACGCGTGGACGTCACGTCAAATCCCGATCGATAGTATGATTGAAAACAAATCAGCCTTATTCTGTCTGCGTCTGCAATGTTTAGATTGAAGAAAATGTCCTCCGTCTACAGGAGAGCAAACTCTTACTGATGACTCCTGACTTAAGACACGTTGATGAGCAGCGACACCACACAGGGTTAATCAGATCACTGAGCCGTGAGACCTTCAGTAATGTGACACGGGAGACTAAGGAGGTGTAGCTTTCACTTTCACACTGGGAGGTCAGAGATCAGATACACTGTGGCAGAACTCGAGACCTTAGGAATGTGAAGGAAGGAAAACCATAAAGGGATTCAACATTGACACGAAATTGGGAAAGCAGTAAATCTTCAAAGCTAGAGCCGTTGCAGCTCAGTTGTATTTCTGAAATGCCGAGTTTCCTCCTCCTGTATTGAGCCCTTACTTGCCACAGTTGTGCCCTGATGTCATTCCTCCACTTGGTGCAGTTGTGACCGTGCTGTTTTCTCTTGCAGGTGTCGGCTGTAATTCAGTGGAAAAGAAGATTTACGTGCAGCTCAACTACACCGTCCCATGTGTCCGACTGCTCAATGCTACACATCAGATAGGATGCCAGTGTGAGTGGAGCCACAGATCAAAGTCACATCCAGTCCTCCATGCATCAGCTCATGTGACAGAAGAGCTTGTTGTATGTGTGTCCAGAACCCTCCTGACTTCTGCTTCTCTTCTCCCTTCCTGTTTCAGCCTCATTATCAGGTGATGTTGGTGTGTTACATGTACTGGAGTCGGAGGAAAATGTAGACTGGGTCCTGCACACTGGACCCAATCCGCCCTACATGGTCATCCTGGAGTCTCCGCTCTTCACCAGGTAGGATTCAGAACAACATCACAACATCTGGATCTCAGCAGCAGCAACACATCTCCCACACTTCTTTCTCATATTGTCACATATTGTAAACAAATCAATCAATAGAAAAATTTAATGAGACTCTTTTATATTTAGAAATGCAAGTATGAGACAAATAAATAAATTAAAATAATGGCTTCTTAAACCAATCGGTCTAAAGTTCTTATGACCTCACCTTCAATCCAGTCAATCAAGTATTTTTTCAGTTCTTCTCATCTGAGTCTTTAGCCGTATGAAGTATTTCTCCCCTATCTGACCCGCCTGGTCTCTGTTCCCCCCTGTGCCTGCCGTCTCTTCCTCAGGTCCATCATGATGAAGCTGAAGAACGGCACCGGCAGGGTGGCCGGCGTCGCCGTTATAGCACCGAACGCAAACCCCGCCGACGGCTTCTCCCCACACACCGCCTGTCCCAACGAGAACACAGGTGGGTGGAGACCTGTCGCTGCTCAGTGTAGCAAAGTGGCTTTGGGTCTGATGATCGGCTCCTGAAGTCATAAAGAAGAACAGACGAGTGCTGTTTAAACTGCAGGGGTCGTCTCCAGTTGTTGCCACTGACATAATCTCCGTGTGGCTCCCAGGTGTCTACTCAGAGACGTATGAACCGTCCATGGCCCACTGTAACATCACCGTGTGGAACCCTCTGGGGAACGGTCTGTCCTACGAGGAGTTCGACTTCCCCATCTTCTCCATGAAAGACGACAACGACACTCAGGTCATCCGACAGGTAAGACAGGAAGGAGTCTATAAACAACAGGTTCAGCTTATTAAGCAGAGACACAGAGCCGAGTCAGTCTGAAGGCAGAAAAGGCCTGAAAACCACACGAGGAACAACTGGCTCTCACACAGAAACCGTACATGCTGTCTGAAAACGGGTTGGACATGAACAGGCGAACTTCCTGAACGTGAAAGCAATAAAGTCCTGACTATTCTAAACATTTTAATGTAACGGTCTCTGTAGGATGAATTATGCAGAACTAGGAGGCAAAGAAACCCCATGGAAGAAATGGAATAAGTATAAACACACAGAAGAGCGATAAAACGTGATCTGAACCGGCTCCATTAGTGGTTGAGATTAGGGAACGGGCCAAGAAACCCACACACACACACACACACATCTGATCTCATCCTCACTTTGAAGTCGGCACGAGAGGCATGTCGTGGCTCATTATGTGGAGCGGGTTGTCAAAGCCTACAAATCACAAGCTGCCTTTTCTCCGTCTTCAGAGGCAGACGTCTAAGGTTACACACCTCTGAGCTGTTTGTCTCACGAGTCGTCGACGACTGAACGCTCCTGTGAGCTTCCTGCCTCAGTCGACTCAACTTGACCTAGAAGTTTCATTTCTGTTTCTTGTCGGCTTTCAATTTTAGCCCCGACACAGATGTGGCGTAGTAAACTCTTGCATTCCGGTGTGAAGAATAGATTTGTTAGTGTGTTTTGACTTGACAACATTATGGTGACTCAGTCCAGAGGTTGTATTTATGTAATAGATTTGAGTGTAATTTTTACGACTCGGGTGTTCCTCCCTGCCATCTGGTGTTTCAGGCTGTTCTGTCATCACGTAGTTACAGGTTTGATTCCCCTGCAACTGCCACTTTGTCGGTGTCAAGCGTAGTCGAAGCTTCTCTGTGCCCAAACCTGCCAATGTGCCCTGAGCAAGCGTGCAGCAGCGTCGACCTGTTCCAACTCGCCCTCGCTATTAAAAACTCCAACTCAAAATTCATGTCCTGTGCTTGCAGCTGCACTTGTTTGAATTAAAGTCATATGTGTGCATTTCTGTGTGTGTGTCTCCACTCGCAGTGTTACTTTGATCATAACCGGGTGGTGAACGGCAGCGGGCCTCAGTATCCGCTCTGCGCCATGGAGCTCTACTCCCACATGTTCGCCGTCACTGACACGGCCACCTGCATGAGGAGGAACTACATTCACCTCCTCAACCTCAGCCTCAACCCAGGTACTCAGACCACATGAATACACACACACACACACACTCTCAGACACGACTCTTCCCTCGGTGCTCAGTGTGTGATTTGACCTGCAGTGCACACACAAGCGACACAGTTTCAAACACGCTCCACTTAAATTCAACAAAAGGGTCTTTTAAGAATGCGTGTGTGTATTTGTGTCGTCTTTGCAGAGATGGTGTGTGACCCATTGGGTGACTTTAACGTGTGGAGCTCGACCAGGCCTCTCAACAACACCGCCAAAGGCCACAAGACGGGGGAGAGTGTTGTCATAGCAGCAGCCAGGGTGAGTGTCCGGACGAGTAGCAACAACCTCCTCCTCGTGTTATCTTCTTACATCTGGACATTTTGGAAAGCTTTATCTATGAAATACTCGTGTATGTTAAATGCTTTGGTTGAACTACGTGTTTGCTTCATGTTGCTCTGAGCCGGTTCATCAACAGAAACGCAACGAGGAAGCCAGAAGGCAAGACGGGCTTCATTCCTGCATAGTTTGTGGCCACGTTTTGATTTATGGAATCGTAAAGAATGGGCCTGGTGGAGTGTTTACCCAGATAGGGATCTCTGCTTGACTGATGGCCTCCTCTGCTCTCCTCCGCTCTCCTCTGCTCTCCTCTGCTCTCCTCTGCTCTCCTCTGCTCTCCTCTGCTCTCCTCTGCTCTCCTCCGCTCTGCAGCTGGACAGCAGGTCGTTTTTCTTCGAGGTTGCACCAGGAGCAGATAGTGGAGTCTCTGGATTCGTCACTCTGCTGGCCGCCGCCCACGCTCTGCGTAGCATCGTCCAGGAGGCGCCACCCAGCCGCACCATCCTCTACACCTTCTTCCAGGGGGTCAGTACTTTCCACACCCACTGCACAACACAGCGTCTCACAGTGTCGGTTCATCCGTCGCTGGTTTGCGTGCTTCAAACCCGTGTGGCGGCCTCCAGGCGCCGCTTGCAGGGCTTTTAGATTGTTTGTCTGCCAGAACTCCCAAGTAAATTGACTTGAGCGTGATGCTTTGCGTTGAATATAGCAGAATAAGCACATGCCAGTGTAATTACTGTGATTGTTATGGTGTCCACGCCAGATAAAGGAGCCTTAGAGTCGCAGTGTGTGCAAACATGACACGCAAGTTCCTCTGCGCCTCGGTTCTAAACCCGCTATTGTACGTGTGTGAACACATCAGATTCAGCTTTGTTTGGAGTTTACCTCCAGACTAGATCCTGTTTAAGGTGTGTGTGTGTGTGTGTGTGTGTGTGTGTGTGTGTGTGTGTGTGTGTGTGTGTGTGTGTGTGTGTGTGTGTGTGTGTGTGTGTGTGTGTGTGTGTGTGTGTGTGTGTGTGTGTGTGTGTGTGTGTGTGTGTGTGTGAGAGAGATTAGTATGCATGTTATTGGAATTCACAGTACAGTTTGTGTCTCTGACTGCTTGACCCCAGGAAACCTTTGACTACATTGGCAGCTCCCGGATGGTCTATGACATGCAGAACAATCAGTTTGCTGTGGACCTGGACAATGTTCACTCTGTGCTGGAGGTTGGACAGGTTTGTGTTGTCGCTTTACTTCAAACTTTAAAAAAAAACCCACAACTGAGTGAGTCATCAAGAAACTTGTGAAGTTGCATTCTGCGTTGGTGATGTGATGTGACTTTGCTCGCCTCAGGTGGCTCTGAACGCTGACTCCAAGCTCTGGCTCCACTCTGACCCCGTATCCAGGCGCAACAGCAGCAGTGTCGATGAAGAGGTTTGTGTCTCGTGAAGAATCCACTTCACATTAGAGTATTGCATGAGACATTCACGCGTCGGTGTTGTTGTCCTCCGATAGAAGAGTTTGTCTAACGTTTCTTTCTTTCTCCTGTTCTGTTCCAGGTGGAAAATCTCATCAAACACCTGAAGTCGGCTGCCACGGGTCTAAACGTCTCACTGGACGAGCCCGCCTTCTCTCAGCCTCTGCCGCCCGCATCCTTCCAGCGTTTCCTGCGAGCTCGCCCAATCCCCGGCGTCGTCATCGAGGATCATCTGTCTGCTTACCGTAACAGGTGGCTGAGGGTTTCATAACATGCGACGAGGTCACCTTCATCTGTGTGTCAGCGCTCCAAATGAAGTAACCTGGGTGTGGATCTCTGTTCCGTGTGCAGGTACTATGAGAGCATGTACGATAACGCCGAGTACCTGAACGTGTCCTACCCAAAGGACATGACGCCAGAGGAGCAGCTGCTGTCCATGACGGCCACAGCAGAGGTAGGTCATAGGTCAGCTGAGAAGTCAACCCTGCGCCGTTAAGGTCTGAAGGTCCAACTGTGAGTGTGTGTGTTTGTATTCTTTGAGAAGATAATTGGCTGAAACAATAGTTGAGCTCTCCTTCCTCTGCTTGTATCCTCCAGGCTCTCACTAAGGTGGCCACCGTGGTTGCCCGTGCTCTCTACACGCAGGCAGGAGGAGCTGATGCCCTAATGACAAACATCACCGCAGACAAAGAGATTGTAAGATGTTTGTGTGTATTCTATATAAACTGAGTGAAGCTGTGTTGATCAGCAGCTGTCTGTCACTGTCTCATCCCTGAAACATCCGTCTCCCTCCGCCCTGAGAGTTTCTTGGTGTAACTTTTATTTAGCAGAACTGAAGATTCTGACGGTTTCTTCCTGTTTTCCATCCCTCAGGTGACCCAGCTGCTGTACGGCTTCCTCGTTAGGTCAAACAACTCCTGGTTCCAGAAGCTGTTACCGGCTGACGCTGTGGGCATTTTGAGTGAGTTTGGATACGAGCTGATCCTTCTCTCACAAGATTCTTACAAACGTGGACAGGCTAAACTTTGATTTGCCTCCAGAAGTGACTTTGTTGTCCTTTTTATATTCTAACGTCTCTGTTTCCTGTCTCTCTCTCCCAGCGCCTGGACCCCCACACCTCTACGTGGGCGTGTCCCAGCATTCCAGCACAGCGAAGACCGCCACCGTTCTGGTCCAGTTCCTGCTGGCTAACCTGACCGGCACCACTCCCAACATTACCCAGGAAGACTGCAACAACCAGAGAGAGAACAAGGACGACACAGAGAGCAAACACGTGAGGGACACGCACCCATAACTCTTCATCTAGTTTAGTTCATCACTTCTTCTGATGTCACCAGAGTGTCTGAGTGTCTCGTGCGTTGATCCTCCTGTACTAACAGCCGTTTCTCCTCCTCCTCCTCCTCTTCTTCCTCCATCAGATGTTCAGCTACAAGTGGGTCCAAGGTGCAGCTCCTCCAAACAGCACGGAGCGCCAGGGTTACTGCGTACGCTCCTCCGTTCGCCTCTCCAAAGCGCTGTCCCCGGCCTTCGACCTGCAGGAATTCACCTCCAAAGACTACTCCACATGGACGGAGTCGCGGTGGAAAGCCATCAAAGGCCGCATTTTCCTGGTGGCCAGTCACGAGCTGGAGGTGAGACCGCTTCCTGCTTCCTGCCCGTGAGCGCCAAAGAGAATACGGATGAGGCCGCAGGCAAACTCGAGTTGTTTGAGGTTATCGGAGTTCGGCGAATAAAAAACGTCGGCTGTGGTTTAAGTGTTGTTGTGTTTCCGTCCCAGATGCTGACCCTGGGTGTGGGCATCGGCGTGCTGATCACATCGCTGCTGCTGACCTACATCATCAGCTCAAAGGCCGACATCCTCTTCAGCTCGGCGAGGGAGCCCGCCAACGCCACCTACTGAGTCCACACCACGCTCAGCAAGGACGCCGCACACAACCACTACTACTATTCACTTCTAGTACTACTATCCCAACCAGACATGGACAGGGTCTTTCTTTCTTTCAAACAAACACACACACACACACCAGTAGGTACACAAACAGGTTAGACACAACACAGAGGTTTTGTTTTCTTTCAGACAATGACTCCATGCTTATGGGACTCACTGGGGTGAGGTGAGACATGAGGACTGGACTGGACCGGTTTGGCCTGGATGGATCTGGACTCATCAGGGTCAGACAGCACTGGTCAGGCTCCTACCGGTGTAAAAGATGTTTATATTTGATTTTGTTTCACTTTTATTGTCAAAAAATGTTTTGTTTGTCATGTCACCGAGCATTATCCGACCATTGTGTGGGGGTGTGTGTATGTGTGTATAGGCGTGAGTGCAGATGAGTGTGTGAGTATACCTTGGGTGTATTCAAGCGATTGTGCGTATGGACAGCTGTGAGTGTGTGTGTGTGTGAGGATTGCGATGGTATGTGCAATACTGTAGCTGTCTTCTCCGTCTGTAGTTAACTTATCAATCCTTTTAATGATAAGGAACCACTTTATGAGTCAAACGGGCAGTGTGTGTGTGTGTCGGGTCCAAAATGAAGGTTTGGCAAAATCTAGAAATGCACAGCGAAATGATTTGATCAGTTTTAGGTCTTAAGAAGTTAAAGAATTTTAGAGAAACGCGAAATTGTTAAGTTGGTCCCAGCAAACACACAATTAAGTGTGTGTGTGTAGTTATAGGACTGCTGTAAACTCACATATTGTGATATTTATGCGGAGGAGAGCGATTTCTTTCTACTCTACAAGCATCCGGTGCGGCTGACGGACGCTTAACGTCGCTTTGATCGGCCACCAAAATCTGTAGATCCAGCCAGGGTTAAATTTATGTTGAGTAAAGTTTGTAGTTTGGACGCCGAAGCTGTGCAGCCGGTATCCTGACTGTCCGCTCTTCACTTTGTACGTTTCACACAGTTTCTTTTGAAATGACACATTTGGAAATAGAGAGGACACACAGGAGGTTTTAATTTGTTGATGTTGATTTATTGGCTGGACTCAGCGGCCAAACGTGATGCCTTGATAACAAATAAACATTGCTTCTTTTCCAGTTTGTATACACAGATGGTCCTGGAAAGTTATTTGATGCCATTCATTTCTGTTTTTCATCTCTTAAAGATAGAAAATGGTCTGAATCCTTTGAGATGAACCTGAGAGGATTCAGCCGTTTGACTTTCTCCTTTATTTCTGCTGTGAAATTGATTCTTAAATGTTATTAAAAATGGTCTCATGATGGATTGTAAACATTGTATCGGTGTATCTTAATGACACTTAGAGGCATTAGTATACAAGCTTTATGTTTGTAATGAGATAGAAACAGAACTATAGATCTGCTCACACTGACAGTCAGCCAGCCAAAATATCTGATTTACCAGAAATCTGTCCAATCCCATAATGTTCCTTTTAGAGATAAACCTGCAGGATTATCTCTCTCTCACATGACCAGAGTGCCCTTCAAGTACCACTGTAACCACACATACCACAGTTTGAGAACCACTGTGCTAACATGTACGCTTTAGCCTGATAAGTAATCTGAGATCAAAGCACAGTTTGTCATAATAAACACTTTCAGATTACTGCAAGGACTACACACAGAATTACAACAAGATCACAGAAACACAAGATAACAGAAAGGAAGGGAGTGGAAATAGTGAAAATAGGTATTTAATAAAATCCAAGTAATCTGTTGATACTTTCTGCCGGTTACGGATGTTTATAGTATTGATAAATATTAATAAATGTTTATGTGAAGGTTTCCAGCCTGATATCAGCACTTTGTGACAGGCCGCTGGGACCGATCCTTTACCCGGGCTGCACAGTTCAATCATGGCACAGCGGTGACCGGTCATAGTACAGCAGTGATCGGTCATAATCCAGCAGTAACCGGTGTCTTCTGATCCATGAGTCTGTCTCCCATGCAGGCCTGCCGGAGCCCCCCAGGGGGAAGCAGAGGCGGGGCCAAGCTGGAGCGGAGGCGGGGCGCACGGTGCTACGGCTGAGTGGAAAGAAAGTGGAAAGTGAGAAAATACCTGAATGGACAATCTGGAATAAGTAAGTAGTATTTTTTATTGAGAATCTACTAGAAATGGCCGTAGCGGCGGCGCCGGTGCGTGTGCGCCGCGTTCACGGTCGACAGAAAGGCGAATGAGTGGCGCCGGGCTCCGCTGTTTCCCCAAACAATAGTGGAGGAGACGCGATGGTCGCCTTCTTACAAACCGCAGGGAAGTTTAGGACCCTCGTCGGCTCTATTGTTGTCCTCGGCGAGGCCACGTAGCTCTGCGGGGTCGATTTCCAACGCGCCACCGGGACGAGGGGGGGGTTTACTGCGAATGTATGCGGGGAGGGAAGAAGAGATGCGCCCGGGAGGGAACGAGCGCGTCCCGGCTCATTGTAGGCCGGAGGTGGTGGATGTTCTCCTCGGGAGGACTGGTGCGGGTTTCACAGCGTCCATTCATTCCGTGAGAGCGGCTGAGAGCGGAGGGGGGAGAGGGGACAGAACGCCGGGATCATCTGGCATCGGGACGCGGCCGGTGGGGCCTGGGAGTCTCCCATTGTCCTGCACCCTCCTTCCCCACAACTCCTCCAACGTTCGCCCCAAACACACACACACACGCGCCTCCGCAGCGAGTTCAGCTTCGAGCCGTTTGTGCGTGAGGAACGGTTCGATTCTTACAAAAGCAGCTGCTTGCTCCTTCTTATTCTTCTTCTTCCTCCTCTTCGTTGCCGCGGTTGATTCCTGCTAAATTGTGCGCAGTTTTGCTTTTACGCAGTTGGACATATTGTAAACTCTGAAGTGAAACAGCGGCTACAGGCCCAGATTAGCTCCCATGTACCGGGACAGGCTGGGGCTTCATTTCAGGAGGAAAATGTTCCTTCAATATGTCTGAAGAACTGTAGCATTAATAATATTAGCACGGTGTGGGAAGTAGAGCTCTTACTAATGACTATTATAGCTAAGGTTAAGCTTCTGATCATTTCTGTGAGCCTGTTGATGTCTACACAAACATACATGTGTGTGTGTCAGAGGACCTCCAGTCTCTAATGCCAGCTACCTCAAACACATTTACAAATCTCTAACTGCTTGATTAAGAATTGGAGCAAAGTTGCAAATCCTCTCAAAGCTTAAACCTGTGAGTGTATTAGATCTTACTGGTGTAAACAGATTGGATCAGCGGTTCTCAAACTATGGCTCCAGGTCCCAGCTGTGGCACAAAGCAGATGTGGTGCGTTTGTTTGTTCAAATGGAGAGGGAACCATGTCTGCAGGGATTCATCTGGTATTAAGATGAATCAGTTAATTAGCTGGTACACACACACAGCAGAACCACGGCCTGCATCCTGTCAGAGTGTGGACACAGGACAACAAACACACACTACACAACTATACACTCAATTAGCTTCCATTCAAATCTTACACATGCTGATTTACTTTGACATTGCAACATCCTTCTTAAGTACCAAAGGGATCTCACACTGGAGGGAATTATCTTAAAGTTGAGAGACGTTTTATTGATCCAGCAAAGCAGAAACTAAGTGCAGGTGGCGACTGTTGTAAAATGAAGCACAGACAGGTTTTATATTTATGTATCTTTGTACAAATTCATGATCCCTGTAGCGTGATGCAGCCAAGCAGCCTGTCCATCTTCATGCTCCTCACGTTTGTCTGCTTGGACCGTCTCCACTGACGGCCCAGGCGGCTCTTGAGGGGTCTGAAACCGAATATGGCGCCTGGGAGCTTGAAAAGCGTTCCGGGCCCTGAACAGATCCATCCCTGTGCCGCACTTCCTGTCTCTGTGATACTTTAGTGCGGACATGGAGACAGGAGGCACGCATGTAAGGGGTCTGTCTGACTCGCAGGCCTGTTGATTTAACCACACCCTAGATTTGTACACACACGCACACACACAGACACACACACACTCGCTCACAGCAGCAACACACACCTGCTCCATGTTGCCAAACGTGTGTGCGAAGGCTGACAGTAGCAGTTGTCTGCGTTTTTCGTTGGTTTTGCCGGTGTCGTTGCAGGCAGCGGTGGGTGGTGGTCACTGTGTGTGTGTGTGTGTGTGTGTGTGTGTGTGTGTGTGTGGCCGTGGTACACTCATCTTCCCCGCTGGGTGTGTGCGTGTGTGTGTGTGTTTTCCCAGTTGGTACACAGGCCCTGGTCAGTTTGGTGATGGCCCAGATTGCTTTTCCACGGTGGCAGCTGTTGTCTCAGCCCAGGGAACTCTGAAGGTTTGATGACAGCTTGATTTCTTTTTGCCTTTGGGAGAGAGCAGGCTGTAAAATCTGACACATGTTTCTTCAAGCATCTTGCAACTCGAGCTGCACATTTGGTTTGTTTGTAATTGATCTTAGAAATCTGTTTATTTTCAACTAAGACATTTATGAAGCCTATAAAACATCAAACTGCAGTTATGGATCTTAAACCCGAGCGTTCAGACGTCATGCTCACATCTGCTCGTTTCTCCAGGGTTGATTGATCCATTCTGCCTCTGACACATAAGGAAGTGATCTGAAGCTGTAATGTTTAGATCTATAGTCCAGTTGCTGAGGTGTTTGTGTTATGTGTGTTAGGGTTGTGTGTATCTGAGGCCAGGACAATGATTTGGAAGTTCCAGAGTGAAGCTCTCAGTCTTTGAGCTGTAGAAGAGGGACAGACTGGCTGGCTGCTCTTCATAACTGCAGCTTTGAAGCCCCCGCCCTGCTCACCTGTCCCGGCCGGCTCAGATTTACACTCTCTTCCCAAACGTGAACAACAAAAACCCCACTTTGCCTCAGATGATGATATCATGTCAAGCCTGAGAGGATTTTTCTTTCCTTTGGAGAACCAAGAGAGGAGCTGGCATGGAGGCCCTGCCTGATGGGTGTTGGGTTTGAGGGGGGTTCAGACACCAGTAGCTCTCTGTGCCAGGCTCAGAACCTATCAACCAACCCAAGTAGCTGGACCGGTTGACTTAAATCACATCTAGATTATTGCTGTATCGTCTTTATGAGGCCACATCAAGGCCGGCGACATGACGTTCCTAATCTCAGACCACACACATACACATTACTGAAGTGTGTGTGTGTGTGTGTGTGTGTGTGTGTGTGTGTGTGTGTGTGTGTGTGTGTGTGTGTGTGTGTGTGTGTGTGTGTGAACAGGGGTCACTTTGGGCTTTGACTTTGAAGATACTTTCAGCAGGATTGTGAGTTTTAATCACTAATAAGAGAAAGTAGTCATGTGTAAACAAAACAAAACAAACCTTAAATCCTCCATATTTTAACTTTGTACGTTTGAAGCTCCGGCCTGCGTTCAGAAGTTACCGTCGCATTTCAAGCTGCTTATTTAACATTTAATGTCAACCGTGGAGCCAACCAAAGGAGTCCCGCCGCAGTCCATGAACTAGGCCATAGGACACGGGCATGAATAGGAAACTGGATCCGTGTCCCGGCCGGACCACACCTCGGCAGATCAAGTGTTCCGTCATATTCTCACTAACAGCCTGACAGAGAAGACAGACGGGGCAGAAAAGCACAGCGAGGCGGGTCCCGGCTGCATTTGTAGTTATTGTAAAGAAAATGCCCCTCGCTGTTAAGTAGGAGGAGCCAGGGGAGATTACACACACACACACTTTCATTGATTGTAGTGCGAACAATACAGGGAAAGGAGAGAAGAACTGTGAGACTCGTAGCGCCATGATGCATAAGGTAACACACCATTCACAGGTTAGGTTACAGAAGGCCAGTATCGTAGAATCTTAAGACGAACTATCTGAAAGCAGGAAGTGGGTGGGCGAGGTGTGACATCACGCCCAAGTGAAGAGCCTGGCGCCAAAGATCAACAGTCCGAAGTGAGAAACTCATTGCGGAACACATCCACATCAACCTCCCTCTCACAAAGACATGGACTCAGCCCCCCAGACGGACTCTTAAAGTCCAAGCATGTTCCAGATCTGCGGCTGTTTTCCAGATAACATCTCTCCATCCTGAGCGCGGCCCCCCGAGCCAAACGTCTGCAGAACCACCGGGCACGTCGCCACTCAATTATGTATTTAATGTCTTCAAAGGATGAGAGTGAGTCATTCTGGTGATGGATACGTCCGAATAATCAGCTGCGCTGTGATTCAACGTCCCAAAGAAACGGTATCCTGGCGACCAGGAGGGCCGATCCTCATGGCAGACCTGCTCCTGCTGAGGTCACCCTCCATCCGGTCGGGGGGTGGAAACTCCCCTTTCCACCGGGCCAATTTTTTTTTTTGTCCCGTGTCCGACAACATTTTGCGACCCTCCGGCAGATGCGCCTGTGCCGCGCCCCGATTGGCCACTGGAACATTAGGAGGGGCTTCATTTCTCTCTCTCTTCACTCTAAATGAAAGGAAAGTGCACTGTTCTACCGGTTTATACTAATAACTGTGTAGAGAGCAAAACAACTAACAAGAGAACATGTAATCAGCGTCTAACCACCCTTCCCCCCTCCTCCACTCCCCCTCCTATGAGGAATCGCGTTGAGATTACAAAGACGCAGACACACAGACACACACACCTCACGCGTGTTTGGCATATTTTTGGCCAGGTGACTCCTCGGCTTTCGTGGACGTTAAACATGGCCGCCCTGCCACCTGCAGTGTAAGAGCTGCTGGAGGATTCATTGGTTTGACTCCCGGCAACCCTCGCCTGACTCCCGCTTGACCGCTTGATTGAACGATTGGTGTAAACCGTGTGAAAGACTCTCTGAGGATAAATTGGACTTCAAAGCGACTCGAATGAGAGCTGCGACTGCTACAGCGTCATAAACACCTCAGCCTCTAGGGGGGGCTAGTGAGCACCCAGACTTTAGTGTTGTCTTTAATTGCCCCCTAAGGCCTCTTCCACACACACACAGGCCACCTGGGCGCTCGCTGCCATACTAACCGTGAAGCCGGTGTGGCTCCGCAGAGAGATGGACAGATATGTGAGCGTTATCATGATGGGCAAACTTGACGTTTCCTGTCGGAGGTAATTGAGTTTCCTCCTCGGCCCGTTCCAGCAGCAGCGGCGGGAGGAGCTGCAGCACGTTTCAGTCTCTTTCCTGACGGCGTTACAGACGATTCTGCTCTCAGTCTCGCCGTCGCTCTCCCTGTTGTTGTTCTATTTTGTTACTTAGGCTGAAGCTTTTGTAGCCGTGAGGATTTGTGGAGCCGAGCCTCCGCAGATACGGGAAACTCTGTTTAGATTGAATGTTGCTGCGGTTTGTCTGGGAGTCTGAGTGTCTTCACCAGCATGTCTTCCTCCCTTTTATCTCCACTTACATCTGCTCCTCCCTATGCATCTGCAGTGACTCAGCTGTGGTGGAAAAGCTTCACTGCGTCCTCAAGATGCTTCAAAAGGCCAGAATCATGACATTCCTAAATGGAATATAAGAGAAAACATACTCTGCACACACTCCAGATAGTGCTGTCATAGGGAAGGAGACTAAATCAGTTTTCTCCACTTAAACTAAGGAAGCATCTCTTTATATCATAGATAAGAAGCTCCTTCCCAGTCTGACATCACTGAAGCTGAAGCTCACAGGGGTTCAGCAGGAAGACGCCTTGCCTCAGTGGAGTTTGCTGGTTTGGGGAGTGAGCATTGTTCCTGTGAGAGCCTGAGATGGGGTCTGCTGAGGTTCAACACATGGCTCCAGGCCCTTAAATGTTTAATGGCCTGTTAAGACTGGCCGCAGTTTATTAGTCCTGGATGTGGAAAAGACAAAAAGTGGAACCGAACACTCGGATCCTCTTCTTATGTACGACAAAAAACAAAGTCTCAGTATCACAGTGGCAAAAGTGCCACATTCCAAATGAGTTCATATGAGCGGAATGTGAAGGGTTAACAGCAGAGTATTATAGATTAGAGGGGAATTTATTTCATTTTTTTGTGTGTGTGTGTGTGTGTGTGTGTGTCGTAAACTATCTGGGCTGTAAGAGACGTCGATGATTTAACACAAAAGCGTCTTGATGGATGATCAAACGCTCATTAAAGTCATTGAGCCTGATCAGAGTGTGATGGCAGCTAACGTCCCTCTCTGTTTCCCATGGCGAGCCAATCAAAGCCCCAGAGCCACGCCCACCCTTTATCAATTAACCAGCGTACGACAGGCCAACATCCGTCATGGCAACACTTTTATTTTGGATTTTGTTTCGGGAGCACGGAGAAGGCGGCGGCAGAGGGCGGCGTAAGGTCAGGTTTCCAAGGCGACTGTCAACCCTCAATCCCCTCCAGCTGAACACCCTCTTTCATCGCCATGGCAGCGGAGAGGCCCTGTTACCCGGGGGACGGGGGTGGCGCGGGAGGGAATGTGAGACGGCGAGAGGGAGGGAGAGGGCAAACAAGTTTTGTGAAAACACAGTAATCCAATATGGCCGCCATTGTGTCCGAGGCAACGGCGGCTAAGCTCACTTAGCTCACTTGTTGGCGCGAGGCGATGTGGCGGCGTGATGATTAACCTGGGCTCAGAGCAGGAAGCTGACAGCAGAGCGTCACGTCAGCCGCTCTGTGGGCTCTGGTGGGGTCACGGGTTTGACCTCTACAGGTAGAGCAGCAGACTGACGCTCTACACTCCACTTAGTTTGACCTTAAAGCCTTTAGAGGTCACCAAAACTTTAACATTTACAACTGGATGAACGGCATTTAGGCTCCACAGAAACACAGGAATTATAAATATTCAACTGATTCATTGTTATTCAAAAGAAGCCTTGATTACTTTTTCAATATCCATTTGTTTTGTGATGAGTTTTCTCTAACATTCTCTCTCTCTCTCTCTCTCTCTCTCTCTCTCTCTCTCTCTCTCTCTCTCTCTCTCTCTCTCTCTCAGACCACTATCACCCCCGCTGTCCCCGCTGCGACTCTCCTACCCGCCGTCCTCTCCTCCCCTCTTCCTCTGCCTCCCCTCGCTCTCCCTCCTCCTCCTCCTCCTCCTCCTCCCCCCTTCTCCTGCCTCCTCCCCCGTCGGCCTCCAAGATAGATTCCCTCAGGAGCAAAGTTGACCTGCTCAAGCTGCCCCTGGCTCTGTCCACCAAGTCCATCTCAGAGCGTAAGAGCCAGCTGGGAGGAGTCGGCGAGCAGCGCGGCACGGGGGGAGGAGGAGGAGGCGGGGCTCTCAAAGCCCGCTCACCGCCGACCCGAGACATGGATAACGAGTCGCAGTACTCGGGCTACTCATACAAGTCCTCCCACTCCAGAAGCTCCCGCAAGCACAGGTGGGTCAGAGCGCTGAAGGGTTAAAGGTGGGGTGGGGGTGGAGCCTTAAAGTGATACCTCCACTAACTGGCTCTGTTTGTGTGTGTGTGTGTGTGTGTGTGTGTGTGTGTGTTCCAGGGATCGAAGGGACCGTCATCGCTCTAAAAGTCGAGATGGCAGCAGTCGTGGAGACAAGTCTGTCACCATCCAGACCCCCGGAGAGCCGCTGCTGGATGCTGAGTCCACCAGAGGAGACGACAGGGTGAGTCCAGCATGATGGCTCACCTGTGGCACGACACACACCAAACACTCCAGGTTCTCTTCCTCTTGATCTAAGTTCTCCCGTCCCGCTCACCTGCCTCCTCTCTGTTGTCTCCCAGGATGATAACTGGGGCGAGACCACCACGGTCGTCACCGGCACCTCGGAGCACAGCATCTCCAACGAGGACCTGACCCGCGTCACCAAAGATCTGGAGGAGACGACGCCCCTGGAGTGCAAGCGCTTCCTAGGCCCGGCGCTGGGGGGCTGCCTGAGCTTCTTCGCCCTGGTCACGCCCTTAGCCTTCCTCATCCTGCCGCAGGTCCTGTGGCGTGAGGCCCTGGAGCCCTGCGGGACGCCGTGCGAAGGCCTCTACGTCTCTCTGGCCTTCAAGCTCCTGGTCCTGCTCATCTCCTCCTGGGCGCTGTTCCTCCGCCCGCCTCGCGCCACCCTGCCGCGCTTCTTCGTCTTCCGCTGCCTGCTGATGGTGCTGGTGTTCCTGTTTGTGGCGTCCTACTGGCTGTTCTACGGCGTGCGGGTGCTGGAGCCCCGGGAGAGGGACTACAGGGGGATCGTGGAGTACGCCGCCTCGCTGGTGGACGCCCTGCTCTTCATCCAGTACCTGGCTCTGGTGCTGCTGGAGGTCCGACACCTGCAGCCGGCCTTCTGCCTCAAAGTGGTCCGCAGCACGGACGGAGCCAGCAAGTTCTACAACGTGGGCCACCTCAGGTGAGTGAGGCTGGAGTCTGAGCTCCACGCGACGACACACACACACACACACACACACACTAACTGGAACGCCGCACTGCGAGTCTGTTCATGTGCCGCCGCATTTCTGTGGTCGGCGTGTACAGGCAGCAGCGCTATACGGGCTGTTCAAACATCAGAACCTTTATGATGCGGCTGCAGACAAGACAAACACGGACGCACGCACACGCGACAGGCGACAGGCGACAGCTGCACCTCAGTCAAATACTGCAGAGCCGAGCCGCCATGAGCATCAGGCTGCTGGTGACAATGTTTGTACAGAAGCTGACGGGCGAGTTTGACTCCAGGAACAAAGCAAATACATGAAAGTGTGTGTGTGTGTGTGTGTGTGTGGGGGTGTGTGTGTGTGTGTGTCTGTCACAGTCTTGACGCGTGTGTCTCTGTGTTTCAGTATCCAGCGGGCGGCCGTCTGGGTGCTGGATCGTTATTACAGCGACTTCTCCGTCTACAATCCGGCTCTGCTCAACCTGCCCAAGTCCATCCTGTCCAAGAAGATGACGGGCTTCAAGGTTTACTCCCTGGACGGTAAATACGGCGCCGTGCAGACGCAGAGAGGAGAGGAGGAGATCCTTCTTTAGAGTCATTGTCCTCATCTGTCAGTCTGCGTCAGAGTCCAGATGATGATGTAGTTTATTATAGTTTTATTTTTATACATTATTTTTAACTATTTCATTCATTATTGCTGGAAGCCGTCGTGTTCTGTTCTTAAATTTATTTGTGTTTATTTCAGTTCAATTGTTTTTCGAAAATAAACATTGAAAATCAGTTTATCCTCCTTATGTCAATCACATCATCATTTCTCCCTCCTGTTGTTTTGTAGAGAACCCCACTAATAACTCCACCGGTCAGTCCCGAGCCATGATAGCAGCCGCTGCCAGGAGGAGAGACAACTCCCACAACGAGTTCTACTACGAGGAGGCCGAGATGGACCGCAGGGTCCGAAAGCGCAAAGCCAGGTGAGACGCAGACCAGAGCCACCGTCTGGACCTTCATCTGCCCGGGACTCCTCAGAAGACGGCGTGTGAAGCTCGTGTGGATTCATCTCTTCGTTCTGCTTATAGGTTGGTTGTGGCGGTGGAAGAGGCCTTCACGCACATCAAGCGTCTCCATGACGACGAGACCCCCTCGTCCCCCAAACACCCCCGGGAGGTGATGGACCCTCGAGAGGCGGCCCAGGCCATCTTCGCCCCCATGGCCCGAGCCATGCAGAAGTACCTGAGGACCACCAGGCAGCAGGCCTTCCACAGCATGGAGAGCATCCTCACACACCTGCAGTTCTGCATCACACACAACATGACGCCCAAGGTGAGTTCAGGCTCACTCAGGTGATGATGATGATGTTATATTATCATGCAGACATTACTTTATTAAGTTGCTTAGTTTATTTAATTCCACATTTATATTCACAGTTTAGATGTAAACTGCTGCTCAGTGTGTTATGAGAGTATGTAAAGGTTGCTGTACAGCTCCCCCCAGTGGTCATAGCTGTCACTGCGTGCCTCTGACGCCTGTGTGTTGTGTCATCAGGCGTTCCTGGAGCGTTACCTCAGCCCGGGGCCCACCATGCAGTACCAGCAGCAGAGCGGCAGGGGGCGACAGTGGACGCTGGTGAGCGAGGAGCCTGTGACCTCGGCCCTGCGTCAGGGTCTCGTCTTCTCCCTGCGCCGCCAGGACTTCTCCCTGGTCGTCACGGTGACGCCGCTGCCTTTCCTGCGGCTGGGGGAGGAGTTCATCGACCCCAAGAGCCACAAGTTTGTCATGAGGCTTCAGTCGGAGACGTCGGTGTGAAGACGGAGACGCGGAGAGACGCCCCCCCGTCTTGTCCCGTCCACTCCCACCGAGCCGTCTCCTCTCCTTCACGTGGAGACATTGTCCCTCTCCGTCTTATGACTCCCCTCTTGTTTACCACTGAAAGAGGAGGATGAAGCTGATTCTGGAGCGTCTCCTCCTGTCGTGTGCTCTAACAGACGCTCTGTCCTCAGACTGTGATAAGCTCTATGATTGTCCGTGGAAGTGGAATGCCTTGATACTTCGTCCGTGTTGTCAAACTTTCTTTACGACACGCTGGAAATCCCTTTCTTTCTGAAGGGGGACTTTGTCTTTCTGCGTCTTCTTTGGCCATAACCACTGGACTGAGAGAGTGTGCTGACTCCACACATGAACACTGGAGGGAGGGAAGGAGGTTTACATCACACCGCTCACTTCCTCTTCCCGGTGTCGTACATACGGACCTTTGCGAGGCCTCGGCGCCGACCGTACGACCGGCGCACCGCTGCCTTTGGGTTCCCTGTCAGTGTCTTGGTTCTGTTTGAGAAGAGAAACGGTTTTTATATTAGGGGATGTGACTCGTTTGTACTTACAGAATGTAGCATTATGTGCATTAACTCATTGGTTTCCTGTGGCCTGTCGGTCTCAAAGGTCTTGACTTATTTGACTGTAAAGAAAAACGGAAGTACATTCCTGAGGTTTTGTATATTCATGATTGTCTGCATCTTTCATTTTTATCTACACTGGCATTTTTTGATACTTCATATTGCAGTTGAACAGGACGAACTAAAGTCCACCCAGTCTTTAGAACAGAAGGAAGTCGATTTAGATGAAGCCGACGCCGTGTGTGACGGTTTCACTTCATCAAATGTCAGATGTTGTTTTTAATGCCACATTGAACCCAAACCAGACGTGTGATTGTAAACTTCTCTCTGCAGCTCTGCAGCGTTTCCGGCCTCGCTATCAAATCTCCATCACACACTGAGGCGATAAGACCACAGAGACGCAGCCATGCTTAAGAAGAGGAAGGGCCGTGAGAGTGTGTGAAGGCGCTCAGATCTTTGGTCATCTCGCAGTTGTTTTCCGAGGCCTTTTATCTGTCTCCTTCGCTTTAATACCTCCTTCCGGGCCGAGTCTGTGTTTTGGCATTTGGCACGACGATAAATGAACAAACCGCATCCAATTCCAAATAAATTCAAGTTCCTATTTTCCTCGGGCTACAACTGCGACATGCCTGACTGTAAGCCCAGACTTTACTGGTCCCGGTTTGGTCAGACCCCCAGCAGCAGCAGCAGCAGCAGCGTCTCACCTTTTTGTGCCACGAGCTGAAAGCCTCCTCACACGCAGCCTTACACACACACACACACACACACGCAGCCTTACGCCTATGAACTCTGCCAGGTCCCGACACACTAAACCTACTGTAACACTGAACCGCAGCCTTGATATCTGCCTTTGTTGAGCCGCTGGTACTGTTCCATCCCGCTCGACGTTCCATCCCGACGTTCCATCTGCGTGATCCCCATGCAGAACTTCCAGCTTTTTTTTCCTAATGCATGCTAGAATGATTTTGGGCTCCAGAACATTTGTTTTTATATATAATGACTTGTTTTCTATCATTGTTAAGGTGCCTAAGTTATGATGATGCAATTTTCCAAAATGTTTTTACTTTTGAGGAACAAAGTGGCTTTGTAAAAAAAAACCTGTAGATTTGTCTCGTACTCTAACTGTAGCTTGTTTAGTGTGGTAGACATGTTTTTTTCCAATATTAAACCATTTATTCCTTGCCGGTGTTCTTCTGAGGCTCATTTAGAGAGGGGGGGGGGGGGGGGGGGGGTGCAGGTTTGAATGATGATGGAATGATAGACGGACTAAAGAGGAAGAATCTGCAGAGTGAAGCTGTTTCCTGATTGTTCTTGAAGCCGCACTTGTATTTTTGTCTTTTTACATTTCCCTTAAATCTGTCATGTGACCGTCTGCTTCTGTCCTCTACGACGATCATCATCGACGTCATCTATCCAGCAAGATCAGTGCAAGCCTATCTGCATCTATCTATGAGCAAATCCAGTATTTAAGAGAAAGAAATAGAAGAGAATCTAACGTTTCCCCCCTTGTTAATGTTTATTACTGCTGTTAAAGTGTTAAGAGACGCCACCTTTTACATCTTAAACTTTCTTTTTGAGATCATTTAGGGGGGATAATGTGTAAAAAGGAAAAAAAAAAAGTGGGTCGGTTTCTGAGCGAGCGAGCGCCATCTTCATCAGCAGAGAGGAACTAGAGCAGGGAGGAGGACGCTGTGGTTTCACAGCTTCAGAACGGACAGAGAGCCCCAGACTTCCTGCTCACTGCGCTGCACTCTTCATCTCGTCGTCTACAGCAGCAGCAGTAGCAGAGCCCCTTTGTCTCGCCGCCGTCCCACCTGGTAAGACGATGCGAGCGTCCACCATCATCACCTTCCTCCTAATCAACATCACCTGTGCTGGTGAGGGTCGAGGCTTTCACACACTTACAGGAAGTTGATGTTAGGGACATGTTATGTGGTGGAAAGGTCGAAGTGGTTGATGATGATGATGTTGATGACTTTTGTCTGTGTGCAGAGGCCTTTGACGAAATGAACATTTGTTTTATCCTGGATGGGATTCTGGTCCTGTATGGCATCGTCCTCACCATCTTATACTGCAGACTGAGGGTGAGACCACCCGAACACACACACACACACACACACACACACCTACCTGCCAAGGAAATGAGATAGAGAAGCTTCTGGTTGATCTAAATGAATATGAATGTGTATGAATATTTCAATAATGTAAGATTTTAAGAGTCACGTGGGTCTAAAGTAAACAGTCAAAGCTTCACTGTATAAACATGTGAATCATTGACTCAAACGAGCATTCTCTTGTTTCTGACAGATGGTTTCTGCCAATCACCGCCCGGCTGCTCCCCCTGAGGTAACATTCAGGTTCATCTGTATTCTAGTGAGAAAAGACAAAGGGCATTCAAAGCAAATGTTGATGCGTGAGAGGAAATGTGGTGCGCTGTGGTGTTTCATCATCAAAGACACAAGTTCTGCTTTAGAGGCAACAGGCAACCACTTCCTGTGAGCTGGAGCTGACCACCAACCTTCATTATTTATATTCGTTGCACAGTCACAGTTTCCTCCTCCTCTTTTAAGTCAAAAACATGTTTGAAGTTTAATTTGCGCCCAAAGTGACAGCAAGAGAGAAAGTTGACAAACATTAAAGATGTTCTGTGATGTTGCTGTGCCAATACTGTTTATGATATTTATGATTGATTGATTGATTGATTATTTATTGATTTGACTGCTTATCCTTCCCGTGTGTTTCCATCCAACAGAAGGAGCCCTGTGAGGGAGGCATCTATGCGGTGAGACCTCTCATTCTAACGCTTAAAAAGACATTTAAAATGGCATATGGTGGAAAAGTCACAGCTAACTGGTAATTTTTGATTTAAATCATCTACCCAGCTGTCTCACACACACACACACACACACACGCCGCAGGAAATGCTGTCAGAGTTGTACAGGTTAGAGGTATTTTCTTTACCTCTCAGTCTTTGTGTGTTTTCAGGGTCTGACTCCTCACATGAGTGACACCTATGAGACAATCCAAGTGATGAAAAAGCCTCAGGTCTGATGAGAGGAGGTTTGGTTCAATGTGGATGCCGAACAAACACTCGCCGCTGCAGAAACAACACAGGCTGACATGTTCGTGCCTGCGTATGTGTTCAGTCTCCTGCTTTGTTCTGTTTATTTAATGGGCTAACTTCTGAGTTTTGAGATGCATTTCTCACTTTTTGTAAAGCGAATTCTCTTACTTTTACCCTTTGCTCTTGTGAAATTTGTTAAAAGTACTAAATTACTTAAATGCATTGTCACTGTGTATCTGCTCAATGTTGTAGTTTTCACTTTGGTCTCCTTCAGTTTCAGAAAAGAGAAGTGTTGACATCCTCTTTTGTCCTCCATAGCTTCCCTTCAGCCTTAATTGTATGTGCTGCAATTTATTTCTGTCTTTATGTGAGAAACATGAAATGAAGCCAAATGGTGATCACGCAGCAGACCCCCAGTAATCACACTGGGTCATTGTGTTACATTCAGTATCTACAGTGAGGAGCAGCTTCTTGGCATAGAGTAGTAAGAAAATAATGCGACAGGGAAAGGACGTAATAAAGACCATATATAACATGCTTAACTTCAATACAATATATATATAATTAAAGATACAGAAGTATACCCTAAAAAGTACAAGATAATGTTGTTTGTAATATAGTATGATATACAGCAAGGCTTGATATAATCCAATATAATGCATAATGTAGTTCATGCAAATATCTGAAAATAATAATAAAAAAGTAAACAGTAATTGTTATTAAGTGTGATGTTATGTTCCTGTGACAGAGATGTACATGTAACATACATGTGTACCGCTAGAGGGCGACAAAGGCGCTGCAAACTTGTAGCGTTCAGTTGCACCGCTAGAGGGCGACAATGGTGCTGCAAACTTGTAGCGTTCAGTTGCACCGCTAGAGGGCGACAAAGGCCACCACAAGCAAACGCACTCATTCACCCACTTTTTTACATGGAAACATAACTGTATTCACAACAGATTTACAGCAGCTCAGTTTTGGTCCGTGAGTTCAACGATAAATTTGAATGATAGTGAGTCATATTCACATTTATTTAAGTGTAATCCTCCTCTTCCTCAGTGCTGCATTTCAGTGGAGCGTTATGATGTGTGTGTTTGAAAAGGCTGTAATTGCAACGTACCTCGCGTGTTTGTGTGTGTGTGTGTGTGTGTGTGTGTCAGGTTTGATTTTCCAACATACATAGGTACTTTGTTTAGACTACAAAAATACCTTTATAAAGTACATTTGTTAAAGCAGCACGCACTCAGGGAAGTGAACGCAGGAAAAGTGACACAATCAGTTAAACTCAAAGATATCAGAATGCATCAACGAATGTTCTTGAAAGCAAACAGTCGGATAACAGAGCAGATTAGCACACAGTCGCTCATATCTGTAGGGTTTTAGGATGTCCGATCTTCATCATCGGCAGGGGAACGCAGCAGCAGTCGTGGGCGTGTCTAATGCGTGGAGTGGGCGGGGCCAGGGGAGCGGTCAGGTGTGCCTGTGATTGAGCGGATCTGTCTCACCCCTGAGCTGTCTCACCGCTTTGCGTGAGAAACACACGGACGCTCCGTCAGACTGGTTCTGTTCCGCTCACTTCAACAACTCCTGTTTTCTTAATGCGCTCTTGTTTGCAGCCGCTGCGGCGCCGCTTCTCTGCTGAGGACTCCTGATTCGTCTGTGAGATGAAGTCAACATGCAGTATACCTGCAGCAAACTTTTAACTTGTTTCTGTTGCAGCACAAGAGGACATTTGTTGAGGTTTCGCATGTGATTTAAGCAGGAAACACCTGCTGCACCTGCCCGCTCCTTCCTCGCCTCCTGCCTCCTCGACACGCGGTCTGAAACCATTCAGAATGAGAAACTAGTGACATTTGAAACAGATTGGACAGATTGGACCCCAGATCGGCATCTTGTTTGGGACTAAAGATGGAGCAAAGGACGCAGTGTGTCGCTCTGCTTTTTCTATCCGGTGAGTGTTTGTTACTTTCATTTACATGACAAATCACGTAAATGGTTAATGTTTTATTCATAAGCTCTCTAGAAGTGCTGCGAGTTTGGACTCTTTGCTTAAGGTTTTTAGGTTTGTAGATCCTTTTGTTGTTTTTTGTAGTTCGCAAATAGTCTATTATTAGACTCGATGGCAAACATCTACACTAAAATGTGTAAAGTATTCTTTTTAACAGTATGTTTGATACTAAACTCTTAAGTTCAGTCGCTAACTTGTTGCTATAACAACGCTATTCTTATCGTGACTTATAGTAAAATTTGTAGTAATTTTTAGATTGTTTTTATTGTGCAATCGCATCACCATACTGTCTCTGATACTGCCTACGGGACCTGCAGTGTGTGTGTGTGTGTGTTGGCTGTCAAAGCTCACAGATAATATTTAGTTAGGATACCTGAAGGTTTCTACAACTTCAACTACAGGTAAACAAAAGTACAGGAATTTATTTGTGTTGTATTTTAACAAACAGTATTTTATTCTCATCCATCCTATTGTGTGTGTGTGTGGTTATAGTTACTGTCTGATTTTGTGTGTGCGCTTATTTTTACTGTCTGATTGTGTGTGTTGTTGTAGTTATTGTCTGATGTGTGTGTGGTGATAAACAGTAGCTGTTGTCTGCCAGTGTTCGCTTCACAGAATGTGGTCCAGTCACATTCTTACTTTTGGCAAACGTGAATCCCAGCTAATTGTACAACCTGCGTCCTGCTCTCATGAGTGGACTCTGTGTCCGTGAGTCACTTTTGTTTCAAGTTTCTTGGAAATGCACAGGTGTGGCTGAAAGTGTTGGCATCCTTGCATTCAATTATGCACCATTAGTCCTGAGAAGTGTTGAAAACAATCTGCGAGATCATTTTGCAGTGGAAATAACAGAAATCTTGCCGATTCCCACCCTGTCATTCTAAAAGCGACTGGACAAAAGTATTGATACCTTTTAGAAGTTGTAAAGTGGTTGTATTGTACTGACAGTTCAAGCAGACTTTGTCTTTTAAGTACGACCAAGTGTCTACAATCGTCCAATCTTCCCTTCCTGTGGGTTAAATGGTTTGAGACGACTGTAAAGAGAAGCAGAGCCTGAGGAAGTCAGAACGTAAACACACCCATGCTAACATTCAAGCTCAAGGTACAGCAACACAAATATGAATAAGATCTGTTTCTAATAGACAAATACAGACACACTTTCTCGGGGGGGTTGCTGCCTCTGGCACTGGAAACCTTCTGGGGCCTAAATCAGTAGATTGATCCAAACATCCAGCCCAGTGTGAGGAAGCACCTAGAGGGGATGAGAGGGAAACATGGGGCCGCCTGTGAAGCTGAATCCCAGTGAAGATCAGTAAGAAAGAGCTGAAACAATGGAGTGAAGGCACCAACAAACATGAGGCAGATGGAGCAGATAGCCAATGAAATCTTCAAAATGTTTGTCTGTGCTACCATGTAACAGGTTAATGCTGTCACTGGGTTTCTTCCTCATGTTTGTGTTTTTCTTCTCTGAAACGTCTTAAGCTGTGAATCAGAAACAATTTGATCTGCAAAAACAGGCGTGACGAAGCGAACTGTCATCATGAGCGAACAGGAAAAGCTCGTATAGCAGCCTTGTGACACGCGAATGAACCTGTGTTTGTCTTAAGTTTGTGTGTGTGAGTGTCAGTCAGTCTCTCTCGCTCTCCCTTAGTTCAGTATTTACCTCTCTTGAGTCACTTAACTCTGTCTTCCCCTCCTCCTCCTTTCTTTTCTGTCTGTAATCTCTCTCTCTCTCTGTCTCCGTTCCCCTATTGGCTCAAAGCTTAAGTATGTCAATGGCAGAGTGTACACAGAGGTGCAAAGTAACACAGTGCATGTAGTGAAGTGTGTAAGAACGGTTCTGAGGTACGGCTTCTACCTTTGACAGAGGAACATTGCACCTTTCTACTCCACTACAACACGATTCATCTCATGGCTGTCGTTGCTCTTCTTCTTTCCTTTCTTCTGCTGTTGTCTCTGTCTCTTTTTCCAGCCAATCTGCAAACAAACAACCTGCAGACTGGAGGCGTTTACTAAACTGCACTTTACTCTGGGTACTTCAGGACAGATTTACTTTCACAGAAGTCAAACTGTCAATACTGGATTTGAATTTTGCCCCATCAGTATAATAATAATAATAATAATAATAATTATTCACCTTCTCCCCCTCTTGTAACATGACAAACACACAAAACACACACACAAACACTCACACATGCACACTCACACATGCACACTCACACATACTCTCTTCCTCTATAAAATAGGCCTTGTTTCAGATTAAAACCTTTTGTGTGAAGAAGCTTTGTTTCACCCTATAGGTAAAAGTGTCCTTGCATTGAACGGGGGAAGGACCTGTGTGAGTGTGAGTGTGTGTGTGTCCCTTAGTGTAATCATTCAGTGAGCTCATTAATGAGTAACTTTACTCAAGGAAAAAAAAAATCATTGTTTACAACAGAAATCAAAGGCCAACTGTTAGGCTTTTCCTGTTTGACTCACACACACACACACACACACTCTTAGCTCACTGTGTTGTTATCGTTTGGGTCTCACGCTCAGATTCAGGATGATTCACCTGCAGGAGTGAAACCACAGTCATTAGTCTTTAGTCATCTGATCAGTGCTAATACTACTATCATGATGAATCAGTCCACAAGCTCATGCTCATGTTGTTGTATTCATTTCCACAAAAGGAAATAATGTTTCTATACAGACTTCTATTCCTCTGAAACAGCATTTAGATGATTAAGGCGCACCAGAACTCTGAATCCCCGAAATCCATAACTGGCTGCTTGTAAAAACAGTTGGCAGCATTGGAACATCTGAGCAACTCAAACATTTATAGCTTCTTTCCTCTCTCTCTCTCCCACACACACCCACTTAATCAATCCTTAACCTTTTGACTCACACACGCACACACACACCCTTTCTGTCACACTTCCTTCATCCACATAACTGTGAAAATATTTTCACATGAAAGTTTTTTTTGCCGACTACGTGATCACGCAGAGGAGCAAACGGCGTGCGATGTCCAGGTCCTGTAAACTAACAGTGTGTTAAATGCAAAGAGAGGGAGGAGGGAGGGGGAGCAGTGCGTGCATACACACACAAGGTCAGTGTCTGTGAGAAAGGGAGAGGGTTGTCAGGTTAGAGATAAGAATAGAGTGATGAGTAGAGAGGAAGCAGGACATCTGGAGAATGATAGAGAGAAGATGTGTATCCTCACTTCTACTTCATATGTCTCTCTCTCTCTCTCTCTCTCTCTCTCTCTCTCTCCCCCTCTCAGCGGTGTGTGTGCGCGCTGTGTTTGTGGAGCCTGCCCAGCCTGTGACCTCCCTGCGCTCCCTGGCAGAGAGCGTGACCAGGCTCCCCTGCCGGTACCAGGTGGAGCAGGAGCAGAAGGTGGTGCAGGTCACCTGGCACAAGTTGCTGCAGGACGGCACCAAGGAGCAGATCATCACCGCACACTTCACAGACGGACACACGGGTAATTGGGACCAAAGACTCAGTGGTCCGACCAGTTTACCAAAAATAATTCCCAGTTGTAAATCCGCACTTCCGGTTGTCTCCACAGCAGAGATGAGAGCTGTCATTATGAACCACTTGACACCATTGTGGTTAGAATGAACATTGTGCCTCAAACAAACAGCAGATCTGCACATTTAGCTCTACTTGTCTGCCTAAAAAGATCATTACACAGTTTTGTTAGCGGTAGAGATTGAAGACGTGATGATGACAGACTCACACACGTACACATTTACTTACTAAGCATTCTGTATTGACGTACTGTGTGTGCTGTCTGCTGTTACGTGTTGCTTGTCAGAGTTTGGCCGTTACTCGGGCCGCGTGAGGTTCGAGAGCAGCAGCCCCACGGAGAACTCGGCCCTGCTCATCCCCAACACGGAGGAGAGCGACGAGGGGAGCTACACCTGCCACATCACCACCTTCCCCAACGGAAACTTTGAGACGCGCATCACACTCACAGTCTGGAGTAAGACTCATCTGTCTGTCTGTCTGTCTCTGTCTGTCTCTGTCACTCTGGGTTCTAAGGTTTCAGTGGCTGAGAAGGTCAAAGTGTGAGAACACGTGAGAATCAGAGTAGTGATCACGACCCAACCTTCCAGACAAAGTTAGTCTGGTTCTAACGACACAGTGGTGTAAAACGAAGGACTGTCAGTGTGAGTTAGGGGGAAGAGGGGGGGGGGGGGGTGGAGAAGGAGAGGCTACAGCGAGTGCCAAATGCAGTTGAAACTTCGGAATGCTGTTGCGGAGTTGTTTCAGCCTGAAGGGAAACCTGCAGCGCTGATGAGTTTCTCCTTTAGCTGCCAGTCATCGGTGGCGACTTCCTGTCCCAACACGCCCCAGATACAAACAAATCAACAGACATATATCCACACACACACACACACACACGACACACCAACCCTTCACACACGACACACAACCAGAGCCCGAGAAAGTGAGTGAGTGTCTGGTGAAGTTGAGGTGTCTGACCCAGTTTTGATGGTGGATTCCATCTAATCACAATCTAGTAAATGTTCTCGTTCCCCTGCTTCATCTGCCGGTGCTTTGTTTTCTTGATTACCGCCTTCTCTTTGTTCCGTGCTGCATTTAAAGATCAGTCAGGTCCATCCTACAGTCTGATTCTCTCTAAAGTCCTCCTGAGCCTGTTTGCCCCTGCACGCTGAATTACGCCGACAAACTGGTTCCATTTGCTCTAATGACTGTCATCAGAGTTGATTTTAGGTAAAGGCAAATTGGTTAGATGGGAGTTTTGGAGAGTTACTCCTTAAGTAACAACTGCCTCATTGTATGGAGGTAAAGTCTCTTTGTGTGGTCGTATTGTTCAGGCTTTGTTGTATTTAAGTATTGAACTTTACGAGTCTCTACTATGATTTTTGATCTTAATCTACTCTGATTCTTTCCTTCAGCTTTACCCATCTCCTCTCTGGAGCCGGTGGTCCTGGTGGAGGGCCAGTCGTTCCGCGAGGCCGCCTCTTGCCGCGCGGTGGGACGCCCGCAACCCCGTGTCTCCTGGGACACCGACCTGCCGGGTCAGTCCCGGAACCACACCACCGCCACGTCCTTCTCCAGCAGGTTCTCCCTCCACCCCCTACGCAGCATGAATGGGAAACGGCTAGACTGTCTGGTGTGGCACCCGACCTTCAAGGAGCCACGGAGGATCTCCAACCGCCTGGAAGTTCATTGTGAGTTAAGCTGAAGGTGACGGTGATGAAGAGCAGTGATATTTGAGCAGCAGGACTGAAGCGCTGCTGTCAGACGAAACCCATGTCCCTCTCACATGCAGTTTTGTGTTTGCTGCACTGTTCATGTGCCTGTGTGTGTGTGTGTGTGTGTGTGTGTGTGTGTGTGTGATTGTGTGTGTGTGTGTGTGTGTGTGTGTGTGTGTGTGTGTGTGTGTGTGTGTGTGTGTGTGTGTGTGTGTGTGTGTGTGTGTGTGTGTGTGTGTGTGTGTGTGTGTGTGTGTGTGTGTGTGTGTGTGTGTGATTGTGTGCGTTTCCTTTCTGGTGTCAGATCCTCCAGGTGCCACCATCTCCAGTGCCACAGAAAACTGGTTTGTGGGCTTGGAGGAAGCCGAGCTCACCTGTAACAGCGTCAGTTACCCCAAACCCACAGACATCGCCTGGACATGGTACAGTCGCCACCCGCCTGTCTGCACACACAGCACACACATTGTACACATTGTAATGCCCCCTGTGCTTGCTAATTGCTCTTTACGTGGCGCTGGAATGCCACTTAACACACACACTCGCACACACACCGGGCTACGCTGCCGCAAACAACAAAGAAGTGTGCTTCCGTCTAAGCGAGGGCGGCTTTCCCTCCTGCTTCAGTTCACGGCGGAATGAAAGCCGCGGTGTCACGTTGCGCAATGTGAAGAGGAGGGAGGAGACGTTTTCACACAAGGAGGCAGAAAGGGACACGAGGAAGAGCAGGAGACGCATGCTAAGCACTTAATCACAGTGCCTGGCTCTAAATATCACTGTAAACGCCTGGTAAAACACCGGGTCTGCACTTTAATTAGAGACACGCTGGCAGCCATTACACTCACGAGTCCACACACACAATGATCACAGCTCCTCCGCTGAGTCAAAAATGCTTCATCAGACACTTAGGGGACCTTCATTATCATAAACTCACACGTTGCTCTAACCTACGCATCTTTACATTAAATTATACTTAAGATGCCAAGGTTTCCACATTAGGATGAATTAGTGATAGTTTGTCTTCTGCACTCTGAAGTACAGAGAACAATCAAACCTGCTGGCTTCTCTCTGGGTATTAAAACATGTAAACATATGAAATTACAAGGAAATAGAGCTGTACAACGTAGAAACAAGGGTGATAAACGTATAAATACACCAAGAGTTGACACAATTGTTGACTTAATCATTTAAAAATAAGAATACATTATTTTTTATTAAGATTTTGCTGAAGACTTTTTTTCAATACTTAATATTTAGATTTCTATGTTTTATCCATCTTCAAAGTACTTAGAGAGAATGTTGAGGCTACTGTTGTGATTATTAAGACTCATAATATTGGAAAGTGTGTGGGAAGATGTAAGTTGATGTTAAGAAGGTCAAGACACCTTCTCGCCCTCACCTTTCTCTGTATCGTTCTCAGCCATCTCCTCCTCCTCCGTATCAGATGCAATCTCCACCCGTGACTCTTTTTTATAAAGGGTTTGTGAGAGAAGAACTAGGTGGGGTTGAGAAAAGAAACCTGAGCTGGCTGTAGTTTGGGGGGTGTAGAGCAGCGAAACCAAGGCAACATGACCCCTCTCAGTGGGATTGATCAGAAACTGCCTCTGCATTATGTGGCCTGCGTCTTCCTCCGTAGCGACACAATGTGGGACTGGTTGCGGGTTTCTGGACTCGCTTAAATCCCCTAAAACCAGTATTTGGTCTGCTCAGATCAATGGGCACCGGTTGTAAGCCAGCAGGTTTTGGGTTCAGGTGCATGTAAATTGGTGGTTACACTTTGCGGTGAACCTGATCCCTGGAGTATTTAGAAACGGTGATATCACTTCCGTCTTGCAAACCCGTTGTTGTAGTCGCGCTGTAATTGTATGTTTGGTTTGCTGTTCCTGCTCGATGTCGTCGCTTTGACCTGGATTTGTTTGTGCTTAACACAGACGACCTCACAGTTGCAGCCATTGTCTCAAACGGTGCCTCTGTCACAGGCCTCTGCAGTGTTTACCTGTAAGCTCATGCTGGCATTTTCTCCTGACCTTTCACAGGAGGGGAGGAGCTCTGCCCAACGGGACGTCTGTGTCTGCAGGGAAACTCTCCTTCAGCCGAGCCCTCCGCCTGAACGACACCGGGGTGTACGAGTGTGTGGTCACCAACAATGTGGGAGTGGGGAGGGCAGAATATAGCCTGACCGTTGCAGGTAAGTGCAAGGATGTTCCAGCTGCTGCTACCGTCGCTACCTCTGAGTTTACAGTGATTACATTCACAAAACTTTTGACCTGGTAGACTAGAATGAGTTTGGACCTTAAGAGTTGGGCTGACGGTGCAGTTTACCTTTGGAGTTGGAACTTTGCTGCCCCCCTGTGATGGAGGAAGGGCATGAGCAGAGTTTTGTTCTTGAACTCATGAGCCCCTCCTCCTCCCCCTCCTCTTCCTCCTCTTCGCTCTCTTCCAGGGACATCACGCAGCACCGATTTGACCACTGACAAACTGCTGCTGACCATCATTTGTTCTGCGGCGGGAGGTTTGGTCATCATCATGGTCATCATCATCCTGCTGGTCAACCGCCACCATCGGCACCGAAACAAGAAGCTGGCGAGGCAGCTCAGCCAGAAAACGTGAGCGGATCTGCATCTCTCTCGCTGACTCTCTCTCTTAATTAGTTAATATCCCCAAACACAACGAGAGCTCGGCTGTGAATGGCTCCATTCCTAACTGCTATTTAAACTGTTTACACACTACAGACATTTTTCTCCAATTACATTTCCAGACACACTTTGGTTTCACTAAATCCACCAAAAACGTTTTTTTTTTCCTTTCTAGGGAGGAAGTCCACACCCTCTCCCGTCAAACCTCCTTCAGGAGACTAAACTCAGTCAGCACGGACCCTCGAGTGCAGGTACACACACACACACACACACACACACACACACACACACACACACACAGCTGAGGAAAACCTGTATGCTGGGTAGAACCTGTGTGGAGCCGGCCGGGCCTAGCCGGGGTGGAGCAGCTCGTCTGCAGTGGAGGCCGATGATTACAGGCTCCTGCAGCCTCAAATCACACCTGAGACACCATTCATATTCATGTCATGTCTCATTCTCAGCCCATTAGTTGCTGTGATTGCCTCCAGCAAGCCCTTCTAACTTCTTCATACTTTCAGGCAGAGAAACCATTCAAAAAATTTTGCGGCCTTCAGACTTCAGGGCGTTCAGCCGCCCAATCAACATTTTAGATTTTAAACATTTTTCAGCCTTTAAGCCATTTTACACCCTCATTGCGTCTGTATTGCGTCTTGTCAGAGTGCAGGTAACTTGAAGCTGATTGGCTTAGAGCTTCTCACTTTGAATAAGCTGCTGCAAATTTCCACCTCAAAAATGTCTTCAACTCTTATTTACTTCCACAAATTTGAGACTTCCCAAACAATTCATATATAGAGACCAACCATTCACACATGTTTCAGGCTTTGAGGCTTCAATCTTGTTCAGCATTTAGCAACATTTTCAGCGTTTGTGATCACAGTGCTTATTTATGGTCATTGTCAAATTCATGTTTGCTCTTCTGTTCCAGTCTGAAGATTACACTTCGCTCAGGGTTGACAGCCGAATGAAGAACAGCCAGATGTCTCTGGTGAGTCACACAAAGGCCTCCTATAGGAATCAGATGCACCCTACAGACGCAACGATCCATCCTTCATTGTCTTTTGAAATGGAAATCATTCAAATTTGACTGAGATGTATAGATTCCTCTGCAGCAGTTATGATTATTATTATTGTTATTAAGATATTATCAAGAAACCATTGTAACACAAAATGACTTCATACCACAAACAGTGTGTTGCATGACATCATTACAATGAAACTGACTGGGAGATAAAGTAACCGCTGCTCTGTTTACATGATTATTGATTAGATGCTTTATCTAAGGTATGGTAATGTAGTGTTTTCAGGGGTGTTGCTGCTTAAACACACAGACAGAGATGGTTATCAGTGTTGTGACTGTTGAGACCTCCTCTCTGCCTGCAGGAGCGACCCATTTACAAAGGCAGTCAGTCCACTCTGTGCGGGAAGTGGGGGTCCCCTGGAGGGGTGGAGGTCGACGAGCTGGGACGTCCCGTCGTCTGGCATGACGGCCGAGAGAGCCTGAGAGGAACAGAGACGGAGAGAGAGAAAGAGGCACGCACAAGGATGGTGGAGTCGTACCTGAAGAGCAGCAACATGTCGCTGGTAGTTGTGTCTTCTGAATGCTTCTTCTGTTGTCATAGCTGGGTCAAAGTGTTAATAAACCCATGACTTTGCTCTGCGTCTGACAGGACTCGGGTCTGCCTTCGTCCCTGGTTCCACTGAAGCCCCAGCAGGACGACGGCACTGGGCAGAGAGAGGTGGACCTGGGCCACCTTAGGGAGGGAGTGTCCCCGGACGAGGAGGATTGGGGTCCCACCCCATCGGAACCAGACAGGGACGAGGACGACGGCGACGGCGACTGCAGCGCCTACAAGATTACAGAGGCTCTCACCAACCACTTCTACTACAGCAATGGCATCCTCAGGCCCAAACCACACTCCAATGCCATCCTGCTGCACCCCAAGGGGCAGATCGTCTAGGCCACAGCTTCTCGTCCACGCCGCGTGAAGAGGAAACGCTCTTTAGGCCCATGTTTGTTTTGTACGCAGCATCATTCATTTTGCCCACAATGGGTAATGTCACGACCAAATGCTGCGACCTGGATATTATTGGTGCTGTCGTCATTATTTAGAAGATCCACGGATTGTGAATTTAGTGGTTGATGAATTTTGCCACACCAGCAACATCGGCATGTAAACGACTTTCAGTAAAGAACTGAACAAGGCTGAAAGATTCCTGTAACACAAAGTTTACCGGATTGCCTGCATGGCTAAATGTCAAGTCCACGACTTTGGGTGACTTTCAGCTGTTTGCCATTATAATGTAAGAGTTTAGGTCCTCTTACTCGTGTTACCCTGTTTACCTCAAACACATCTAACTGGGACAATATGGACAAAGAGCTCTAAGGCCTGGCCCAAGTCCAGCAGTGGGTAACGGCAAACAGTACTCAAGTCTCGCTATTTACACCTTTAATGCACCTGTGGGTGAGGGTATGTATGTTGTATATACTATAAGTGGAAAAGAGAACTTAGCAACTCCTGGTGGGGTGTTATGGTTAAAACAGGGTGAAGTGTCCCACTTTGTTGTCATGCAAAGGTAAAGCAAACATTCTGTATTCTTAAAGCAGTTTTGGGAGTACATGTGTTGTTTACTGACCTAAATACACTTTTGTAAATAATTACATTTTTGTGGATTTTTTAAAAATGAAACTGAAAACAAATCTAAAGTATGGACATGTTTATTCATTAAAGCACAGTATGCAAAAGAAAATACAGGTTAGTAATCTTTGTAAAATAGCAGTTTAGCTCGTTTGCCATCACATGTAGATCATTACATCACCAGCAGACTGAGGAAAGTGAGGTCAGTCAGGAAGGCTGTGTGTACCAGCCTGTGCTGAGTGGGGGGAGACTCGGGTGGAAGATCAAAGGGAGTGAATTTAAGGCCCTTTAAGAAGCAATGGAAGTTGATTCAGTTGATTCAGAATTGTTTTAGAAATGTCCTGATGTTGTGCTCCTCAGTATCTCTCAGTAACTGGGTCAGTCCACTTCCTGTACCTTGTTTTGACGGCGTGGCAGATCCTCCTGTCTTCACTTTTTGGTGAGAACCAGGACAGCTGAAGGCACCAAGCCCAGCTCCCTCAGGGGTGTCTCCATGTCCTGCTCAGTGTAGACGTGGCGGGGGTATGGAGACAGCATGGTGAACTCCTGACCCTGCGGCATGTTGCTGTTCTCCTGCACATAGACACACACAGCTGCCAGCGGCTCCTCGGCCTTGAATACCGCTGTGATTGCAGAGCCGTCAAACAGCCGTACCTGTATCCTGGACTCATCGTACTCCTTCTTGGACGGTAGAGGGGCCTGACTGGTGGGTGATGAGGGGGTGGGCTGGGGGGGCGCGGCCGTGCTGGAGGGCCCCACACCTCCACTCTTCTGAGCTCTCCTCTCTTTGTCTCTTGCAATCTTTTCTGTAACCCTTTGTCTAGCCTGTTTGTCCTCCAGCTTGTCTTTCCTGCAACGCTCAGCCTGTTTCTTCATGTCATCCTGCTGCTTTTGGTGGATCAGCTGCAGCTCGCGGCCTTGCCTCCTCCTCAGTTTCTCCCTCTCCACCTCCTGTGCTCGCTCCTGCTCTCTCTGTTCCACCTGCTTCAATCTCATCAGCTCCTCCAGCCTTTTGACTTGTTTACGTTTCTCCTCCTCCGTCAGTGGCCGCTTCCGCTTGTTGGTCTCATCGATGGCATTTTGAATGTTCTCTTCATTTGCTGTATCTCCAGTAAGGTCTGATGTGCAGATGGTTGCTGCTCCTCCCAGGACTTTCTCAACAGGAGGCAGATAGGGCTCATTGATGTCTGGGTCGTTCTCATGCTCCGTTAGCCAGTCCATGGCTTCTTCTATTCCCTGGTCCTCTGTGTTGGCCACCGCCCTCTCCACTCTGTTTCTGTCAAATCCCATCTCCAATAGGCTCTCTAATTTTGTCAGCTGTGCCATCTTCTGACCCGTTAACTCCACTTTCACACTATGTGTAGTGCTACTTCCTGCTTCCTCTTCAGCTTAAGAGTGTCAGGCACAAAGTTTACATCAAACGTGTGGTTTAAAAAAGTGTGTTACTTACAGCACTATGAGACTCTAAAGCCACTTAAATAAACAATAGTGATGTCATCAAACTCACAAAAGTGATGCCATCCAGTAACCATGACAATGATGTCATCCAAACTAACAGTTACCATTACTTCTAGTTCATCTTTTGATTTTGCAGCTTTGACCGCTCACTCAGTGCTGCCACCTGCTGGCCAGCAGCTGCACACAGCTGGGGAACAGAGGAGCGACTCCCATGACTGCCACAGCTCCTAAACATGCCAGGGATGCATTTTTCTGAGACTGAAAACAACTGTAGTCATTGAGATGTTTATTCATTAAAGCACAGTATGCAATAGAAAAGAATAGCGGTTAGTAATTATTGTAAAATAGCACAGTTTAGCTCGCTTCCCATCATATGTAGGAGTGAAATGGATCATTACATCACCAGCACCCTCTCCCCACTGTACTGATCCACTGCTCATGGTACTGACTGAGAAAACTTGTTAGGAAGAAAGATTATGTAATGTGTAAGATTTGGTGTTCACTTACCAGATCTGTGACAGACCTGGAGTCACATCCACCCCCGAAGAACCAGAGAACATGAAGCATGTGTGAGTGTAAAAGCCTACCAGACATTAAATTCAGTTGGAGAAGAAAATGTTCACGGGTGTTAATCTATGATTTCAACCCAACACAAATGTATTTACTTCCAGGTGCTATCAGTTTGCTGCTGGAATCAAACCCTGGGCTTATCTCTGTGATGACAGATGTCAAACCTTCTGTGTTTACTGTTTGCTTGTGTGCATAACTTCTCTCTTTGCAGAAATCTCTCCAGGTTGCAGAAGATATGACCCCAGTAAAGTCAATGCCACCTATTTCCAAATATGCTGTAAATTCCAAAAAAGCAAGGTCAGTGATTTAGTTTGGATGCATATCCCCCTAAAATTCTTGACATTTAGTAAAATCACCAGAGTCTCTCTTAAAGTGACAGGCAGCTGTGATGAGAGCAGGACGTTACATATGAAACATTAGTTACAGACTTAATAAAACACATTTATGGAGAAGTGCAGCAGACGGTCAAATCAAGTGGGAGTTGCTACTTTTCAGTGATATCAAAATAGAAAATGAAGTTCATTATTCTAGGAAGGAGATGTAGGAACGCCTCAGAGACATTTCCAGCTTCTTATCCTTCATAATTGCAGTCACGTCAGTCAAACTGAGTATTGGGCCCCAACTTCTTTGTGAGTCCTCTGGTGAGTACGTAGGTTACTCCTCTGAGAGAAACACTTCCCACATGTGTCACACGTGTACGGCTTCTCCCCCGTGTGGATTCGCTGGTGTATCTCCAGGTGGCTAACCCGATCAAAGCTCTTACCACAGAACGGGCAAATGAACCATTTCTCCTTTATGCGACGAGTTGCTATAGTTTTGTGTAATTCAGGGTCATTTAAGAGGAAGAATCTTCTTTCTGGATTCAGAGAGCACATGCTTTTAGTCTGCGGTTGTTTGTGTCTCTCTGAGTGATTCATTGGGTCTGGAGGCTGTCCTGGCTGAGCCTGACTGGAGCCCACGGGAGCCCTGGTCTTGCTTGACGACCCCTGTGCCGTCACGTTGTCCCTCACGATCCCATCAGTGCAAGCCATGTCTGTGGAATTATCAAGAATGTCCAACGCATTTTGAATTAGCAGAATTTCCGTGTCCAGATTTTGTGAAGACTGCTTTTGTTCTAAAAAACAATCGGAGTCCTCTGCAGTGTCGCTATCTCCCACTGACACAGACAACCACTGCTGACTTTCCTGTTCGTCCACATCAGCAGCTTGGAGGTTCAGGTCCATCTGACAGTGATCCCCTTCATCATCTGCAGTGTGTTGAGTGTCCACCACCTGCCCCACAATCTGGACATCGTCGTCGTCTTCGTCCTCTAATTTGACGACCAACTCATAGTCATCTCTGCCGTCATGTTCACAGTGTCCAGACACGAGTCGCTCACATTGTTTCTCTTCAGACAGCGTAGGCAGGGGCGTGGCCGAGGCGTGGACCTTCTCTATGATCGGCCCTGAAGGACAGAGCAGGAGCATTGTTTAGCTTTAACTTCAACCAATCAAAGTATTTAACAGCATTAAGGTAGTACACACACACACACACCACATTTAAACAAAACAATGAAGACAGCAGCCAATGAGTATTTACATGCTTTTTACTCAAACATGCACATATACAGACTGGAAACTAGGAAAGGAAAACTAATCCGGACTCTTAAGCTGTATAGTCATAGTTTAGTATAGTTAAATAGTCTTTACAGTAAAAACACGTGTTTGTGTCGTAGAAGTAAATGTCATGTATCGGTACGTGAACACATCATGGCTGTCTGATCTCAGTCAGGCTCAGCATCACTGTGAGCGTGTTTAAGACAGGTGTTTCTTGCTTGTTGGGTGTTTAGGGTTACCTTCACTAAAGTCGTTTGTAATTTACCATGGCAACAGTTCAGCGTCTACCTTCCTGCCTTGCTGGGCTGTTACCGGCAGACACGTGAACGCATCACAGCAGCTCTACTGGGCCTTTTTTGTGTGTACTGTTTATAAAGTGAGTACCTGAACACTCGCGGTGTGTGTGTTTGTGTGTATTTGTGTGTGTGTGAGCTCTTTCCATACCCTCGCTGCTCTGCTCCATCCTGGCGGCGGGGCACAGTGCCACCACGGGGGCCTGAGGCAGGGCTGTCCCCCGCTCACTCTCCATCAGCATCAGCTTTCTGTTCAGGGCTTGAACCTCGCTCTCTCTCCGGCGCAGCTCGGCGTGTATGAGGGCGAAGCCGTCCTCCCACAGTTTACTGATCTCCAGCACTGCAGCTTTAGCTAGCATCTCCATGATGGAGCTCAGTTTACTCTGGAAAGCGACGCAGTTTGCCATGTTCTCCTGAAACAGCACGTCTGCTCGCCACGGCCGTTCATTCACTTCATGTATACAATCAATAAAAACGGTCCAGCGTCCGCTCCTTCAACGTCTGCGCTTAAGAGGCAAAACTGTCCAAGTGAAACACAAAAGAAACAGGAAGCAGAAGGTAGTCATGTGACAGGAGTTGTACGGTGTGGACGGAGGGACAAAACTCGTATTTGCGTACAGTACAGTCAATATTGTCCATGTCTTCTTTACTGTAACATGCGTGAGTGTGACTTATTGTATAATGTACAGTAAGATCTATTCCTCACGTTTAACCAATAGCATATCGATACATAAACCTGACTAATATGAGATAGTGCCCCCAATAACGTCGGTGACGACAGAGAGTGTGAGCGTGTTTGTATCAGGGTGAGAGAAGCGGATTTGACAGCGCTTGATTTCATGACATCACGTACTTAATCTTACTTGACGTGAACCCGTGATGACATAATATATGCATTACATGTATTCATAGATATATATTAGGTGATTTTAGATCCAATCTAACCTAGTCTGTAAACGTAAGTATGAGAAACTTCAGTGGAGCTTTGTGTAAAGTTTGACCATTTATTTGACACTCAATATTTCTGCATTTAAACTTTAGGATGTATGATTAATGTAGAGCATTAAAGGCACTTCTGTATATACCATAACCATAATATATATATATGTTTCCTTATGTGTATGCATCACACAGGGTTGATCAGAAACCTGTGTTAATATTTTATGAGATTTATTATTTATTTTTGTAACATTTGAAGTGTGTCAGTCTGAAATGACTTGAACCTAATCATCTGTTTGTCTTCCTCTTCCCTTCTCTCAGGACCTCAAAAATGGAGTCAGCTTTAACAAACATGCTTGACATGGAGCTGAAGTGTCCTATCTGCTTGGACATATTTAATGATCCTGTCATATTGCCTTGCAGGCATAATTTCTGTAGGGAGTGCATAAATGCAGTCTGGACCCTAGGCTGCCCTTTGGGGCGTTGCCCTATCTGCATGCGAGCTTACAGAAGAAAACCACACCTGTTGGAAAACTTTCACTTAGTTAGCCTAGTGAGCCAATATCAGAATTTGAAGCCACACAAATTTAAGCAGTGTCTCCTCTGCAGAGGCCAACCTGGAGACTTTGTTGTAAAGGAGTGTCTGACCTGCAAGGAGTCATGTTGCCATGATCATATCGATACACACCTCAACAATCCATGTCCATTTCCAGGTCACCTGATGGTGAACATTGAAGAGTTGGATAACTGGACCTGCTCTGAGCATGGGGAATACAAACTGCTCTACTGTGAGGAGGAGCAAATCACTTTGTGTCGGTCTTGCAGCAGGGCCACCTGCTCAAGCCACACAATTTGCAGTGCGAATGAAAAGTTGGTTGGAATGAAGGTAAGTGAATTCCATTGATTGATGTTGTTGTAGTGGTTTTATTCTCATGTGAATAGAGATACTTCTTATTGTAGTCCTTCAAGCTTCAGCTGCTTGATGGCACATTGCATTCAGTGTCATGCAACAGATTTCTGTATTTACAAGTTTCAGGAACTACATATTTCCCTATTTTACATTCTGCACATGAGTGAAAATATAGATTGAACTCATTTGTCTAATCTGTCTTGTGCATGTTTTTTCAGGAGAGACTAAACCTGCTGGAACGTGAGCTGAACATTTTTAATTTTGTCGTAACTGACGAGCTCAAAGAGATGAGGACAAATCAAAAAAATGTGATGGTAAATTGACAACCAATGTCCATTTCTCTGTCTGTTGCTTCCAAACACTGCCTTAGATATGCATTTCTTTCATGTGTGATAATCAAACCCATGGTGACTTCATGATTGAGCTGAAATGTAGCAGAGATCTACTGTGGTGCAACGCATTTACCACCGCCTCCTAAGAATATATAATTACAATGTATTCTATGTAAATGTGAATGCATCAGTGCATGTATTGGTATTATGTCTCTATATCATGTCTCTAATCTTTCTTCTATCGATAGGAGACACTGCATGCCCGGAAAGGTCAAGTGAAAAGCCATTTTGAGAAGATGCAGAACAAAGCACTGCAGGTGCTGAACGACTTTAAAGTAAATTATGAGCTGACACACACCCGACACTACCAGGACATCAGGACGAGGCATACGAAAATTAGAAATCTGCTATCCTCAACAAGCATGTGCCTCAGACAAGTAGACAAATCCAAATTCCTGAAGGTACAAATCTGTTCTGTTCTCTCTTTTTGTTAATGCATTGAGTGTGTGTGAGCCAACACACATAAATCAGACACATGTTAGCAAACACGTGCACAAATTCTAATCTGTCATCTGTTCTTTTTCAGAGAGGACCTTTTCACCAGCAACTGATCACCCATGGAAATGTGGAGGAGAACTATGCGATCCCTCCATTCAAGATGAATCCACCCAACCTTACAGAAATCCTGTCCATGCTGTCGGAACGTGAAGGCTCCAGTGCTGGACGTATTTTACGACAACTGGAGAATGAACCTGAAAGCTCTACCTCCCAGAATCATCCGACCCATAGAAACAAAAGATTAAAGGTGACTCATACCACTGCACCCGCAAACAGTGTTGAGTCGCCCGACACTCCTATTGCCAGTTCTTTAGAAGTACAGATGAACCCATCTTTTGGGATTTTAACGGATTGTACCAAAGAAAGTCCTGCCACCCGGGATCATCGGACTGCTAGCCACCATCTGATGACAGATCGCAGTGGTGGTGATACATCCCAGGATACTCACAACACCTCTGCCCCCAGAAAGCAGTCGAGAAAATAATGAATCTCCCTGCAGCACTGGAAATACTTCAGTTGCAAACCTCAAACTGATAAGGATAAATTATCCTCCATCCAAGGATCCTCTTACCACAACATGGAGTTTAACTAACCATTTTCATTTCTGCCTGAGCTTTGCATGTTCACCCTGTGACACCTCAGGTTTCTCTAGGTACTGTGCGTTTTCTCCCACAGTCAAACTTTTGATAATAAAGTAAAATCAACCAAATCAGTTTGTTCCGTATTTCCTTTTCATTTGCTTTTTTGGGTCAAACATCCTTTGTGACCTCCTTGATGACATCAAACTCCAAAGCAATCATCAAACCATGACAATCACACCTTAGCAACCCCGCATGTTTACCGAATTATTCCTTTGCAATATCTAGGTGTTCTGCGATATCTTCATTACACGTGTTTATTTACACTTTCTTGTGAACGTATCGGCCACTGTGATTACAACTGGATAGCAACCAGTCAGCGGCGGTTTCGCAACCCCGGAGCACGTTGTATCTGAGCATATGACGTAGCGGCGCAGAGTTCTGCACAGACATTACTGCTTTTTTTTCTTCAGCCAGTTGTACAAGGTCATAAAAGGAGCAATAAAATCGCAACATGGTGAACATTGGGAAACATTCTGGTAAATGAATGAAAATGAATGAGAGCAATCACACATCTACGTCAAACACGTCACAGTGTGTCGGCTTATCTTAATGTAATGTGAAACCAGCGGACCAAATTAAAATGTAACAAATATAATGCCGAACTCATGTGCGGACTCCAAGTGTGAAAACAGACACAAACTACTACTCGAGCGCATGTGACAGTTCTCACACAGAGAGTGATGGAACCTGATCAACGGATGGTCCTCAATTCACCCGCTGTTCCACTGTGAGATATGGTGCAGTACGCCCAGTGCCCGCTAGGTGACGCTCTATTCCCACGAGAACAAATACTAGCTGACGCCACATCACTTTATAAAGCGATGTTGACTGTTCTTCAATCACTAATTTGATCCGGATTCCACAGCCGTAATGAACTGTAACGTCCAATCTATTATTATATTTGCTTGTTAAATACTATTTATTATAATTAAGTTTCCTGATGGATTACAATGGGACCCGCCCCACACACGCGCCCGCACGATTCCAATTGGTCTTATCAATTGTCACTCAAACATGGGCGGGACCAGCAGGAGTTACTCGGCTGAGCGATACGGCGCTGCTGTCAAATAGCAGTACGCGTCTGACATGTTATCCTCGGCGGGCAAACAACATTAAACTTCGACTTTTATGGACAACCAAGACAACAGAAGCAGCCTTTGTGTTCAGTTGGTAAATTCAACTTCAAGGAATTTCGGTATAGTTACGTGCCGCGGGCACAGAAAGTTGTTGTTTCGTGTGCTGGGGGGTCGAGCTAACGCCTGTTAGCGCTTAGCTTGAGTTTTGTTGACAAACTAGCCAGCCAGTAAGCTAGCTGCGTTACCATCTCTCCGCTGCCGCTCATCGCTTTGGAGAAGTACCTGAGTGGACTGGCAGGGATCAGAACCTAAATTGCCAAGTCGTCAATTGCACCTCGCAAAACAGTCATCCTTATGACAAAGTAGGTAAGAGCAAAACTTGAAACTACGCCTGTTGTGTTGCTGTTTTGTTTACGTTTTCTTGCAACCTGTCAGCAACCTCTGCACTCAAACTACTCTTATTATCCTTTATACATCGTCATAGTTATATATGATTTATCCTTTCAAGCAGTGTTTGGCTCATTAGCCGAGTGTGTTGTTCAGATAATGTGCAGGTTATTGTCACGGTACCTGCCCCTTGGACTTGTTCATTACTTTAAACCCTTGAGGAATGACAGATATGCAGCGGCTCATATTATGGCTGTTCGGCACAATAGGTGGTGGTCAGGGAAAAGAACTGTTCACATTTTGTGCATGTGTACCATAATGATTATAATCTATAAACATTCTTCTTTTAGTTAAATGTGAGCTCTGTTTCCATCGAATTGCAATTAACTGAAACTACAGCTACAACTACGTGAATACTTCTGTAAATTTAGTGCGCTGTAATCTGGGTTTGTATGAAGAACAGAGCGGGTTGATTTGGGCTGGATGATATGGCTCAAAATTAGTTTGTTTTGTGTCGGCACATATGTAAAATGTCAATGCAGAAAGTAAATGTTTGTCTCAGTGGGTAGTGGGTAATTCCACTCCCGCTTGGGAGCCGGAGGGTCGCCGGTTCGAGCCCCTGCCGAGGAGCCCCTGAGCAAGGCACCGAACCCTCAATTGCTCCCCCCTCTGCGAAGGGTGGTAATGTAACGTAAGTCGCTTTGGATAAAAGCGTCTGCCAAATGATCGTAATATATATAATATAATATATAGTTAACATGAATATTTGCCCATTTATCACTTTGTTGTCTTACCTCACTGGGTAACTATTCTGCTTAAATATTCAAACTGTGAATGTGTTAATGGGTCGGTTAATGAGCGCACACACACACACACACACATTCATTAATAACTCTCGCTCTTTACACACATATCATCATCATAAAGGCTTTGATTTATTATTGACATTTTACAATAGTCTGTAATCTACAGGGACACAGCTGGATAGGGTCCAAGATCCAAACTACTGCTAAAGGCTTTGCCTCAGGCTGCAGTGGAGATGTTCCATCTGTTTTGGAGTAGCGTCCAGCCACATTTTACGGACCAAAAAAAAGTCTGCTTTAAAAGATTCCACCCCTTCCCATGCACAGGCCCTTTACTGTGGTGTTCTAGATACACGCCTTTGGATGTGTGTAGGCAACAGGGGGTGATTTAGAACATATATAGTTCTGAAGAGAGTAAACAGAAGTAATACATAGAACAAATATTGTAATGAATATGGTTTCCATTTTCCCCCTTATCATTTGCATGAACAAGCTCTCCAGCAGTAGCAGAGTTCATAACTCATAACTGTGTTCATAACTGTGTGTGTGTGTGTGTGTGTGGAGGGGAGGGGAGGGAATAGTGATGTTTTTACCTGCTCTTTTGCTTACAACCATGCAGACAGAGTTACATACTGTACATGTGAGGAGCATGTCCGTTCTTGCTCATGGATGGAAATGCTCCTGAAAATGGATAGGAGGCTTAGGCACAGTTTTTGTGGCCTACATTTTTGTTGGCGCAAAATTGGATGACTGTCGTAACGACTACAAAAACGAGGAGGTTGAAAATCCTGTGGCAGGGACAGAGAATGATCTCAGTATTCTGTGATGTAATGCTTGAGGACTAAGGCAGATCCTGGCTACCACTCAACCATGTTTGTAGGTTCAGATATAATGAAACCACATCTTTGACAAACGTTGTATTTGTTTAAAACAACAGATGTAGCCAATTAAGCAGAGATACAGAGCTCAGTCAGTTCTATTTGAAAACAGGTTGGACCGTGAGAATCAGGTGAACTACCTGATGAATAGAAATGGTCCAAAAAAGAGGACACACATTCCTGTGTGTCTATACATGTATTGTTTGTGAAGTCTCATTTGTGGAAGTTATTAAAAGTTGAACATGTGCTCAGTTTGAATAGGTTAAATGGGGATTTGTGACCTAAAAAATGCTGAATATTTCAGAAAATATATATGAAGAAGATATGAACACCAAAAGTCATAGCATTTTCATGTATTTGGAAGAATGATTTAAAATGTTATGATAATCAAAGAAGTCACTCTCCAGCATGAAAGCAAAGTTAGATATGAAAAGCCACACACTGTTTGCTAGTCTAAAAATGACCCATAGTCACACACTTCCTTCCATGTTCCTTTGTACCCTGCTGATTTTGTTTTGGATGGCAGAAAGGTGGAGGACCTGAGTTATTCCTTGGCTAATCTCCCATTATTGGACAATCGGCCCCTAGTGCAGCCACTGCATTTGGGCTTGTTTAGCAGCGAGCCGTGTCACCTGTCCTAAGGCAAGAATGAACCAAAAAGCCAAGTCCTTAAATAGACAATATAGAAGCAGATCATGGTAGTATTTAGTTTTCCACTCATTCCTTTTCTTGGTAGGAGACGCACATACTGTTATTTTGTGTCAAGTGTATGTCTGGTGTTAATATGAACTGTTTAAAATGTTCCTCTCTCTTTACTTTCTCCAGTTGTCCAAGGGCCGACCATTCATTCATTACTAGCCGTGAAGCTAGTAGGACGACGTCTTGTAACCAGCCAGGGTTTGTCACCAGCAGTGCCGCTATCATAGTTTCAAACTGAATTCTATGATTGTGACATATCTTCACCACAGACACAAACAGAGTAAATATTCTGGGTTATTGAAACAATCTAGTACTTGTATCATATGGGCCCATACAAGACAAAGGCCCTTATTAGTTTTAGGGCCCCAAACTGCAATTCAGTGAACACTGGTCTATGGGATTCACCGTCCGTCGATGCCTGACTTGGGTGTATAAACCCAAACCTGAATTACCAGAGCTCAACTGCTGCTGGATGACGATTAGTTTCAACCCAGTTTAAACCAGTAAAAGAATCTCCTGACCTCACTGGTATCGCCATCATTCACATCACCATGGACCGCAATAAACGCAACTCCATCGCTGGGTTTCCGACGAGACCCGATTGCCTCCATGACGACAAAGACGGCATTGGCGGGGCAGGGATGGGCGAGCTGGGCATGACCCCACCCTCACAGGTCAGTTCACTTGCTTTATAGTCAGAAGTGGGCAACATATCACAAAGGCACTACTTGCAAAAACAGGGTTCATATGGTACAAAGGTTTAGTCTGACCCTGTTTGGAATCTGAGCCGGTCTTCTCTTGCCTTCTTCAGGTGGGCAGGGTGTGGCCGTCATCCTACAGAGCCCTCATCAGTGCCTTCTCCCGTCTTACACGCCTCGATGACTTCAACTGCGAGTGGATCGGCTCTGGATTCTTCTCTGATGTCTACAAGGTGAGCCTCTCTCAGTTCTTCCTGGAGTCTTTCACTTCAGCATAGACAGGTGTCCCTTTGGTTTCTCCTACACTCTTCCATTTCATTTTGTGTCCATCCCAGGATGTGTAATAAATATGACGGGCCTTAAGATCGTTCATACCATGATGTCGTCTTACAATTATATTGCTTCTTCCTTTGTTTATGACTGTGATTAAACTTTTATCACTTAGAAAGAATGTGTTGTGCTTGGCCTTAATGCTGTCAGGTTGATGTGCTCGGTGAGTTAAAGGCCGATTATTTCTGAGCTGTCTTGGTCCATCGCCTTTCCCTGACGCTATGAGGTCAAGTTGGACTGTATTCACTTCAAAGTGATGGCACTTTGTCCTTATCCCCTCAAGGCATGAGACTGGCAGTCACACACACACACACAAGCATGTTCAGCAATATCGATCTTGATGCTTTATCAACATTGACCGGCAGAGAAATCAGATTTATCTCCATAACATCAAGGCTAAGAATCCCTGTATGAAGTTTGGGCATAACCCAGTTAAGTTTAGATAAGCAGGACTGCTCATCACAGACATGCACACATAACTGTGGACTAGACCTAACCAAGATGTTCACAGTTTAGTTTGGGTTGAGGCAGCTCGCTCTCTTTATTATTGTTTTTTCCTGTGTGAATACTAAGGTAGAGAGAAAAGAAGGTGGACAGAAGGAGAGAATTTTCTTGCTTGGAGTCTAATTTATGATGTTGTTTGTGATAAAGGGGTGGAGAGGAGGTTCTAGCAGTTTTTGCGGACACTTGGAGGAGAATGAGTCTAGACGAAGAAAGGTTTTGGTAGTACATGTGGTTGGGGGAGTGAGTTACCCTGAAGAGGTAAGCATGAATAGATCTGAATAAGAAGAGCTAGGGGTTGTCTGTTGGGGAAGACCAAGATTTAGGATCATGGTTTGTTAACGAGTCCAGCAGAAGAAAGAGGGGGGGTCAGGAATAAATGCTGTGGGGGGAAGTGAACATAGACGACTGGGAGGTAGAGGATGGAGGCAATGGGGGGAGGTGGCCATCTGTTGTTTCCGCGGTGGAGACTGCCATAGCTGGGGCCCATGCTGTCTCTGTGTGTGTGTGTGTGTGTGTGTGTGTGTGTGTGTGTGTGTGTGTGTGTGTGTGTGTGTGTGTGTGTGTGTGTGTGTGTGTGTGTGTGTGTGTGTGTGTGTGTGTGTGTGTGTGTGTGTGTGTGTGTGTGTGTGTGTGTGTGTGTGTGTGTGTGTGTGTGTGTGTGTGTGTTATAATAATTAGAATTTTGCAAGAAACAATAGTATTAGCGTCATTTCATAATTTAGTCTTTATCCCATTTGCCACATTCTCTTACCTGCTGCTTGCTGCACACTATACTGAGTATTTGTCTTTACTGCTGTTACTCAGTAACATACCTCGATATTTGCACTGGGCTTTATTGCCTTAATCTTGGTGCGATAATCAAAGTCCATAGAAACATACCTATGTTGTTAGATATGGCTGATTGTCAACAAAGGTTTTCTCAGTGGTGGGTTTCTGGTCTTTCATCATCTCTGCCAATTGACATTTTAGATGGTGAATGAAGATGCTCAGATGATCACATGTATATAGACATCAGGGTACACTCTTGGCACCTAGATGAAACCCTGCATCGTCTTCTAAATCTATTTATGCTGTAGTTCAGCATCAGGAAGTGAGTTAACCGTCTGCAAGTAGATAAATTGGTCTGCAGCAGCTCAGTATCTGACACTAGGTTTTGTGGTTTGCAGGTCATTTCCTATTTCTGTGCACATTTTCATTTGTCTGTTAAGATTCAACTTGAATGCTTTACGTCTGTTGATGTAAAGAGTAAATACTAGATTGGGGATTGAAGCACACAGTGGTCTGCCCTCTCTGTCTTAAAAGAGAGATTAGGTATCACATCAGCTCATGTCACCTGATCAAACATAACAGGAATAACTATTTTTGCTAAGACATTTTTTGGAAGTACAGGCAGTGTGGGTAGAACTACAAGAAACGTATCTACAGAGAACAGTATACTCTCTGAACACATTAGTATGTTCACTGTGCAGCCATAGTGACCCAAACTGATATTAGGATGGTGTTATTGTATAAATATGTTACAATCCCAGTGTTTTCAGCCAACAGAATATATTTAATGTTTTGCCCCATTGCATTGTTGGCTGGCAGGTGCGTCACCGAGCTTCAGACCAAGTGATGGCTCTGAAGATGAACAAGCTGAGCAGCAACAGGACTAACATGTTGAGAGAGGTGCAACTGATGAACCGGCTTTCACATCCAAACATACTCAGGTCAGTAAATATAGATATATATATACAGGATATGACTGATGTGTCACTCTGGTGTTTTGAACTCCTTCCTCTTCATTTTCACATGGTTGTGTGGTTGTGACCTGTTTTCCTCGGTGGCCAGGAACTGTGTCAGAAAGCCTTCAACCTTCAGCCATTAACCAGAGACTTTCTGAACGGCCTGCTCTTGTTAGTCGCAGCAGGCACGCTAGAGCAAAGTACACTGGACTGATCTATTAACATTGAAGTTTTAAAGCCACGTGATTAAAAAAAACAAAACATTTGGTTGCACATGCACAACACTCTGAAGACCCTCACCCATTCCTCTGTGCTCCTGCAGCGACAGCATCAATTTAATGTAGACCAAACCAATAAATGGATTCAAACATATCATTTCATATGCCCCAGAATAGAATTCCTGTGTGTGTGTTTGTGTGTGTGTGTCTGCAGTGATCTATGTCTGCACTTGTGTTTATGTGCAGTATCTGTTTACAATGCCATCATTGTTGAGCATGCCCAGTGGATTGTGTGTGTGTCTGTGTGTTAACAAGCAGTCACTGAGGGGGCCATTGTGTGCTAAAATCCCAACAAGGACCCACAAAGTTGACCTTTTCATTGCCTCCAGAACTGTGAAGCCTTCAGTACTGGTAATAAGAACAAAGTTGGCTCACACCACACTAGTTGAAGCAACACACGGCCCTCTGTGGGTTAAGGAAATTCTTCAACCTCTTGTGCATATGAAACTCATTTAAAAGCCATCAAAAATAAAAACAAGACTTTATTCTCAGTTCTATTCTTAGTTGTTCTATATTTGATCACTTTGAGAAGGAGAAAGGTCGTTTCATGTCCCAGACTAAACCACAGGAAGGCAGATACTGTGTGCGATCTGCAATACAGGAGAGGAATGGATGGAATGCAGGCAAAGTGACTGAACAGTTATTAAGCAGCACTGATGCAGGTATCGCTTGTCAGGTCTTGCCCACCTGGGGAATTCTCCTAATCTTATCTTTCAAATCGATCTTCTCGGCTGCTTTGTTTACTTGTGACAGACAAAGCCAGGGAAGTGGTTTGAAGTATTTTACAGATAATTCAAATTAATTAAATGAATTTGATCCGACCCTGTTAGAATAGAGAGAGGTGGGATGTCAGAACGTCTGACACTAGATTAAGATACTAATTAAATACCAGCATAAGAAAATATCCTGAAGGAGACCGTTTAAAAGATACACAATGTTTTAATGTCTGTTAGTAATTCTAAAATCTTGTGTAATGTTTGAAATACTGATAGTTGTCTACATTGTGTGAATGTCTTTTTAAATCATATAGGTCAGTCTCGATACTTGATTTGCTACCATGAATGAAGTGCAATCAAATACTGAAAATTCCCCAAACCATAAAGTTGACTGCTCTTTGTGTTGTAGGTTCATAGGTGTGTGTGTTCAAGAGGGCCAGCTTCATGCTCTGACTGAGGTAAGAGCGCACGCAAACACACCACCCCAGATTCAACAATTGCTATGAGATCAAAGGTTTCAATAATAATAAAGTAGTGTGTGCATTATGTATTGTTTGTGCTTAAACCTGGGTGTGAACGCTGATAGACCTGTGTGCTTGTGTGTGTGTGTGTGTGTGTGTGTTCCTGCGATTTTTCAGGTGAACATGATGTCATCTGTAAACACGCCACAGCAGCCTGTAATTGTATATAACAGAAGGAACTCAATGTTCCCTAGGATGAATGTGTACGTGTGTGTGAGGGAGGGAGAAGGGAAAACAATTTGATGCTGCCACCTCATAACATTTAAGTTTCATTTGAAGGCATAAGGGTGACAGTGAGCAGTGTTTTCAGGCTGTATGCATGCAGTTTGATGTCCCCAGCCAGCAAACTCTTTTACTACACACACATTCAAATCCACATTTACAACAAACACATACATGCTAGGTGTAGAGACCGTCACAGGTGAACCCACGGTTTGCAGTACAATCACTATAACCCTTTCTGTATTTGTATACGCATACACTGGGCACATATTTGACCGTGAAAAAACTCCAAAACACAGATGATTCATCCCACTGGAGAGAAGTCAGTGGTACGACACACGGGCATGATTATACGGTTTGTGTTGCATTGTTAATGTGCTTATTTTGGTCTTTGGGACAAAGCCACAGGGAAATTCTTCTTACAGTTGCACAGGGAAAACATCTTAACACACAGAGTTTACAAATGCTTTGTGCTGTAATCACAGAGGGTTTCCAACCTGAGACACGGGTGCACCTACCTTAGATCCATATGCACACACACACGCACACACACATGCTGTGCAGTAGGTCTTGTTTTCCTCTCTGTAGTGTAAAAGGATCCTGTTGTGTCGTGACAGGGCCGAGCCGATCCCGGTAGCAGGCCCGTGGTGTTTTGTCACCTGACCCCTGTTATGAGGCCACGCTGAGAGGAAATGCAGAATGAAGCTACTGCCTGGACCCAAACTACCTCTAGACACGCACAGAAGCGTACTTCACTCTAATCCAAATATAGGATTCTCTTTATTTTAGAGCTGTTGTCGTCCCGTGTTATTGCCACCAAGCTCTCAGAGCGATTCACCCGCAGAAACTCCACACACTGGCACCATTCTTTTAATTGAAATGTTATAAATTCTTCTCGACTCACTGTGTTGGTGGATTCAAATTCGTGGAACATTGGAAGCTTCTGGAAGTCATCAAAACAAACTTCAGAGGCAAAGCTGTGGCTATTCAAGGTCATCCATGTGCCCCATGCAAAGAAATCACTGTGTGGGATTATTCAAACCCCACTCAAGGAAAAGATTCAAATATGTTGTGAATTAGATCTTATCCAAATAAGAGTGTGTTTCAAAGTGAATATTGAAGCTTTCTGCACTACATTTGGTATGGCATTATATTCTGTATGCATATTATCAGACATCCCAGGGAGCCATCATGTGTTCTTGTGTTATGTCAGATTATTACTATGATATATCAATAACATATTAAATAGAATAGTAAAAAAAATCCATTGCTAGATAAGCAGCTTTTGGAATTCCCTTATTTACCTTTAATGCATTTTTAAGCCCCTTTCAGTCGGTAAACCACATGGTGAACATTAAGGATCCAAATGAAAAGTTAAATTAGTTTATTACTGACACACGACATCATAGGGATATCATCAAATTACAAACACACTCACACACACAGTATCCTTACATTTATTGTAAAACATTGTCAGGAAATTTGAATTGTATTCATCTTTCTATAGAGTTCCCTGTAGAGGACGGGTTTTACACGACAACAGGAATTAAGACGTTCGAGATCCCTTCCCCCGATGTCCTAATTCTGTGGTTGTCACTCATCTCGGCAGCCTCGGTTAAAGCTGACCATCCCTTATCCCATCTACGCTCTTTCTACTTAAACACTGGCATTCGTGATATGTGACATGGGATTAGTGCGTCTGTGTGTTTGCATGCGAGCAGCAGTGCCAGACGAGTTCATGTTGATCAAAGCCGATGGACGGAATAAAGGAGCCTGACTACTGTGAAACCACTCACCATTCTCCACAGTACTCAGATCATCTTATTTATGTGTGTGTTGTTCGTTGTGTATCGGCCCCCTGCAAAAGAACAAAATCTGTCCACTAACTAACAAAATATGAAACTAAATAATCAAATCTGTCTTTTTCTTCTCAGTACATCAACGGTGGAAACCTGGAGCAGCTTCTGGACAGCAACAAACACCTCAGTTGGCCCAGCAGGGTGAAGATGGGCTGTGACATCGCCAGCGGTCTTGCCTACTTGCACTCCAAAGGCGTATTCCACAGAGACCTCACCTCCAAGGTTAGTGAGACGGCCAAATCGGTTGTTGCGATGTGGAAACACGGCTTGAGTCAGAGGTGGCGCTCATTCTAGGCCCCATCATCCATCTTATCATCCAGCTGTGGCTCTGTCTCTCTATCTTGGAGTTTTAACAGGTTAATTACAAGACCCCTTGCCGACCCCTCCCCCCTCCCGTTTCTGTTTCCAGGCTTAAGTGTTCTTGTAAGAGCGCCACCATCAGGTTAATTGAAGTTTGTTTTTCGTTTAAGTAGAATGTTCGTACCCTTTAAGTTTGGTTACAACAGACGTATTAATTCAGTCATTCCCATTGCTATCAGGCACACAAAATTGAGCACAGAGCCATGTAATCTCCATAGACAAACACTGGCAGTAAGTAGATTGATCACACTGACGAGCTCCGTGTCACATAAAGCTCTGGCAGATGTGCTGCAGTCAACTTTAAATGCTATTATTGTGCAACAGCTCAGCCACAAAGCAGGGCCAGAGGTGATAACCTTAGAACTGCTAATATCCTCTAAATAGCAATGCTACAATAGCCCTGTTATTAAAAACCAAAATACTGACGCACATTCTTGAAAGCTTCTTGTGTCGGCAAAACTGAGAAGCTATTACTTTCCTGTTGGTGTGCTTGTGGATTCTTTGTAGGCGTGGTTTAATTAGTGCAGAGATGTTGGTTTTCACAGTTCATAATGCAGTATTGGTGTTTGGTTTGGCCCCAGGATGATGAAGCGGCGTCTCTTTGTAAGACTGGGATGCTGTTGGGAGACGGTTGATTATTTGACAGAAGTAGCAAAACGGGAAATGCCTTGTTTTGATGATTGGTTGCCGGGCTTGTCTGTACTCCCGCTCTTTGACCTTTTTACCTCTGCGTGTCAGAGTACAATTGTCAGTTGTCGTGATCTGTGCCAAACAGATTGTACGTTTCCAGGTTGACCCGGAGCACAACACATTAACCTGTCATAGATTAAAGGTGGGCATCTGAAAAAGGTACAAATACAAAAGCGCCAAGACATAAATTAAAGCATAATTCACACATCCCCTGAAGCCCTGAAAAAAGGAACAGAGTAACAACTTTGAGCGGTGTGGTCTTAGCCTTGTAGTTAAAGTACTCCTCTAATTACTGCACACACATCGTCCACATGCTTGTGAGTCACATCACAGCTGCAAAAGGTCACAGGCAGGGCTACTTCCCTCATTATAATGCTATTTTTTTTATTCTGTGTAATTGCTCCCAACCCATTTCTCTGTAATATTAATAGCTTTTGTCTTTTTTTTAGAAAGATTTTCAGAATTAAGGTCAGGCACCCGCCCACACGCATATAATAATAAATAAAGTGGAGCAGTCTAAACGTGAGTGCAGTCATGTTGGCGGGGCCTGATATTCCCCTTTGTTTTCTGACGGAATGCACAATGAGCCCATGTTGAAAAGGCCAATACAAGTCTAACCAGTAAAAAAGAGTTGTGGCAGACGCTGCTTAGCCACAAACCGCCTCAGTATAGTGGTGTGTTTGACTTAAAGGACACGGCAACAATCATTGTCTCTCTCTATGTTCCCAGAACTGCCTGATCAAATGTGATGACAACGGCTACACAGCGGTGGTTGGAGACTTTGGCCTGGCAGAGAAGATCCCCACTAATATGTAAGGAACAATGATGCATTACTGATCACTGCTCTTACCAAAACACCGCTTTGCATAATGATACTCAGTCCTGGATCCTTATTAGGAATTAATACCCAGTCTCACTCTGCATGAGCTTGTCAAAGGCTTTTGTAAGTTGTTTTCCCCTAAGAAAGCATTTTGTAACATTCCCTGTCTTGATTGAGTCACATATAGCTTGGATTTGATGAAGCAAGAGGTCAGAAGACACAAATGTGATGTAATGACCCGGCTCCATTTCACTGCTCTCCTCTTCCTCCTCCTCACACCAGGCACAGGGTTATTTATTAACACATAGGGCAGACACACACATTAGCAGGCATTGTAGTTCACGTACTTAACTTCCATTAGAATTTTGATAAGAGGAGGATACGAGCAAGGCCGGGCCTCTCTGTGTGTTTATTCTGTTATGCTGTTGTACCACACAGTGTGATTGTTCTCTGCTACTGAAATGTATCCAGGAAGAGATTATAATTTGGATAATCTTGTGTCAATGCATGTGCATGTGTGCTGCTGTGTGATTATTTCTCTAATCTGCTAAGAGGATGAGACTTGGAGGGAAATGACATATCTTCTCTCTTCACTTCCACATTCATGTCCGCTGCTACAGTGGAACACACACACACACACACTGATATGTTAATGAGGTTTTACCACTTTGACAATTTAGAAACTACGTAGTCAACAATGTTTCCTCAGTGATTCCATAAGTTAGATGATCTGTGTGCAGGACTTTACTAGATTGTTCAGCCAGTAACAGAGAACACACACACACACACACACTGCTATAGATGACTTCCTTAATATGATGGATCATTAATGGCACCATGTTACAGATAATCATTAACTAACTGTGTGTGTGTGTGTGTGTGTGTGTGTGTGTGTGTGTGTGTGTGTGTGTGTGTGTGTGTGTGTGTGTGTGTGTGTGTGTGTGTGTGTGTGTGTGTGTGTGTGTGTGTGTGTGTGTGTGTGTGTGTGTGTGTGTGTGTGTGTGTGTGTGTGTGTGTGTGTGTGTGTGTAGAGCTGAGGGGGAGAAGCTGTCGGTGGTGGGCTCTCCCTTCTGGATGGCTCCTGAGGTTCTGAGAGGTGAACCGTACAATGAGAAGGTAAAGTCACCTAGTTTGACCTTTGACATTTTGGGGTGTTGTAGGGGTTAATAACCATCTGTGTCCTATGTGTCCTCAGGCTGACGTGTTCTCCTACGGTATAATCCTGTGTGAGATCATTGCCAGGGTCCAGGCTGACCCAGACATCCTTCCCCGCACAGAGGTGACTGCTGACATCCTCTTCTTCACCATATAAGCTCATTATATTCCTCTACACCGCTTGGCATTCCATAATCATCACCCCGATATTATTCTGTAACACTTCCGTGACTCATAGTGTTAAAGTGTATACTCTCAAAGGATGGGCCGGCTCTCATGTGTGTGTAAATACACTCTGTTGTCTTGCATGTGTCCATATGTATTTATCATTCCGTCTCTCCGTCTCCTCCTCCTTTCCAGAACTTTGGCCTGGACTATCACATGTTCCAGAACATGGTTGGAGACTGTCCGCCTGACTTCCTGCAGGTGGCCTTCAACTGCTGCAATGTGAGTTCACCACTCTCTCGTCCGGTTCGCCTTGACAACATTCACAATGGCGCTCTGTTCATTGATGACGCTGCTGGAAACCGCAGCGCCACGCAGCGTGACCCTCGCTGTAGTTTCCTTGTTGTTGTGGATAAACTTGTCGCACTGTGGCTGTTTAGTCTGTGGGTTGTTGTGTTGTGTGTTCCCATGTTTACAAACAGTAAAGGTGAATTTTGTTCTTCTCCCAGATGGACCCCAAACTCCGTCCCTCCTTCCCAGACAACGTGCGGTCCCTTGAGGAGGTTCTTGCACATGCTAAACTCGAAGAGATGCAAGAAGACCGCGGAGACAAGGACAAGAAGACCGTGCCCAAAGGTAACGGCGCTAACGCTGTAACATCACTTTCGCACGCCAAGGCACACTTAACTGCGATTGTGTGACACATCATCTCAACTTTAGAGTCAATAAAAGCCACCTCCTTTTGTTTACATTGAGGGACCAGTAAATTCCTGCAGGGCGTGCTGGCAGGAGGAGAGGCTGTAAAGTGTTTTATAACTCCCTCTTGACTTCCCTGGTTTTTCACACTTTATTGCAAAATCTGGCGACCGGTCAGCCAGTGGCCGTACGTTATCCATTCAGTGACAAGCCGTTCAGAAACCGGGGTAAATACTGTAACACATTTTCCTCTTTTGTGATACACATTGTTAACTCCTCCTCCTTCGTCCAGTCGTCAGCCCATCGTCGTCATTCAAGCCCAGTTTCCACTACCTCACCAAACAATACACTACTTTGTCAGGCATCTAATAAACCTGTCCCCACATTAATACCTCTCACACACATTCATCAACATTTGTTTTTGCCAAAGACATAGTGAGGTTTACCTGACGTGTTTCACCTCAAAGGACAGAAGGGCTTTGTGGATCACACAAACCATGACTTGACAGGAAGACTGGTCTGAGATCAACATTCCTATTTTCAGATACTCGATCTGTGCAGGCGCAGGTTTCACTTCTAATTTGGTCCGGCGGACGGCCGTCTGTGTGTCTGACCATCCGGGCGTCCCATCAGGAGGCGTCTCTGTTTTTGTTTGGAGTCGCCAAAGAGCTCCTTTTCCTCTCCTCTGCAGAGTACAGAGGAATACATGACTGAATACATGACTGCACAGGACACAGGGTTTACACAAGGGAAGGGAAGTCTGCTATCACAAATCTTGTGTTTAAAAGTTGTAAGTCCAGACAGATGGTCAATAGAAACTTGCCATGGCGACACAGTAACTCTCTCCCTAACTCTCTGTGTTTTATATGAGCAGTTAGTCATTACTCCTTGTGTGTTTTACTCTTTTGGCTTTGACATCACAGACTCCTGCTCCTCCCTCCACAGCTCCCCCTGTGTTTACCTCAGGCTATCAGCATTTCCACAAACTAGATTTAGCTTTGGAGTGTGAATGTCTTTGTTCCATAAAAACAAATATTATTTTAGGTGTAGTTCATATCCTCCCATTCATTTTGTGGCAGATCTGAGTCCAGTGAGCAGAGCAGTAACACCTGAACCTTTGAAAACAGTGATCTTCTTCATCGTCGATCTTCACTGTATTTCCTCCACTGTGCTAATTCAAGTCTGTGAAAAGAAAGATTGTCACTTTCTTCTCCAGAGCTTCTTCAGCTTCTCTAGGAAATGTCCTTCAAGTGTAGTGAGAAGCGTTTGAGGAACTTCCAAGGAAGTCAGTGTGATGTAGACTGTACTGCCACCTAGTGGTTACATACGAGTACACACATCGTCGACAGAAGGCTGAATGTCAGTGTGGAGTTTCAGTTTTGCACATTAAAACAAGCCCAGCTGATACATGTATAGTTGCTGTAAATCTTTTTCTTCTCTTTCACTCCAGGGGAGAAGCTTCAGGGCTTCAAGAGGCTCAACCCTCTCCTCCAGGATGACAAAATCCCACAGAAATCACCCCGACCCCGGCGAAACATCTGGCTCAGCCGCAGCCAATCGGACATCTTCGCCCGCAAACCGGGCAGAAAGGTCAACGTCCAGGACCCTTACTACAACCCCCCCACCTCCCAGAGATCCACCAAAGTCCGCAAGGTCAACCCGTTCACCGCCCGAGAGGACCTGTGCGGGGGCAAGATCAAGTTTTACGACGAGCCCAGCACGTCCGTCTTCTCTCTGGTGTTCGACCTCCGCTCGCCTCCTGGGAGTTTAATGAGCACCCAGTGCGGTCCTGGCTCCGCCCAGCAGGAGGCGTTCTACTACTGGCAGCAGCTGCCGGGGAGACAGTGCCATTCCTTACCCGTGTCCCCCCAACTCCCCCACTCAGAGGTCTTCAACCCCACAGGAGCTGCTGTCGCTAACAACAACGGCTCTGTCACCTGTGACTCCAACCAGCACGCCGCCACTCAGCAAGGTGAGCCGGAAGGTGTCAACAAATGTCTTATCAAACTCAACTTGATAACTTACTGTACTTATCAATGAGCTGTGACATCATCCATTCCTATGTGTGTGAAGCAGGAAACGAAGTCCAGCAGAAAGCGACGCCAAGCAGCTGGGCGAAGAAGTACGCCGTGATCGAGATCCCCCCTTACTGCAGGCAGAAAGGAGGGGGCGAGGACGGAGAGGAAGAGGAGGAGGAGGAGGAGGTGGTGAAGAAGGAGGAGGAGGGGGAGCTGCTGAGGGAGAGCTGGTCTCTGACAGTCCCTGTCAGCGAGAGAGACGGCGGGGAGGCGATGGACTGCTCGTGCAGCCAGGAGGAAGGTGAAAGAGAGGCGTACGACCTGACACAAACACACACACAGACACTCGCACAGGGGGAATCAGAGAAAGCCCAGGGGGAGCAGGGGGAGCAGGGTCCCCGCCAAGGAATGAACGGTAGTCTGGGACAGGAGAGGTCTGGATGTGAGGACATGGAGGCTCTGGGGCCGGACCTGTAAGAGAAGAGTGTAAATCCACCACAAAGCTAATCTGGAATAAATCAAAACAACGCCAGATGCAGATAAATTATTTGATGGCACAATATTTCAGGTCTGCATCGGCACCAGAACAAACACAATCCACCCTGCAAAGAGAGAGATTATTTTTTTAAAGGTTGTTTATATTTACTCTTCAGAGAGGATGTAGATGTTTTTTTCCTGAAAGGTTTCTTTTATTAAGTGTTGTGTATGATGTGTGTGTGTGTCGGTAAATGTTTGATACTTGTCCCCCTTGATGCCAGCCTACGTGTTTAGTGTTCATTAGACACAAACGTCTACTTAAATGTGTCTGAACCCCACAGACAGAGTAGTGGAGATTGATCCATTCCATGTTCAGGTCACATTTGCCCTTTAAGCTCAGCAGAGGCTTCAGGTTTTAGTCCACAAACCAATGATGAAGCAGATTGTACGGGATGTCATCATCGAAAAACCAGACGAGGGGTAAAGTTGCTGATCTGAAACCAATTCTTTAATCCAAGGCGACCAGGCAACAGTTCCCTGATCAGCCTCCTACTAGAAGATCAAAGGTCAGATTTTGTTCATTATCAGCGGTTTCTGATCTCAAACTCATTTCAGTTCTCTTCACATTTATTTTCACGTCTTACTGCAATGGAATGAAAACAATAACGTCTGCATTAAGACAATTAATGGCTTTAGATGTTTGCGTTTGAGAACTTGCAGAAGTTCTGTGACGGTACGCTGAGTTAAATATGCAATGTTTAACTATAAACCCATAAAGCCTGTAAAAACAACAACCAACCAGAGATGAATCACACGGTCTAACGTTTCAAAGAGTGTTATGAAAGGAACCTTAATGCTGTCACTCACTCGACTCAAAACCGTACTGAAAGAGGGAAAAGGCTGAATTAGAGAGGAATTCACCTGAAATTACAGAAAAATAGGAACAAAAACAACACAAGAGGATTAAATAATTCCTAAATGAACCCGTTTGCTGATGCGTCGATCCAAACTGTGCGAGAGCTCAACGATGCTGCAAGGATTTGGGAAGAAAACAATTTCTTATCATCGATTTGCACTTCATAAATGTCGTAGTTGTCTGGAGCTTAAGTTCCCGTAGTAAGAGTGTTGTCGCTTCGACCATTCGGTGTTTGGTTGATTTAAACTTATAAAGTTGTTGATGATATTTTGGTACTTTAATGCGTGCATGGTAACATTCTCCCACAGACACTCCCATCATTACATCATCTCTATACAGTGGAGAAAGGTTAAAGGTCTATTTTATGCAATGGCGGATGCGTTAGCTGTGTCCAATCCACCAAGCGCTCCTTATGACTTCTTCAATATGAACTAAATTGCACTTAGATACTATGCTCTTATCTACTTCTCACTACATTTCAATGCAATAAATGTAACTTTTATCCCAGTTTTACATGACAGAGTAATTTGCTATTTATGAGGAACTATTTTTAATGTCTTACCTTTTGTATATTTGTGTAAAAAAGTTTGTGTTACCTGATCTAATAAACAAGGTTTCTCAGAGCTTTACTGTTGAACTCTGATTCCAATCATCACTCGCGAATGCTGATCAATAAAAAAAACCCCAGCAGCTTACTAAAGTTGATATAAAGTTACTTTTATTTTTTTAAAAGATTTTAGTGTACCAATTTTCTTTCATCACTGAAGTTGGGTTGAAAGTGACAACAGTGACCCCTACAGGTTTCATAGTGAACAGCAGCTCAACAGGCACCGTGTTTGATTTCAGGTTCAGATATGTATGTTTATGTTAAATGATGAAATACTTTATATCCCTTCCAGCAGGATCAAGCCACATTTAACTCTCAAATTAAATGCTTCATGCAATCACACCTTCTACAGTCTTTAGACCAGAGCCTCGGGATGGAGGAGATCATCTCTTCCATCTTGTTCCACACGGCCTGGTCCACATCTATCAGGGCTCCAGTGTCAGAGGAGATGGAGGTGCAGAGGCTCTGGGTTCTCTTCACTAAGTGAGCCTCGCAGTTTCTTCAACACAGATCAGGAGGACATAGCTGCTTCCTCACAGACGGGTCACTGTGGACTGACCTCCCTCCCTCTAGGCCTGCAGACAGGATCCACAGGAGCTGTGGCCACACGGCAGGACCACCGGATCCCTGAGGACGTGACGGCACACAGAGCAGCTGAGGTCCTCCACAAATCTGGAAGCCATTTTGATGGATTGAGGATGAAAACAACACAGCAGGCAGCAGTTAGTGTCATAGCAACGCTCTCGTATCTAAGGACAGAGGATCTGACGCCAGGTCGATCGATCGATATCTGACGTCAGATCACCTGACGCTAAAGACTTTACGGGGCCTTTCATAGACTCACTTCAAATTATTTTACAACATTTAATGATTTGGGGGGAAAATGCGCCCAAACTGAATCGCTGACATCGCTTTTTCTGTTACAGCACATTTGGAAATATGTGGCGTTCACGTCACTGGAGTCTTGTGTGTTTGATCGGACACAACAGTAAACCCCAAACATATCTTATGTGCGTCCACCAAATGTGTGCGTTTGTGATGTGTGTGCTGTGTGTGTGAGAGTGTGTGTGGTAAAGCTGTTGTGGGAGGAGTTGCACAATCACGGACCGATTATCTGCAGCCGTGAAACTCTGCGGTGAAGAGACGTTTCAGATGTGGCCAGCGAGTGTGTGTGTGTGTGTGTGTGTGTGTGTGTGTGTGTATGAGACTGTGAGCTTGTAGAGATTCCTGTGATGAAATTGATCAGGCGGTGGAGCCGTCCGGACGGTCGGAGGGGAGGCCGCTCGCGCCGGCAGTACCGCCCGGGCCGGAGCCAGCAGCTCAGACCAGCAGGGCGAGACCAGTCTGAAGCCTTGTTTAGTAAGAGTCAGAGTGTTTGAGGTGGGATTCCGGTTTGTTGTGTAGTCGCGACCTTTCACTTGGGCTGTGCAGAATCAGTTTGTAGTGTAGCTGATAGAAACACGCATCGGGTGCAGCTGTGTGATTCAGCTTCCATGTTGGATTTAAAAACAGAAGCTGAGGTTAAAGTTAAAGTCTGAATTCAGCTGTAAAAGTACAGATGAACTCTTGAAGGCCTTTATAGTCTCAATGTGAGGGCAACGACCGTCAAATAACAAATCCACTGTTGTCATACTTCATAATGAAGTGAGGAGACCTGAAACATTCCCACTCTAAACTCACAACAACGACAGAAACCTCATCAACTTCTCTATGGGAGGTTTTAATTTCATTTCTCTATCTGAAAACGACTACATAGCAAAACGATACAACAGAACACAGACGAGAAGGAGACAGAACGCAGGAAATGAAGTACAAAAGGTGTAAAAGGAGGCCGGAGGAGGCCGTAATGTACACATGTCTGCTGTAAACATCTTAAATATGTCTGCTTTCAGATTCACTTCAACATTAATCTCTAATAAGAAGAATCAGTTTTCTAAAATCCAGAATCTGTGAGCTGCAGCTTTAGTCCAAGTCTAAAAAAGGCCAACTAGAATTACAACAACACTTACTCCAATACTGCCCTGGTGTCTTACGCTCTCTTTTGAGGTCCCAGGTCCGTGTGTGTGTGTGAATATGATCCATTACCTCTCTTGTGATTTAATCAAAACCATAACTAAACTCTGTTAAATCAAATCATGGATCCCATTCACAATCTGAAGGTGAATGGATTCAAACTAACGGACCGTTGGGTTCACGTCCCGTCCTGGGAGCAAACAGTCGTCTTCTGTGTAGAAACCCTGGACATCCGACGGACAACAGACTCAACCCGTGTCCTGGCAGTAATGTACGCAGTGTTTACATCCCAGGGTTAGCTGGTGCCGGCGTCTGAGGGGTCAGAATGGAGAACAAAAGCTCAATTTACACCAAGATCACACCGCCGTGTTTTGTCACCCAACGTGGCTGACGATGTCAGTGAACCAAACCAGCCGCGTCGTCTCGGCTCAAACGGACGACGTGTTCAAACGTTCCCGTCGTCGTTCGTCCCAAACAGGCCGCAGGCGTGTCGGGGCCCAAACGGAGCCCCGTCCACCTGCTGCTGCTCCTCAACAAAAACAAACGGCCTACAACTGCAAACCTGAAAGAGGAGCGAACTCAGTGTGCTGCTTTCTGGTGCGACTTCATGCTGGAGCGCTGCGTGAAGCACTTCCCGCACAGCGCGCACTCGTACGGCTTCTCGCCGCTGTGCACCACGGCGTGCCGGATGAGGTTGCACTGCTTGGTGAAGCTGCGGCCGCACTGCAGGCAGCTGAACGGCTTCTCGCCCGTGTGGCTCCTCAGGTGCTCCTTCAGCTGACTGAACCTCATGAAGCTCTTGTCGCAGTACGTGCAGCTGAACCGCTTCTCGCCGACCCCTGACCTCCACGGGGTCCTCATCCGCCTCATCAGGCCGAAGCCGCTGCGGCTGTGCAGGCTCACGGCCGGGCCCGCTGGGTTCTGAGCCATCAGGTCCTGGTTCTGGCCGTACTGCTGCGTCGGTTGCTGAATGGAGCTGCTCTGACCCAAGGCGTTGATCAGAGTGTTGTGTCCTTCGTCCAGCGCTTGTGCCAGTTGCGTTCTCTTGCATCCAAACGCTCTGGCTCGCCTCTTGGCCCGCGCCGCGCTCATCATGATGGAGTACGACTTCCCCACTGAGTGCATCCGTGGTATCACAACCTCGGGTGCGGGCTGACTGGAGGCTAATCCACTCTGAGCCGTGAACGCAGGAGGAATCTGCTGATAAGGTTCCTCCGAGTACGAGAAGCTCCCGTCGCCGTCGTCTCCGCAGGGATCCGACGGCCACAGCTGTCCTTCGCCGTCCTCCACCACAAACTTGTGGGCCGAGTCCAGCGGGGCCGTGTTCTCGTCGGGCCCGTCCTCTTCCCCATCTTCCTCATCCTTCACCGCCTGGTCGTCTTCGTTTTCGTGTGGCGGCTGCTCTGGGAATGTGATGTAGCTCTCGGCGTGGGACAGCAAGGACCCAGGGGTGGCCGGGTTGTCGGCTGACTGGTAATGCTCCACAAACTCCTCAGGCTGGGCCGGCTGCTGCTGTTCGGCTTCGAAACACGGAGGCGGCGCAGCACCAGAGACTAGAGAGCACAGGAAGTAGATCACAGCACGGAACAAACAACCGCTGAATAGTGTGTGTCTGTGTGTGTGGACTCACCTAGTTTGTCCTGTTGCTCAGTCCTCCACTCTTCGTCCTCTTCACACTCCTCTTTGATCTGTATGGTTTCACCTTCATTGACAGGCTGGAGTCAAATGAGAACACACACACACACACACACACACACACACACACACACACACACACACACACACACACACACACACACACACACACACACACACACACACACACACACACACACACACACACACACACACACACACACACACACACACAGAGAGAGAGAGAGACACACAGCGTCAGCAAAGCTCATTTCTTCAGGATCAACACTTTACAGCATGGACACATTTAGTTTGCACACACACACACACAAACACACCAGTTTCTCAGGCACTTGACTGTGGATGCAGTGATGCTACTCCAAAGTTGCTTTTTGTTTACATGCTTCCACTACTTGCCCTCCTCAGAAGGAGACTCTACTCGACTCCTTAGAAGGAGACAAGTCTTTTTCTCTACCTGACTTTGCTTTTGACTTTGACTCTGCCCCTCGGCATCCATCTCTGCGTCCCACGCTGCGACGTCTCGGTCTCTGTCTCTGTCTCTGCCTCTTTTCAGCACCATTTTGACCGACGGGGAGAATCTCTCGGCCGCTGAGGGACAAAACACTGAGGGACAGAAGGACAGAGGACACGTCAGTTAACGGAGCGGCTCCAGCGGGGAGTGTCTCAGGCTGAACCCCGGCGCCCTGACCTCTCCTCCGGGCTCGGATCCTGCTCCTCCGCAGCTCCGCCTCCATCACCTCGCACTTCTTCTTCAGCGCGTCGATGTCCCGCTGGCTCCGGCAGATCTCCAGCCGCAGCACCGCGCAGCTGTCATCCACACGCCGGTTGATCTCCGCCACCGCCGCCTTGGCCAGGACCTCCATGACGGACACCAACTGGCTCTGGAAACTGCCGGTCTCCATCTTACGTCGACTGCGCGCCCCGTCCGCAACCGGAATTAATACGTTCGCCCGGTTGTTTATGTCGTAATTGTGACACAAAATACGGGTCACTCCGCTGTGTGTGTATGTGTGACGACAGGAAGATGTTTGGTGTTGCGTTCTCTGTCTTCTTCTTCTTCTCTCTTTAAACCAAACCACAGCTCAGGCGTCGAGTTGATCGAGGCAGTTCGCCATCTACTGGATAGACTGTGTAACAACAAGCGTCCCACTATAGAGGATCGTTTATTATATTTTTTGCTAAAGAGTAATTTCCAACTAATACCAACAATCTAATAGCTAGAATATTTCCTTGCTGTGCTTTGTTGCTAAGTGAGGACATAATAAAAACATTATGACCCTCTTTGATTTCTGTTTCTTTGGTCTATCTGTCATTTATTCTCCATAGCTTTAAAATTGTGATACCGCTTTGTGTGTCTTCCTGTCAGTGTTTGGTATTTTAGTCTTAGGTGCTACTCTGTGATAATTTGATGCATTATTTATCACTCAGTAGTTTTATGGTTCTAAAGCTGGGCACTGTTTGGCTCCTTATTTGTTCTTTGTAGTACTTAGTGTAGTTCTGTGTGCTGTGGATTTGTCTTGGTTGGTAGGAATCAGTATAGATGGGCAACTGACAAAGGAAATCAGTGACACACACACTGCTGAATTTGTCCTAAAGCCATAAGTACCATCATGTGTTTCCCTGCCGTCATGGTGAATTACATACAGATAAGGGAAATAGGATTTGCACAATACAAATACAAAGAAGTGATTTCCCCATTCAATGGGCAGAGGCACACACAGAGAGAAAGCGAAGAGAAGGAGACGCACTCAGGAAGTAAACAGGGGAAGTTTAGTGGTTTGTTGCGTCACCATTTTGATGCTGCTACTTGTGTGCCGATGCAATGGGAAGGTAAGAACGTTATTTGCTATGGTTACTTGCCTATTTTCCTCACATTTCCACGCTTAAACTCATTCTTGAACGGAGATGAAGAGGGCCGATGGTGTATGAAGATGTGCAGTAGCAGGTGTCAGAACAATGGAGGCGCTGGGGAAGGAGTTTATAGATCTATGTGACTATATGTTCTCTAGCTGTCTGCGAGTGTGCTCGACTTCCGCTAGTCAGAGTGGGGCAGCAATGGCAGACAGGGAGGACAGATGAGGGCCTAGAAAGTTCCGAGGCCTCGGGCTGCAGCTCAGATTTGAGCTTTAGGTGTGACCGGTCACCCAGAGAGAACTTACTGTAAAAAAAGGGAAAGATTCATACACTGAGTTCATCAAATAGGAGAACTAGACAGACATGGGTGTGGCCTGATTTTTGAACATGAAATGAGTGCATCAGGGGGAAGTGGAGAGCCATATTTGCACACGGAGGAGTTTGTCGTTTGCTTCAGGGAAGCGTACGCACGGTGAAGCCGGTATTTGAGGTCAAACTTCTGCCATTTGTGACTTTGCAGGGTGTAAGAGATCAGTATGACATCACAGCGGATGAAACACAGTGAAGGAGAGAAAACAGCAGCTCGGGCAAATCACTGAAATGTGCACCGCTGCCACACAATCAGGTTCACAGTGACGCTTCCCATCCACCTGCTGCACGGTCGCTCAGTCAGATTGAAATCAGAGCTGCTCAGGCTGGATGTGAGCTGAGACAGGAGAGAAGAAGACATGCGGAGAGTCCGAAGAAGAGGAGGCAACAAAGAGAAAGTGTTTGGATGTGATCTGCTGGAGCACCTGACTGCTTCCTGTCAAGAGAGTAAGTGGCATTCGTGAAGAAGCGGTTTAGAAGACTTAGACATCATACAGTTTTGTAAAATATAGGTATTATATTATTATAACTATAACAGTTACACAGCTCTTACATTTTTACAATGGTTTTGGTAGAACATTCCTGATATAAAGCAGTATTGTGGTGTTCTCCATGCTTTGCAACTTCTACTCTTGTAGTAAATGCTTAATGTGACCTACTTGTTCACAGAACATCCAGCATATAGGCCACAAAACACACAAATGTTATGCACAATGTACAAACCTTATAGATTGTACATGATGTGATGTATGGTTGTGTTTTTAAACTACATGTCATTCCTCAGTTCCTCTGGTCCTGCGTAGCTGCAGCGAGTTTGTTGAGCAGCATGGAGTTGTGGATGGGATCTACAGGCTGTCTGGAGTGTCTTCAAACACACAGAAGCTGAGGTGACTCTCCTCCGTCCCTGTTTTTGTGAACCACTGAAGGATTTTGAGTGTTTCCATGTGCTGTGCATTAATTTTCTGTTCATCTGCGTGACCAGGGGTGAGTTTGAGAGCGACGGGAGTCCGGAACTGAACAAGGATCTGTACCTGCAGGACATCCACTGTGTCAGCTCCCTGTGTAAAGCTTACTTCAGAGAGCTGCCCAACCCTCTGCTCACCTACCAGCTCTATGATAAGTTTGCTGTGAGTAGCTTGTCTCAATGTATCTGATGAAAGAGTTTAGCATCCAGAAATCCTCCAACAGTTTGATTGTAACACTCACACCCATGAATCTGTGCTGGTGCAGGAAGCTGTGGCCATTCAGCTGGAGGAGGAGAGGCTGGTGAAGATCAGAGATGTGCTCAAAGAACTACCAGAGCCCCATTACAGGTAGACCTACAGCACTCTGCTGCATACTGAATGTTAACATCAAAATGTGTGTGTGTTATTGCTGAAAGATGATTCTCTTTTTATATACTGTCTCTCTGATCGTCCTCTTCATTCAAGCTTTATTAACCATAAACTCAGATTTCCAAAGGCAAGATGCCATTTTTAAGGGGCTAAATCATTACAAAAAACATCTTCCCTACGTCTCTCTATCAGGACTCTTGAGTTCCTCATGCGCCATCTTGTCAGAATGGCCTCCTACTCCTCAGAGACCAACATGCACTCCAGGAACCTCGCCATCGTCTGGGCCCCCAATCTGCTCAGGTTGGCTTGCATCCATGACATTGATCCATGTGTTCATACTGTACGCTCTGTTGAAGTGCCCATGAGCAAGACACCAAACCACAACCGTCTCCCTCTCTGCTGGGAAAATGCATAATTCATTCATTACTTCATTCACTTTTTGCTTCAATCAATCAATCAAACCTGATATCTTTGGTATGTGAAGGTCAAAGGACATTGAGGTGTCTGGGTTCAATGGTACAGCAGCGTTCATGGAGGTGAGGGTTCAGTCCATCGTGGTGGAGTTCATCCTCACACACGTCCCTCAGCTGTTTCCTCTCCAAGGTAAACACACACACACACACACACACACACACACACACACACACACACACACACACACACACACACACACACACACACACACACACACAAAACTAATTCTGCTATTTTCTAAGGGGTCTCCTGTGAGAAACGCAACTCTCTCCCATCTCCATCGGCGATGCCCAATCAGGAGGAAGTGCTTTTTACGTCCACTCCCTCTCCGCCCGTCGCTAACTATGGACACATCAGTCCAGGCGACGGTCCACTACCCATGCGACCGTACCACTCCATCATCGAAGGCACGGACAAGTGAGTGGACGCATCCGTTTACCTATCGAGCCTCTGATCTGGTTTTGTTCCCTTCAAAGTCAGACGCCCTTCGGGAATATGGAGTTTGATCAGGACTTTACAAAGGACTTTGCACTGTGGAGCACATTACACTTCCTGAAGGTTCTCTTTTGGCTTGTTCACGTCTGTGTTGTTGTTCACCTCAGGAGGAAAGGATCTCTGAAGGGCAAGAAGTGGATGTCCTTCTTCAATATCGGAGGACGATTTCATGACCCAAGGAGGAGAAACAAACACTCAACAAAAGGTAAACAAATTCCTCCTTTGAAAACAAATCTACATGTAACATAAATGGAGTTTTGCTCGATTTGTAACCATTTAACTTAAAAGGATGGTAAGTTCAGTGTTTTGATTTGTGGTGAACACAGCAGCTTCCTCTTCCTCACCAAGCTTATATTTCCTAAGTCATATTTTCATGTCCCTTTGGTTTTGATGATAGAGAAAGACCGGCCTGCTTTGAGACCAGCGAGGAGCATGGATTCCCTCAGCTGCCCGCCCTATCCAAGCCCAGGTGCTGCTCCTCTCACACTCACGCTACAACCTTCATCCAGACTCACTTTCTACATAAACCATTTTACATGCTATAAATATTATAACACATCAACAATCTGTGTTAAGTGTGCTTGTGTCCGTCCATGTTAGATAGCTAAATACAGATAATCCTTCATATTGTCATTCAGGTTCTTCATCTATCTGTTCTATTCCAGGTTCCAAACCCTCCAAGCGTCCTCCTTCCACCCACATCTCTCCCCTGGTCGTCCCCACCCCCCAGCCCGGCACAGAGGCCCCGGTCTCGGGCAGTGCAATAGGCAGCAGTGGTTACGCTGTGACGTACCGCAGGGGGACGGGCGTGGTCGGCGGGAGTACAGGGGTTCAGGGCTCCTATAACAGTCTTGATCCTGAAGGGTCCGGGGCTGCGGCCGACGACGCTCAGCCGCACCTGTCCAGATCACCGGGACTCACAAGTAAAGTCGGTCGAAGAGCAGCCATGCACATCACGGGGCCGACCCTGGTGACGGTGCCCCTGCACATCACCTCCAACCTGGCATTAGGGGTGCTGCAGGGGGGAGGGGGGGACAGGGTCATCCACTGTGGCAGGGAGAAGGATGGAGGGGACAGGGTGGAAAGAAAGGAGGGAGGAGATAGGGTGGAAGGAAAGGAGGGCAGAGAAATGGAAAGAAAGGAGGGAGTTGGATGGGTCAAATCTGAGAAAGAGAAAGAGAAAGAGAAAGACAAAGAGAAAGAGAAAGACGTGGACGTGGATGGAGGCACAAGCGGGGCAGAGGTAGAAGCTGAAGCAGTGAAGAAGGAGCAGAGAGAGGAGGAAGAGGAGGCAGAGGAGAGGGGCGACTGTGGATTGAAGACGGGAGATGAAGGTGAGGGCGGAGAGCAAGGCACCAAGTGTGAGAACATGGAGGACGATAACAACGAAGATGTTGAAGATGGAGATGACAACCAGGATACATACATGGGTAAGCTCTCCTGTTTCATAAGAAAATAAACTAACATGGTGAATTTAAAGCCTCACAGTGCAATTAAGCCTCATTTGTCTTTAATCTTTGCTCTCATTTCTTGCTTTAGCACATCATCTAAATGTTACAATTTAGGATTTGAAGTTCATACTGCGTTTCCAGTTTCTAGTTGTCTAATCGGAGGACCTGCTCTGTGTGTAGATATGAAAGGTCTGGAGCTGCCCGCCGCCCTTCACGCAGACGCGAGTGTGTGCGGGGCTGACAGCGGTCTGGATCATTGTGATATCTTCAACTCCACCGAGATGGAAGGAGATGACCAGGAGCTGTCGGGATACGTTCAGGAAAACTTTGATTTCCTGGACCATATGGACTGCAGTGTGTCCAGCCACGTACGTAGCTGTGTGTGTGTCTGTTTGTGTGTGTGTGTGTGGCACATATCTTTGGTAACACTCTAAGCGTCTCTCTCTTCCCCTCAGGTTGTGGAGTTCTCTGTTGAACCTCCCGCTGATGATGAGTATGAAGTCATGGACCAACCTCAGGCTTTCTATCGTCCCGCACAGCTGCACTCTCCTCCATCTCCACACACACACCTGCAACCTGATGCCCAAACGGACACACATGTTGAGACCCACTTAAACAAGCACAGGTCTCTCACTGTCGACCCACAAAAGCGACACACTAAGTCCCTCAGTCTGCCCGGTAACGGCTTGTCCATCATGGCAGCAGAGGCTGGCAGGGCCAACGCAGAGGACTTTGTTGATGACGAGGATGATGAGGACGACATCAGCGACGATGAGTACAGTGATGAGGATGATGAGAGCATGTTCATCAAAAGTCTTCCTGCTGGTTTCTTCTTAAACAACGAGAGCTGGCTTAGTGCCAGAGACGGCAGCCCAGACGGAGGTGAGGCTGAGCCATCGCAGAGCTCAGAGACGAGAAGTGAACCATTACATCACTTTTCTCAGTTTAAAGATCAAGAGCAAGGAAGGGAGGAAGACGAACAGGATGCCGAGAGGGAAATGACAAAGAACGAAGAAAGGTAAGAATTATGTCTCGCTCACATTTGGATCCAGTATTTCATGTTTCTCCTCCTACAACTTTGGGTCAATATTAAGAAAATTAGAAGCTTTAAAATCAGTTTTGAGTGTTAATCATGTATGAAAAGGGACGGTTGAACTACAATGAGCTGCTGACTGATATCTCATCTGTTTCCTCTGCAGCGGAGCAACAGAGGAAGATCTCCTTGCATCTCATGGCAGCAGTGAAGAAGATGCTCAAAGTGAGGAAGGAAAACCTCTCAGTCCACCTTGTTTGGAGTTTCCCCCTCCGTGGACTGAGGACGAGGATAAACCCAGTGTTATAGCTGAGATGAAGGATGAAGATGAAGCTGTGGATAATCCCGACAGTGATGGTGAAAACTCTGCAGCTGAAGAAACTAAATGTCCACAGCCTGTAAGCTGTATCGAATCAGACCAGAGAGAAGATTGTGACCAAGGAAAGGACAGTGAAGTAGATGAAGAGGTATGTGGAGGAAGAGGAGAAGTAGAAATACAAATCACAGAGAGTTATGAGGGCGAGTGGGAAGAACCTACACAGGTAGAGAATGCACGTTGTGAGATTTGGAATGAGTTTGAAGATGTTGTCTGTCAGGTGATAGAGGACGAGGAAAGTAAACGTGATGAAGAGAGGGATGAGATAGACGGTATCACTGAGGAGGGAGACAGAATGGCACATGAGGTCAAAGGTGGAGAGGAAGAAGAGCAGGTAGATATGGAAAAGGTGGACGTTCTTGAGGAAGAAACAAACCAGGGAGTGTCCACAGAGAGAGAGATTCACACGGAGCTGATGGAGGAACCAATGGAGGCACTCTTAGTGGAAGAGAAGCTCCTGGATCCAGTGATGCAGCAAGAGGTTGAGAGAAAAGAGAGTAACTATTTGAAGAAGAGTGAATCAAGTGATGCAGATACAGATGAGGAACAACACCAAAGACTGGCCAGTGTAGACCAAAAGGAGAGACATGTGGAGGTCAGGTTAGAGTCTAAGGAATTAAACGAGGGGAGTGACCACTTCCAAGGATGCGGGGTTGCAGTGGGGAGGAAGCTGGTCGTCTCCAAACATAAAATCTACCAAGTCAAAGCTGTACCAATCGTGCCTCCCAAGCCACAACACTGCAAACTGACAGCGCAGAGCCTCCGGCAGCAGCAGCAGCAACAACAGAGGGAGAGGAGGGATGCGGGGGAACAGGGGAGAGATGAAGAGGGAGAAGTCGAAGATCTGGGTAGAAAGGAGAGGGAGGGGCAGACGGTCAGAGGAGGAGAGGGGGAGAGGAGGAGGGATGCAGAGGAAGGCCAGGCGAGGGACGCGGCCAGAAACAGTCCCATCAGCATGTGTTTTGATGAGGCCGTTGCCATAGCTACCATGAGGCGAGGGAGGGAGAGAGAGAACGAAAGGGACAAGGAGAGACAAAGGGACTGGGGATATGAAATACAGTGAAGTGGTTTATGTCTTTAGATTGTTTCAAACAGAAACTTAACTATTTTCTGAAAAAAAAAAGCCTTTATTTTTTACTAAAATCCGTCTTTACTGATGGGGATATATTTTACAAATGGAACTCTGTCAGTATCGTCCACTCAATGCTACTGAGAAGCTGAACCGTTCCTCTGGCTGTCGGCTATCAATTAGATTACTTAAATACTCAGGAAGTGCATTTGAATTTGGATTAAAGCTTTGTGGTCTTGAGTTTTAGTTTCCTGGCGTGCATATGTTTTACAGCTGAATGTATGTGGACAGGTAGACTCACCTGTCAGTCGCTTCTCAGAGCTGATAGGTGCAGAACATGAAGGGACATTTTTTATTGCTACAGTGATATTTTTATTTTTTACTATTCAGCTTTCCTGCTTTGTGTCAGCAAGACCCTTAACTGAACGGAAGCAAAACCCTGCAGCCATGTTGTAAGATCTTGCTGGAATGCATATTAGAGCCTATAGGCCTGCGGGCGGTAGTGATAGTATGGCCTCCTATGTGTATTGCTGTACTATTCTGGTACCCACACAGTTTTAGCTGTGTAGTCTTATTGTACATATGAGCCAGAAGGATACAAGGATCAATTAAAACAAGAGGAAAGCATTCACTCATATGTGTGTGCTGGTCGACTAGTTACATTTAATTATTTGTAATTTTCTATGTAAAAACCAAATAGCAGAGGTGATGCATATGTAACATGATGTCTGACCGTTTATCTGTGAATAAAAATGACATTTCAAGTGATCGTGTGCGTTTTCTCTTATTTTGTCGCGCTTTCCGCGTCACTTCCGCCCTTCATTTACCCGGATGTAAACAAAATAAATAAGCTTGCGGACGCGCATCCCAGGCTGTGTGTGTCCGCGGAGCTCGCGTCTTGTCGCCAGTATGTCCTTCCCGTCGTCTTTCGGCTCCCAGGTGGCAGCGATCATGGACGTGCTGGCGAAGGCTGCCGTGGCCGAAATCACCAAGCTGGCGGAGGAGGGGACGGTGGTGCTGCGGCTGGAGGTGTGCCGCAGAGACGCCGAGATCCAGGAGCTGAAGAGAAGTTTGAAGCGGACGGAGGCGGAACTCTGCAAGGCGCAAGAGGCGGCAACGGCTCGGCTGCCCGAGGACCGACAGGCGGGGGCGGCGGGGTCTCCGGGGTCCCGCACAGGTGAGCAGCACCACCGGCCGAACCTGGAGCAGAACCAGAGGGAAGTCAACACAATTTTAACATTTCGGGGCTGTAATTACTGTCTTATTATTTCACCATTAACGAATACAACTACTGACTCTTTTAGTTTTTAAGATTGTTAGTATATGTTGGAATGAAGCAAATAGATCTTCCAAGAAATCAATATTTCTATCATTGTGTATTTTGTTACAACAACGAAATGCTGCAAATATTCCTGAACTAAACAGATTCATGTAAAGCAGAGAGAGGCTGGAAACACACTGGGGGAGCTAAATGATGAAGTTTGAAATTTGTAATTACTAATGAATTCGAATGAATTTTACAGAAAAACTTTGTTAATCAATAATTGATTTCAGCATGAGGAGCTGATGAAGAGCATGCACTGTGTACATGCAGGATGTCTCACGTGTGTATGAGCGCTGAAAGTTCAGCCAAGTTTATCCCCTGATGCTGTGAGCAGAAGTGGGCCATATTCACTCTACACACCCTTTTTTTGCCTTCTGCATTTCTAAGAACAGATGACTTCTTCGTGTGCGTTATCCTAATTTATCTCTCCTATTTGCAGATGAAAAACAGGATGAGCAAACATGTACAGTGTACAAGGAATTGAACGCTTTAGATGTCTGGAAATCCAAACATCAAACAAAAGAGAGCCAGGACTTCAGACAAGTGGTGAAACCAGAACCAGCAGATGACCTCGCCTCCCAAGAAACACTCAACAAACCTGCCGCACCAGGAGGCGATGATGTGTGCTTTGAAGCGGAGGAGCAGGATGAGTCGCTCTGGCTTCCTCCCTCTTGTGACATGTTTGACAAAGGTTCTGTTGATCCGCCACACGCAGCACAGCCGCACACACAGGCTTTCTCCTCCCATGCTGAGCAATATTCTGCTCACCGAAACACACAACATTCCTTTGAGTCTCCGTCGGCTGCAACAGAGGAAATCCCAGACGATGCGTTCAGGACACCGATAAAAGTGGAGCTAGAGATGCGGCCTGTGTGCATGGGAAGTCCCGCAGCGCCGTCCCTTCATAACGAGGAGTTCCAGTGCGTCTCACACCCTGCAGTTACTGAGAACCAGTGCTTGCAATCGACGCTACAACAGCCGGGACCCTCACTCGCACCCGTATGTGTGCCGAGGTCCACAGGGGTCACGGGAGGATCCAGCCCGGCAGATCATCTCTTCAGCAGAAACAACATGAGACACAAGCGGCAAATGAACATGTGGAGAGGAAGTCAAAGACTCTTCTTCTGCTCCGTGTGCAGCAAGGGCTTCTCGCGCTTCTCCCAACTGGAGGAGCACAAGTCCACCCACGCAGCCTTCAAACCCTTCAGGTGCCTCGAGTGCGGGAAGTCCTTCACCCAGAAGACGCGGCTGAAGACTCACCAGAGCGTGCACACGGGAGAGAGGCCCTTCAGCTGTAAGATCTGCGGCAAGATGTTCTCCAGGCAGGACAACTGCCTGAGACACGAGCGCTTCCACAGCGGCCTGAAGCCTTTCAGCTGCGGACAGTGCGGTAAAAGCTTCACAGTCTTGGGAAACCTCAAAATACACCAAGAGATCCACCTAAGAGGAAGATAGCGTCGAGTCACTGTGGCTCTTGTTTATGACTGTGGCCGAGTTTGCACAAGCTTTTACCTTTTCAGACTTTTATACATGCATGCACTGTTCTCTGGACTCTCCACTGTCATTTCAACTTCTACTGTTATCCAACGTTCACCCACCAAGGAAAAGTGCTCTACAAATAAAATTGGAGTGAATGATTGTGTTATACAGCTCTTTAGTCATTCTGAAAGGCTTTTACAAACTTTCCTTTTAAAGTTCCCTTTATTGAAGGCTTTTGTTGGGACTTAACTTCCTGTGAAAAGCTACCATGTCCCTGGGAAAGGGACAGTTAGAGCCTGTGCAAAAAAGAAATGAATTATTTAGAAAAAGCAAGGAGAGAGGATGGGTTTTAATAGAGAATAGAGTAACAGCCGGACACTGAGATCCCATTACAATGTAGGCAGCATCCAGACAGCAAGAACGTTTCAATGCAGGCCTCATGATCAAAGGTCTTCATCCAGACTGAGGTCACATTTTACATCAGCTGTATCCAGTCCACTGGCAAGGATTGATCTCTTATTTTAAGAAATTGAGAATAATTTAAGAAGAGAAATAAAGTGAAATGTCAGGAGAATGAAGTAATACTCTGAGAACAATTAGAGAAACAAATTAAATATCTGTCCAACACTAAATGTATTTTTATGAGGAGTTCAACTTTAACTTTAATGCTGAATCACATGGAGAAGAAAAATCCAGCTTTATTGCGGTCATATTGAAGGTTCTTGCCTCTGTGCTCTCTGTCCTGTGTGCTTCAGTCATGACATAACTGCTATGACATCAGAGCCACAGTCTGGTAAACGTGCCGGTATGATACTGGAGGTTTGATAGGGAAACGGTCAAACTATAGATTTATCATTGAAAAATAAAGAAACAACCAGTCAAAGTACCCGGGTATCCTTTAATAGTTCAAATCTTCACCCAGAGCTCAGGAAGTGAAGAGGAACAGTGACCAGCTCTCCCGATTGGACTCGGAGCCCCAGAGGTGAGTGTTTCTGCGCATTGTTCGTGTTGTTACGGTATGTGTGTGTCATCACATCCGCTACATGAGACCCGTGTTTATGCTCTGTGCCAATTAGCTTCTGGCGCTAGGTGCAGGCGGCGCACTGCACGCTGGAGCCACACTGACCCCACAGCCGAACTTTGTCCACTGACACAAGCTCCAGTGATGGCCTCCTCTGGTTGACCAGGGCTGCCACGTTCCCCGCTTCAGCTTCCCCCATCCGTGGCTCGGTCTATAATGTTGAGCAGCACTGCTCTGCGGGCTCAGGTCGCCTCCATCATCGATGCTCTGTCCAAAGCGGCCGTGGCACAAATCGCCAGAGTTGTCGAGGACGGCATGGTAGTGCTGCGGCTGGAAGTGTGTCAGCGCGACAACGAGATCAAGAAGCTGAAGAGCAGCATCGAGGTCCTGCACGGCTTGCTGAGGGCGGCGCACGACCGGGCGACCCTGAGACCCGACCCCCTGAGGCTGGACCCCCTGAGACTGGACCCCCCGGGCAGGGACGGTAAGCGAGACGGGACCCCGCACTCACACGCACCCGCTCACTGGTATGAGAACGACGCGGGCCCGGGGGGATAAAGTGACGTCAACACGCGTCTTCACACTGTCAACAAAGCTGTTTAGTAAAGCAACGTGAGGCATCATAACACATAGAGACAAAGATGAGCAGTGAGCACAAGATGAGACCTCTACGTGTTAAGAATCATCGTTTATTTGCTTCAGCTGCATTATTTCCATTTTATGTTGTAGTCTCATGTCTCTGTCATCGATCTGTTCCTCCATTAGTCCACCTGTGGACAAGGTTTACGTCTGTCAGTCAACATCAAGAACACATGCAGGTCCTGATTGGCTCACAGAATAAATTAGTATACAATAAAATAAAGCACGGCCATGTAAGTTTCTTAAAGGTGGGCAGATGTTTATAACTTTTAAAACTTCCCTAGATCGTTTCTTGGTCTTCCCACATACTTTTCCAGCACTTATCCACTTGGTAGGCCATCCCGGGACTCTAAACTTTGACAAAAGCTAATAATGTTCCAGTCTAATCCTCCACAAAGCGTTCACTGTTATGAAAGCGGCGTAATTTCGGTTTTAGAGATTTGCAGCTGTAATCTAAATGTAAACAATTGTGCTGCTTTATCTTGTTGCATATCAGTGCTTGTGTTCCCTCACTGTATCAGAAGGAAGTAACCAATTCTGCCTAATATCACAGACACGCACACGCACACACGAGCAGCTGGATCACGTTTGGCTAAAGCGCCACCATTCTTTCCACAGATGTCAACGCTGCCGCTGAGAAGACAGTGCTGGAGATGAAACCAGGGGCTGAGGACCGAACCAGTCTGTCCACACCTGACGTACAGGTGAAGTGTGAACCTGTGGACGAGGGAAACCTGGAGGCCGGAGGTCAAGGTCAGGGAGGAGAGCTGGCTGCGTTTGAAAGAGACGACGCACAGTGGAGACGGAGACCGCACAACGACGGACAGAGCTCTCTGCCGTGTCTCTCTGAATCTCCTGCCCTGGACGCGGGACACGGCCATACTGGGTTTCAGCAAAGCCCGTTCAACCGCGGGCGTAACTCGTACAACGCGGTGCGGCGAAGGACGGTGAAGAGGTTGATGTTTAAGAAAGGCTTCATCTGTCCGTGTTGCGGCAAATCTTTTGAGCGTGCTGGACACCTGGAGAGGCACAAAAGGATCCACACGGGTGAGGAAGCGTGCGGCTGTGAGATATGAGGGAGACGCTGAAGTAGCACACAAAGAAGGCAAAACTGTGTGAAGCCTAAAGAAGAAATCCTCTCCCCTCCTTCAAGGCGTGCATGCAGAATTAGGCTCAAGCAAGGCACTTTTCTCCCCTGCTTTAGAGAAGTGTTACCTTGGTGTGACACTCTGTGGCAGCCTGTCTGTGTCTGTGTAATTAAAACCCAGGTAAACTAGTGAAAAGTGTGTGTTTGCTCCAGTGCTCCTCTCTGTATAAACCAGGGAGATTCTGAAGTAGAAGAGAGAGCAAAGTCTTCCTTCCAACTCCTGAAACAATCAGGTCACGACCCACACTGGAGTTTGTGTTTGTGTTTGGAGCGGCAGTCCGTTGTGTGTTTGTGTGTGTGTGTGTGTGTGCGTGTGAGGGTGCTTTGGGAATGGCGGCTAGCATCTTGCTTAAGGACTCTTCAGTATTTAGGCTCACAAATGAAGAGTTGTTTACATTTGGTCAATTCTAATTAACCAGTGAATCATATTGACAACAACAACTCAAATTTCATAGAGTTGAAACACCTCAGACCTCTAAATGATAGACAGATAGTGCCTGCAGTCAGATTGATTTAACGGTGAAACGGTCCCTACAATGCTGAGGGTCGTCACCTGTCTGTGGCATTGATCTGTGGCAGTGTCAGCGGTGGTTTAGGCGAGGCTGCAGTGAATGTGGGGGGATGGTGAGAGAAAAGAGCCCCACTGACAGCTGTGGCTGGCATGTAGGAGGTCTGAGGTCCCAGGAAAGACCCTAACAGCCCCCCTATTGCAGAACTATACTTGGGTTCCATTCAGCTACTTATGTTCATCCGACTTAAAGCAGCACGAGGTAACTCTTTAAGCCCCCTAGTGTTGTGTTATTGTAAATGCATCCAATTGAGAGATGAGTTCTGCTGTGGCATCATTTGGGTCGTAACCTGGCAAGCTCTTTAAACGATGAAGGTTAAAGGTTGAAAGCTTTTGCCTTTGCAGATGTTGGTTGTTAACACCGATGACGACTGTTTGACACTTTGAACAGGTATTCACCTCAGACCCAATGAGATGCAGGTGGCTGAGCAGAAGCACGTTCCTGAGGAGAATCATTGCATTGATACACACGGCCTGGAGGAAGAGGCCTGGATCAAAGAGGAGGAAGGACTACCTAACCACCAAGACCTTCTCCCGAAAATCGTACACGTGAAGTCTGAGCGGGTGGAGGAGAATGAAGCAATGCAACCACTTTGTCACGGAGGAAATGAGCACACAAGGGAAGGATTGGAGAACCTCAGTGAGGACTTCACGGCATTTGACAGAGACGGGCAGCAATGGATGAACCGACTACACGGACAGAACGCCTCAGAGCTGAGCGGGACAGAGTATCTTGGCGGCTCAGGGCAGAATGTGACCTCTTTCCCCGGTCTAGCCCAGTTACTCCCGGCACCAGTGGAAGCCTCTTGTAGCACCTTCTCCTTCACTGGGAAACCATACAGTGATCTCCAAGACGGCCTGATGTCTCAGCCGCCCTGCGGGTCCTCGGACGCCCTTCTCGTATCGAGCAAGGCCGTTCGCTTGGGCTCGTGTGGGATATCGAGGGCCTCGCTCAACCACCAGCTCCAGCAGAGGAAGAGCAGCAGGTCTTTACAGGTCGTCAAACCAAAGAAGTGCTTCGCCTGTTCGTACTGCGGAAAGATCTTTGAGCGCGCCGGGCACCTGGAGAGGCATTTAAGGATTCACACAGGCGAGAAGCCGTACGGTTGCCACATCTGCGGGAGGTGCTTCAACCAGAAGAGCAGCCTCAAGGGCCACATGAAGACGCATCGAAACGGTAAGATTTAGTTTGAAATGTTCCAAGTGTGTCGTAAACACACTTGCCTACGAATCCAAACTATGTGCTTCAAAATTCACAATTTAATTAGGACACAGCAACAGGGAAATGCACCTGACTACACACGTCTCACTCTCTGTCTGTCTCTCTCTCTCTGTCTGTCTCTCTCTCTGTCTCTCTGTCTCATTGGTCTGTAAACTCTCTTTGCTCATTTCGTTCTGGTCTTCTGTCTTAAAAAGGGGAGGACGTGGAGCTGCTGGATGCACATCACCTGATGTTGAAGATGCCAGATAATCAGCCACTACAAAACTTGCCAAAACCGAAAACGGGCCTGTCCACTTTAGAGGATCAGCTGCCCGTCATGTACAGCGAGGCGGTAGAGGGACAAGCATTGATCTTAAAGGTGGAGGCAGTGGGCGAAGACTTCCAAACCCTAAATGTGACGGGGAAGGATGACGGAGCAGAAGTACCAAACCAAAGTCAGCTGTGGACGTCCAGTATGGAGAAGAGTAGTGAACCTTCTGATCCACTGCTTGGCTGTTCGAACCCTAACGCACAGACGGCATTTGTGGTTTCACACGACAATAACTATCGCTTCAGCCCCGCTGTTGGACCGGTTGATGAGCACACAGGATTCCTATCGCCAAGCACAGATCTGCCTTTGCCGGATGACAAAGCAAAGGTGGAACTGTTCTTTAAAGAAGAGTACTCAGCAGTGGAAATTCAATCCAGAAGCTCTGATATAACAATGGCAGCTGAGTTCCAGGGTCAGCACCCAACAGAAGCGGCGTTGGTGGACGGGTACAGTGCCGCTCAGGAGGGAGGCGTGTTTGACTCTCATGCGAGCATCTCGGGCAGCGGCAAGCATCAGTCGTACATGAACACCTCCAGGCCAAACTGCTACATATGTTCGGCCTGTGGGCAGAGCTTTGACAGCTTCGACTTGTTTCAGAGACACCAGTGTAAAAACTCCTTCAGCTGTGACATGTGTGGGAAACAGTTCAGCCAGATGAGCGTGCTGGAGCTGCACCGTAAACTCCACCTAGAATAAATCAAGTTTGACTCTGAGTGTTATCAAATGCAGAGATGTTTAGTTAATTTCTCCTTGGTTTGACATTGGAGGACAATACATTTATTAAACCAATGCACTGAAGTGCCAAAGCTTAAAGCAGATATTAAAGAAGAAGAATCACTTTTCTTTTCATTCCGATTACTTGTGTTGCCATTAATTCTGCATTGAGAGAAAGATGTTCTCCTTTTTTCTGCCTTATTTGTGGAAAGATTTAGTTTGAAATGTTCCAGCACCACGTTGCCATGGATATAATAAAGTTGTCTTTTACGGCCTTGGATAATTGCAACGGTAATGAGAATGTGGAGGTCCAAAGAATGCTGCCAGAGATTTGTTTCTGTTCAATTTTATCCATTAGCTGGTCAACAAAGAAAGTCAGGGTTTGTCACGTTGATCTCAGTATGAAGACAGCACCAGTGGCCAGGCTGTTAAAGTGGAATGTTGGGTTTTTGTTGTTGCCATCTCTTTGTTTTCTTGTTCTTGAGTGATTTCTGTTAACAGGTCATTAAAATGAAGTTTGTATTGCAGCTGAAGTTCTTGGTGACGACAGCCTAACTTGCTTTCTCACAGCTACAGATCGACCCAGTGAGAAGATTTTACTGAACCTTGGTGCAAAACATCAAGTGGCCGATTTGGCTAAACCGCTACAAACTGTGACATGAAAGGTGCATGGCCTCAGCATACGAAACCATGATTTAACACAGCTTCTATTCTGTGTTTACACTCACAAACGTCTTCACCTCAAAGCGTATTTACTGCATCTTGTGTGGAGAATGTGCCACTCAAAAAAAACTATCCTAGAATTGTTTACAACATGATGTCATGAACAGTAACGCCATCCAAGTCGATTGCTCATGTGGTCTTGGAGAGCTTTTTGCAATAGTTTGACAAACTGACAAATGCCAGCACAAAATAGCTAAATCCCACGAATAGAGCAGCTGACAGAGCGACACTCGGACCACCTGCACCTTCATACAAGAACTCTGTGTGGCTGTACAGGACATGCCTGTTTCCAGTTGGGGAATGGAACCCCAAACCATGGCAGTGTTTTTGCTTTGCTGTACCCATCGATCAATAAATTAAAAGTGTGATCAATTCCTGCGAGTTTTATTGTAATTTTCATGTTTTTTCCACCATTGTCGATTTTGATTCTTACTGGGATTCACCGAAATGCTCAATTTTTGTTTTAAAGGGAACAAATCAAATCACTTTAGCCACAATTTTCCCCTGGATATTTATCCCCCATTTGCTCTTTTACAGTGCATGATGTCATCTAGAGGAGAACACTGCACAGACGGTACTCATACAAAATAAGGAGGAAAAGTAAGATGTGTTTGCTCTGTAAAGCTGGGTTGATTTATCTAATATATTTCATTAAATATAGATGATTGAAAATGGCAACACACTTCTGCCATTTTCTTGCACAATTAACAAGCTAACCCCCCAATTCACTGCTAAAATAGCTCATACATTGTGAAACAGCTAGAACAGGATTTTGTGCACATAGTTTATTTTCATTTATTTATTTTTACTAAATACCACACAATTATCTTCATAAAAAATCAAAATAAGGACAATTATTATAAATCACAGTAAACTATTAGTTATTCTAGCATGCATTCGGTCACTGTTGGATTTACAAATAAAATAATTTCTAATCCAGTCATCTGGCAAAAACTGTAAATGTAAAATTTGCTATTTTCAATTGTAAAACCGCTTTCAGAACCGAAGTTCTCTGCGCGCTTACTGCCGCATTTACGGTAGATCCCTCCGCCACACGGAAGAAACAAACAGCGATGTGAGGATTTTCTAGTGCGTTGATCCTTTTTAGAAATTTGTTTGATATTATCGCGTCGGACGGGCTTCCTAATGATTGTTTTTCACCCACATTACCACGCATGAACCAACATGGCGACGTGCATTCCTTTTCAAACGCAGCTGTCCTCCATTATGGAGGTTTTGGTCAAAGCGGCTGTGGCAGAAATTTCCAAACTAGTCGATGACAAATGTGCTTTTTTGCACCTTGAAATCTCTCGGAAGCAAAGCGAGAACGAGCTGCTGAAGAGGAAACTCGCCGCGATGGAGCACAAACACGCACAGCTGCAGCGCGGCTTCGGTAAGAGCTCAGGTGCCTCACATGGACGCGTCGGTCCAATCAAGCTGACGTGCATATTAAAGCGGGAGGTAATGATGTTCACGCCAGCGGGGGGATGAGCTCAGTGCAGGAGTGACGCGTTCTTCTCCCCCTGAGGCGTTCTTACATCACTGTGAGTTTGTTTGTCTCAATTCTGCAGAGAGCTACACGGACAGAGGGACTGGTGGAGGGACCGACTGTCCACATCCTGCTGGAGACACCAAGGTCTGACCACAGTCTGTTAGATTCATGCTTCACATTGTCCAGGAACAAATGGCTGTGCAGAGTTCTAGGGGCCCTGAAAGAAAAAGAAGAAGAAGGCAGCGGCTCAGGGCCTCATGTTTTTATTTTCATTAGAAACATTTCTGTTCCCTTTCTTTTCTCCAGGCTAAGCTTCCATCCTCCTTGGTATTTGTATCAGGCCAGTCTAAGGGAACTAATGAAACAAATCTAGAAGGCACTCAGAGAGAGTGAGAGAGCATACCACCACCAAGGCCAAGCTGTCCTACATTCAGGATTTGAACATCAGCAACAGCATTCTACCGTGTTAGGTTCCAAATGTATTGACAATTTAAGTGTTGTTACTATGGCGCCACCATCAGGGCGATTGATGATCACATGTCCACTGAGGTTGATTTCACCCACTTAACTTAAGAAGCCAAACCAAGTGACTATCTTTGGTTCTGAGCTCGCTAAAGTTGTGTTTTGTTGATAATTGAGGGTTTGTTTGGATCTTTAATGGCGCTGCTTGCACGGTACGAAACCCTTCTGGGCCTTGAGCCTGAGCTTCTCCAAATGTGGGCCTGTAGAAACATCCTCACCATCTTCACCTTTGGCTGTTCAAGGCACCGGTTGGTAAAAATCCAATTAACAAACAAACTTTTGATTGTTTGTGTAGTTTCCTGATATGGAAGACACCACCGTATCGTTCACAATCAAAGAAGAGCGTCCGGACGAGGCTCTGTGGATCAGAGATGCAGCCGAGCCTGCTGGTGAGGAAGGAATGAGCTTTTGATCAAGAAGTTACAACATACAGGACAGGTTTTTGATGTTTGTTTGAAAGTAACATACATGTGCATCCTGACCTTTGCACTGTGACCCGCAGGTTCTGATGTGCAGTACCCAGAGTTTGAAGAGGATCACAGGTTAACCCTCCCACAGGCTTCCAGACGCAAGACTCCAGCTCGGTTCGGTGACTCGTATAACTCCGGGCAGCATGCGGGAGAGATCAGCGGCCTTCACTTCACTGTCAAAACGGAGAAGGAGGAGGAACGATCCAGATTCAGGCAGGATGGGTGCCAACACAGCACGGGCAGCCAGAGTCAACTTCCTGTCGAGTTTGCCATGGATGAGAGGGAGAACCAGCTCTGGTCATCCATAATTGAGGGAAACGATATTGACGCTGGGTTTCCGGACTTTTCCAGTGTAGTTGAGGAATATTCAAACACATTCCAGGACCAGTCGGACGCTCAAGCAGGTTCTAACGGGAGTAAGCTGACGAGCGCTCAGCAGTCTTCCTCCCAGAGGCCATGCAATGGAATTTACAATAGTGAGTATCAGAAGGAAATTCCTCAGTCATCCACGTTTCAGCCTCAGACATTGCCAAAGGAAGAGATTTACCCGCAGAGGAACTCCTCACAGGGGCCGCAGATGAGGCAGGCAGACCCAGAGAGGGAGGTCACATCTGCAGACAGGCCGGTGGGGACACACTTGCGCAACACTTTCACTTCAAGCAGCTACAACCCCAGCGGCCCTCACAGAGCGCTGAGCGGTCCAGCACGGGGATACGTTTGCATTCACTGCGGGAAGTCGTTTGGACGTCTCCACCAGTTCAAGCTGCACCAGCAGAGCCACAAGAGGAAGCGAGCGTTCTGGTGCGCCGTGTGTGGGAAAAGCTTCCAGTGCTCGTCCCACCTCAGCATACACTACCGCACCCACACTGGCGAGAAGCCGTACAGCTGCGGACAGTGCGGGAAACGCTTCACGCAGCAGAGCAGCCTGAGGGTTCACCAGCGCACGCACAGCGGGGAGAGACCCTACAGCTGCTCGCAGTGCGGCAAAACCTTCATCCTGATGCACCATTTGAAGCGACACAGGATCATTCACACCTACAGCTGAGGTGCAGGGCTGTAAGATGTGGAGCTCAAAGCCAAATCATGCAGATATCTGACTCCTCAACTTTGTATATTAATGCATAGTTCTCTATGCAAAACGCTTTTTGGATGGATTTGAAGATGCAGTTGCCTCCCTTTTAAGATACTTGTGCTGTAAAAAACTCAAATGCACCTTCAGCAAGAACTCAGACAGAACTCTCACGTGTGTTCAGTATTTTTAGGGACAGAACACATTTGCAAATGGAGAAGACTCAAGAAACACAGACTGCATTTTGCCATCCAGACCCAAACCCGTCCAGCTCTCCTCTTACTGAGAGTCTCCGGCACTCCAATGCTCACCTGTACTGTACCTGCTTTGTTTTAGCTCCTTGTGTAGAAGCGAGCCTTACCTTATCTGGAAACTGAAACTGGAGAAGCACAAGATGTTGGAGAGAAATCTGTCTGGGCCCCGGTACAGAACATAAACAGATGTGCTCTGACTTGAATGTTCCCCTAAACGTCCCAAAAACATCCCTTGCTCTTTGTTACAATAATTTATATTAAATCTTGAATTAAAACGACAATCCAATGCCCTTCTGTTCATTTGGAGGTCGGGACGGCGCAGTGGGGTCGCCGACCGACACTTAAGTATGTCTCAGCATGCTGTCGATATGATGCGGGTACAAACAAGTGTTGAAGTGTCGCGGTGATTCATCAACAACAACTCTTTCAGTGACAGTTTTATAGCACACACAGTACTGAATCATCCAGCCTGCGGGTGTGTTGTTGTGACGGATGAAGAGGCAGCAGAGGGCAGTCTAGTTCATCTTTTAAGACAGCAGAGGAGGTGTGAAACCACCACTGCTGCTGGAACAGAAACTAGACTCTAGAGCTTCTGCCTCCTGGCAATGACACTGTAGATTGTGAAAGTTGTAACTTGTCATCCTGGCTCGTTCCACTGGAGGACATGCAATGAAAAAGGGGAATCTTCGGTTAATTTTGGAGGTAGAAGTATGACTATTAAAGCTTTGAATCCCACCTGGAGGTAATGTATCAGTCATGTTTGCTCCACCTCAGGTGGAACTTGTCGTCTGAATGTTAGTGTATCCACCCTTCCCCTTTTCTCTGTGGACGATCACACATGGGGCTGTATCCCATAAGACCTAACGACTAATAAGAACAAACTAAAAGGCCAAAAGTTTGAGATGTCGATGTGAAGTTAGTTTGACATTGAGAAAGACATACAGGTAGTGTGGCTCAGTGCAGTAAAACAGAACAGTAAACAGTGGTCAAGAACAGTGTGTGCTAGCTGGTGTCGGCCCGCAGCAGACACTTCTTCTTTGTTTACACAATCTTCCTAGACTCTCGGTTCTAGAAAGGGAACAGCTTTCATGTCTGACAGGACTTTTGTCACAGGACAGCAGAGGGAGGAAGGAGGTAAACGTTTGTAATGAACGATTTCCTTGTGAGAACATGAAAGGCGTACGTGCAGGAGCGTCAACAAAGTTCACCCATCGTTCTCTCCTTTAAACGCTAGAACTCAATTGAATCATAAACACTTTGGCCATTACCGTGTTGAAAAATGGTGTTGAGTGTGACACAAAGGAGATACAAGGCTGCTGATGTAATGACGGAACCCTAATTTGTTCTCCTTCGTTGTGGTATTTGATCCTAAGGGATTTCAGGTCATGGCAACAATGAAATTATGACTCGACAAGCTTGGTTCCGCTTCCACAAACCTGGGAGCCTTTAGGTGTGTATGTGTGTGTGTAGGTGTGTTTGCTCATTAAGCAGATAAGGTATACAGTGAAAGTAAACATTCAGTGTGTGAAGCTGACCTAACAAGCTGTTCTGCTGCTGCCTTGCTCTGCTTCCCTGTTCAGGTCAGAATTGGGACATTTTGTGCTGACACCTGGGCCTCAACAGGCGAGCAAGACGGCTCGTAAAAGTTCTCACAACCTTGTATGGTCATAAACACTGGTGGCGTTAACGTCATGGAAAATTGATGTTTTAGAGGAGGGGGACAAGTGGGAACAAGCCCGACCGGAGACTGGAGTTTCCTCGAGAGAGCGAGGGAAAGGCGGACAGCGAAGGAAAGGAGTGAAAACACTTCTGATAAGGTGAAGGACAAGCCGATGGTAAAAATGGCAACCGTCCCAATCACCTCCTGTCTCACAGAGGACGGCTGTCTGCACAAGCACGATTTATGTCTTTGGCCTTTGCTGGCGTACTTATCCAGGGACACGTACACTGAATCAGAAAGTAGCGTCTTAATGACATTCTAATGACAGCATTAGTGCATTAGAATGTATCTGCTGTCTTCCTGCTACAATGATGTCTCACAGAAATCAATTTTTTACTTCTACGTTGTGCAAATGCTCGATTGATAAGTTATGAGCCCGAGTTACAGAAAGTGAGCAACAAATAACTGCAACACTGTTGAAAGAAGCCTAACATGCAAAGCTCTCTCAGCTGTCCCAGGAGTCCCAGGTGTTCTTCTGTAGTGGTGGGCAGATGCTGAACAAGATGAAGGTAAGTGAACCATTAAAGATTAAAACATGTCAACATTTCCGACCATGGGACAGAGGAAGACGGATCAGCGTTCTTGTGTCTTGTACAGGCAGGTTCTGAAGCCACATTCATTCATCGGAATGTAGCTGTTTTGTAAACAGGAGGCAGTGGCTCAGTGGGTAGAGCTTCAGCTTGGGAACCGGAGGGTCGCCGGTTTGAGCCCCTGCCGAGGTGCCCCTGAGCAAGGCACCGAAACCCCCAATTGCTCCCCCCTCTGCGAAGGGTGGTAATGTAATGTAAGTCGCTTTGGATAAAAGCGTCTGCCAAATGATCGTAATGTAAAGATGCAGCAGTGGTTGTGTGGGTGAGTGTTGGGATGGAGGAGCTGGTGTGACTCAAGGACACACACACTCACACACACACCCCCAGTGTTGGGGAAATTCTCAAGCATTGAAACGAATGACTCAGTTGACTTAAAGAGGACTACACACAAACCTGCGGTGCTTTCAAGTTTAGTCATTTAATTGGAAAAGTAAAGCCATTGTAGAGCTAAACCCCCGTCCCTTACTTTACACAAAGACATTTCAACCAGTACACAATCCCATAATCAGCTAGGGCCATCAAACACTCCACACACTTTGATGATCATAAAATAACAATTTAAATACATTTAGTATAAATATTTAAGAGCAAACTACACTCTTTTACCCGGTACATGAACGTACGCAGCACCATGAACCTGGGCCATTAAAAGTTCAAAGCTCAATATCAGAGAATGTTGATGAATGCACTAATAAATACGTTTTAGTTTTAAGTTAATAGTTACAGATTAGGAAAACATGTGCCCCCATATACAGTATATCACCATTGAAATTAAATATTGTAAACTTTGGAGAGGAAATCCAAATTGAATGGTTGAGCGGATCTTAAAGGAACAGTGAGACTGTTTTTAAAAGCAAAGTTTCACCTGGAATGAAAGTAAGAAGCCAGTTTATCAAGTAGTGAGCCCAGGACTTCACTGAGCTTTCTAACGCCCTAAAGGATGACATGCATTTCCTGTCTGACCTGGGAGCAGTTACAGTGTAACAGTCTCAGTGTGGACCGCATGATCACAAGCTGCCGTTGTTGTTCTTGTGCTGCAGCCCAGCCACCATGTTGGACACCAGTTTCTCCAGCTGCTCGGCCCTGTACCTGCCCGTCTCCAGGACTTCTGCGTGGTTGGCCTTCTCCTTGCTGTCGTAGTCCATCACCGCGGCGTTGGTGATCAGCGACAGGGCGAAGCAGCGCATCCCAGCATGGTGGGCCACAATCACCTCATGTACGGTGCTCATCCCTGCCATGGAGACACAGCAGAAGGTCAGACATCAGATCTCAAATGGTATTGACACTTGGTAACATCATGCCTTTCGTGTGTGTGTGTGTGTGTGTGTGATACACTCTTAACTGACCAACAGCGTCAGCCCCCAGTTTGTGCAGCATGCGACACTCGGCGATGGTTTCAAAGGATGGACCGGCCAGGACACAGTACACTCCCTCCTGCAGGAAGTCGTAGCCGAGCTCTGCAGCCGCATCGTGTGCCGCCTGCCTCAACTCACGATCGTAGGCATTCGACATGCAGGGGAAACGAACGCCAAACCTGACGGGAGGAGGACAGCGTTGACTCACAGAGACCACAGCTTGCACCACATGATTTAGGTACAAGAGGGGAATGCACGCAAGTTTCAAAGTGTTCAGATAACTTCCCCATTAGAAACACGGCTGGGGTTTTTTGTTACAGTTAAGCTACTGTATGTTCTGTTAGTTGCTTCGAAAGGGCAAAACTTAATCCAGTGGACGAGAGGAGACTAATCTTTAGGAAATACACCAAACTATTCTAGCAAATTCTTCTCCCTAAAAATTCTATTGGAAGAAAGAATCAGGTGGGTTCTACAGCAGGTGGAATGTGAGATCTGTTCACATGTGGAGGATTTGTGCTTTCTGTGACACTGATACTAATACTTCTAATTTGACTGCAGAATAGTGATCACGTCTCCCTTCCATGTCCTCTACCCACCGCTCATCGTTGGGTCCGGTCAGAGGGTGGTTCCCAGAAAAGCCTGGCATGTTGATGTGGTCCTTGATGACCATAACGTCGCCCACCTTGTAGTCCTGGTTGAGGCCTCCGGCTGCGTTAGTTAGGATCATCGTCTCCACGCCCATCAGCTTGAAGACACGTATGGGCAACGTGACCTGGAGGGCAACAAGGAGATGATGATGATGATGATGATGATGATGATGATGATGCTAGAGGTTAAGGCTCTAGCTTCTAGTCGGCTGTTTGTTTTTCCCCTGTACAAAGACGCCCTAAATCAGATGGGGGGGCGGTAAAGTCTTGAAGTCATGTGCTAATATGGAACACATGTTTGAGGCTTTTGATGGTCGTGAATTGTGTCGTGAAGTACGATTGTGTGTGGAAAGAGTCTGTCTGTCAGATCTGGTGCTTCTGTTTCTACCCTGTACTCACCTTGTGGATGGGGTAGCCCTCATACAGGTGGAACCTGCCCTGCATGCAAACACACGGCTTCCCTTTCAGTGTTCCAAACACCAGCTGGCCAGCATGACCAGGCACTGCAACACACACACACACACACACTGAGTCAGACATGCGCTGTGACTCCCAAACATGCACGCGCACACACACACACACCCAGCCGTGTGTGAGAGGCGGCTGGTGGCTGGGTTTACTCTTACCTGTGCTCTCAGGGAAGTTAGGAATGTCTGTGTATTTGAAGACCACTGGGTCCTTGATCATCTTGGCCAGCCCACCGAGGCCCGAACCACATACGATGCCCACAGTCGGGCGAATGTCCGTGTGGGACAGGAGCCACTCTGAGGTAGTCCGGCATTGCTCATAGATGGTTCTGTGAGAGCAAGACAGAGCAAAGATGTGTCACTGAGGGGAAAACCTCTCTTTCCTGTGTGAGAGAAGACATGTTGTTCTTTTGAAACTATCTACTGCGTGACTTCTTCATTCTGGTATGACACAGTTAAGTCCAGAAATGCATTAATTTCCGCTCTGTGGAGTGGTGAAGAGTATGCAGGCAAACTGCTGCTGACAATAAAGTCCTGAAGATTACTGAGGACATTCTTCTATCAGCCACAACTGGTTTAGCACAACAGATGAGAGGCGTTGACGCTTACAGCTCCTCTGCCTCTGAGGTCCTTTTTAGTATGTATCTTACATGTACACATAGAAGTACACACACACACCATACACTCCATTTGTCAAGCACACACACATTTCTGCACTTGCGAGACATTCAGCCCCTCTTCCTGTCTCTTACATCATCAGCTTTACACACCTTTTTTTGGTCGTGTTTCTTACCTCAGCCTACTCCTACTATTCCCAACATTCATCCTCAACCAGACAGATCCTGGAATTTGCTTTTGAAGTGTTAGCTGGGAAGATTTCTCTATTAAGTATCATGAAAGTAATGTTAGAGTTTTATTATTGCCTCTGTTTTCCAGTGTACAACAAACAACAACAAAACCTATACTCGAGGTTTACACATTGTTAGGATGAGGGTTACGCAGCGTGACCTCACAACAGTAGGGTCATGTTCACACAGAACCCAGGGAGTGTTGGGACATTTCTCTGACACTATTGATGGACCACATCCTTGTTGTTGGATCAGGGCTCTGGAACGAGCTGTAAGTCTTTGTATTTGCTGAGTCATTTGCTCCCTAATTGTAACACAAATTTGTGCGTGTGTCTCTTAAAGAGACAGCACTTATAATGGCATTGTTTCAGTCAGTGTGCACAGTGGTGCTGTATGTTTTAAATAAAGACTAAAAATAAGCATTGATACATCAATATTATTCTGAAGTGTAGAATTTAGTGATGTAATCAGTGTGACGTTAACTCTGATCTTAGGTTAGATGACATCAATTGTTCAAAGTTTATTAAATGACATCATTGCATGATGTTTATTAAATGACATTGCGTGATGATGTTTATTAAATGACATCATTGCCTGATGCAACAAAGCTTTTGTGTAAATAAATGACAGTTTAATTGCTTAAAAGAGGAGTATTTCACTGGTTAAATTACACACACACACACACACACACACACACACACACACACACAACACAGTCCCTCCTGCTGCAGTTAAGTCTGTGAAAAATATTTCCGAGGCGGAAGTGACACTGGCCGTAAAACAAGCCGCTCATTCACCCACCGACTCACTGAGTCAACTTGTCGGTGAATAAAATTCCTTCATTGAGGCTAGTGGGTTTGCGGAAATTGACGTCACGACGCCGCACGCGTGCGAAGACACGTACCAGCAGCTGCGCGCAGTGGTGTTCAGTGACCGTGTTATCCGGTAACCCCAGCATGGTTGCCCGTAACGATGGATGGCAGATGATGACACACACACACACACACACACACACACACACACACACACACACACACACACACACACACACACACACACACACACACACACACACACACACACACACACTTCTATGCCTCGTGTAGCGGCTGATATATGGTTGTATACAGGATAAGTCTCGCTGATGATAATTACTAGCTGCAAATTGCTGAAATTCCAACAAATAGCAATAACTACCCATTTTATTCCCATACCAGCGTCACTACCGGCAACAACCTACAAGTACAGGTTTAAGTAACCGATTAACACGGGCACTCGCTAATCCACAACACGGGAGCCTTTTCGCGGTAATACATCTTATTAGCTGATTATACGGGGCACGGTTCTCTTGACGACATTGCTCGGAGCAAAAGGACCGCACAGAGGGACACCGTCACCATCTGAAGAGGGGTCGTTTAATTACAAGTTTAATTACCCAGCCTGTCATAATTATCCATCCATCCCTCAGGGGGGTGAATAAGTGTAGCCACAGATGTGAGGCTTCAGTCTGCCTGTCTAAATATCATTCTCCTTGTGGGAATATGAGTAACTGATGTGATGTGACTGATAGATATAGACCAAATGTGATTAATAAGTGCCGATACTACCTTCAGTGGCGTGTCGCTCTTTCTGTGTCTATTAGGAAGATTATCGAAAAGGTTCTCGTGGTGATGATGCGTTTACTTACTCAGCGCAGATTTCAGACATGGTGAAGAGGATGCGATGCTTCCAGCAGGTTGTAGGCAATCTAGTCCTCCGTGCCGGGGTTATCCGGGTTTCCTGATGGTGCGATAGGTTCCCCTCCCTCTCTCCTCCGCCCCTCTCAAGCCTCTTCACCGGCGCTCCATCCCTCTGCGTCACAGCCCAGCCTTTGCGCCGATTGGCCAACACGCAGGCGTTGTTCCGCGGTGAATTCTGACGCGTTGTCGTTCCCACACTGCTGCATTCAGGCAACCCTCGTAAGGCGGACAACGAGTCTACCGTATTAACGAACATTTAAATTGTTAGTTAGTACTTTACATTTGTATATTCTTATTGGTCTATTTAGCTGGAACAAAAACACAATACATACTAAGTTCCTAAACATAGCTTTTTGTCCATCATAGTCATCATCAGTCATAAAGCAGTGCCTAACAAACCATCCATATATGCCAATCAATGACAAAGCCGTTCGTAAATACAGTTTTCCCGGTTAAAAATTCAATTACTGTTGTTGACTTTCATTAATTTTGTCTGAAAAGTTGGATGAATATGTCATTGTTAAATTATTTACTGCAATATTTACATGAAGTATTAACACGCTGTAGGTTAGGTGATTAGGTTTTATGAGCAACACGAATGAGACTTGGCAAGCTTTGAAAACTGAACAGCTTCTATTCTTCCGTGTCCTAATTCCGGAACAGATTTAATAATAATGCATTTAAGATAAGATGAGACGAGATAAGACTCAGTGCTGCACAGCTCAGTGTTGCACGATTGCGTTTGGAAAGAATACAAATATGTGTACACAGCAGAAAACAAACAAGGAAGCAATTAAAGACATTCCACTCGCGCAATGAAATATCGGAACTTTCTCGTTTTCCCCGTCATTTGTTGCGAAACGAGTTTTAAACTAGTATTTCCGGCGGCACTCGAAGGCAACTTCTGAATTGTCACTGTCGAGCCCTGTCTCCTTCGTGAGCTGATGATGCAATAACTAAACCAGCGTACGTCTCCACCTAAACTAATGGACGCGTGTGAAGGACGGTTTTCAGTAATTTCCCTCGGGATAATAAAGTTTCATCTTATCTTATCTTGTTTTTTTGGTAGAATTGACCAATGAACTGGGGCTCAGTGACCCAGGGACCTAACAGTTAATCTGTTAGAGCTTTTAAAAGTCAGAGGATGTCGATTGAGTTCAACAGGCGACAATTCAGTTTTGTCATGACTTTAGTAGTTTTCACGCTGGCATTTCTCTGTTAATTAACACCTGCTGTTAAACTCCAGGCAGTACTGCAATGTGTCCTTACTTAACCTTCATCCTGTATGTCATAATACAACCGTATTTTGCAACATTTCAAGCAATGCTTTCATCAACGCCACACCCAGGTATGTCAGGGTGTGTTGTCATGATATGTCTGCACCTTTTCCTGTCTTACCCTATCCTCAGCACGACTTCTGTATGTATTCCACCTGTGAATTGTACTTTTTCCAAGTAATAATAATAATAATAAAGCATTTAATTTGTAGAGCACTTTTCATAGTTAAAAACAATCTCAAAGTGCTACAGAGTACAGCAAAATTAAAACAGGTTTTAAAAACAAGGGAACTATGACACAGTGTGTTAAAAAAATGCTTGTTTAAAAAGAAAGGTTTTCAGGCCTTTCTTAAATGAGGCAGTCGTTTGTGGTGCCCTCAGGTGGTCTGGGAGGGAGTTCCACAGGCGCGGAGCGGCTGAGCAGAAAGCCCGATCACCCAATGTACGGAGCTTGGTTTTTGGAGGCTGGAGGGTGCCTTTGTTCCCAAAGCGGAGGTTACGTGTGGAGGTTTGTGGTGTGAGGAGTTCTTTGAGATAGGAAGGGGCATTCCCATGAATGCATTGATGAGTTAGCAGAGAGATTTTATAGTTGATCCTGAATGATACAGGAAGCCAGTGGAGTGAGTGAAGGATGGGTGTGATGTGGTCATATTTCCGTACTCTCATCAGGATCCTAGCTGGATCTGGATGTACTGTAGTTTTTGTAGGCTCTTGCCAGGAGTACCGATGAGAAGTGCGTTGCAGTAGGCCAGCCTTGAGGAGACAAAGGCTTGGACCAGTTTTTCCGCATCTGACAGACTGAGTGTGGGGCGGAGTTTGGCAATGTTCCTGAGGTGGAAGAAGGAGGTTTTGCAGAGGTGTTTAATCTGGGTGTCAAAAGTGAGATGATTGTCAAATCTTACGCCCAGGTTGGTGACTGTTGAAGACAGAGGTATGTTTTGACCAGAGAAGGTGATGTGTGTTATTGGGGATGACCGGACTTGATGTGGTGTGCCAACTAAGATAGCTTCTGTTTTGGAGCTATTTAGATGACGCCTTTATCTCCTCAAGGCAGGTGTTCAATGAAGATGACGAGGATGATGATGATAATGAGGCTGCAGATGTGAATGGGTCAGTTTTTACATAGAGTTGTGTGTCATCAGCATAGCAATGGAATGCTATTCCATACTGAGTGATGATGCGGCCAAGGGGGAGAGTGTAGAGGGTGAACAGGGTGGGGCCAAGAACCGACCCTTGAGGGACACCACAGGTGACAGTGTGTGTCGCTGACTTTTCCCCTCCCAAGGAGACGTACACTGTTCTTCCAGACTGGTATGATTGAAACCAGCTCAGGGCGGAGCCAGAGAGTCCAATGGTGTGGTGGAGGGGCGCTGGAGGAGGATATTGTGGTCAACCGTGTCGAAAGCCGCAGACAGATCCAGGAGGATGAGTAATGATGGTGAGCCAGTGTCAGCTGCCATCAGGAGGTCGTTTGTGACTCTGACGAGCGCTGTTTCAGTGCTGTGAGCTGAACGGAACCCAGACTGAAATTTCTCAAAAAGAGAGTGTGTGATGAGATGGTCCTGTAGCTGGGCAGCAACTACTTTTTCCAGCACTTTGGACAGGAATGGGAGGTTGGAGATGGGCCTGTAGTTAGAGAGGACTTCTGGGTCCAGGGTGGGTTTCTTGAGAAGGGGTCTGATGTCAGCGGATTTGAGAGCAGATGGAACATAGCCGGCCTTGAGTGAGTGGTTGATGATTTGGGTAATCAGTGGACTTAGAGTGCAGATGTTTGATTTTACCAGGGCTGTAGGAAAAGGGTCCAGGGCACAGGTGGAAGGTTTCATCATGCAGATGATGTCCTCAACCTCTTGCGCAGAGATTTCAGAAAAGCAGCAGAGAGGCTGGAAAATCCCGGGCTGGGGCAGACGGAGCCGGGGAACTAGGTAGGACACAGATAAATGTATGATATCATGGTAAACACAGCATCTTGTTGGCTAGGATAAGTGTGCTTGACAAATGAAAACATAGACGGCATCAAAAACCTTGAGCCATCTTTGGTACCAGAGAAAATGTCATGGAGGTTTGGCCTGAGGGTGGTGCTATAGGAGAGGTCACTGGACAGTCTTCATACTCTGAGGAGCATGATCGTGCTCAGTGTATTTATAAGTCTATATAGGGAGGCAGTAGCTCAGTGGGTAGAGCTTCTGCTTGGGAACCGGAGGGTCGCCGGTTCGAGCCCCTGCCGAGATGCCCCTGAGCAAGGCACAGAACCCTCAATTGCTCCCCCCTCTGCGAAGGGTGGTAATGTAATGTAAGTCGCTTTGGATAAAAGCGTCTGCCAAATGCTCGTAATGTAATGTAATGTAATATAGTGGGCAGCCTGGCTTAGGATGGTAGAGAATCAGTTTGGTTCCACTGGACGCTGGCCCTGGCCCTTGCATGGTTTGTCTCTGCCATCAGTGTATGAATGGGTGAATGTTTAATGGCAGTGTGCTGATTTGATTTCTTGGCCCAATGGAGCCATGAGATGAAAGGTCTCCAGATGGTACCGTCTGTGTGTCTGTGTGTCTATGGGGGCGGCAGTAGCTCAGTCTGCTGGGTCGACAGCTGGGAACCAGGGGGTCGCCGGTTCGAGTCCCCTGTGTGGAAGCAAGCAGACTGGTAGCTGGTGAGTCTGTGTGTGCATGTGTGTTTGTTTCATGAACCTGCTGTGATAGCAGCACAGAGCAGCCAGTGTTCGCTAGTGTTATGTAAGTGCTGATTTGTATTCACACAGTTGTTGGACTTCTCAGGCAAACTCTTCTCACTGTGCAAACAAATTACCATGAATGATTCTGCATTGATATAGAGAAGATACCAGATTTGGTTTCTTTCAAGGGTTTGTGTCAATCCTGTGTGTTTATTCAGCATCGACTTCAGCTGCAAAACTTGTTTTCTACAAAAACAAATTCCAAATTCTGGCCACAGAGCAGTTCCCTTGCAGCTGTGTGTGTCTATACTACAGTTTATTATCACAGGGACTCTCTCTTTCACACAACACTGTGTGTGTTTGTGGTGTGTGGTGTGTGTGTGTGTGTGTGTGTGTGTGTGTGTGTTTCATTATCTTTGCAGGTTTGCCTTGATTTTGTGTGATGTGCTGTTTATCACGTTACAGTGACTGGAGCCTTTTGGAAACAAACTGGTTGGTGGTTTTGCCTGGTGTCACTATTCTTGTAAGGTGACACGATGCCTGAGGCCTTTACAGTGCCACTGGTCTGTTGTTGCTGTCCGAGCAGTTCCAGGGGTCTGCTCACAGGTAAACTGATGACTGACTGACTTGTTTCACAAGTGTGCATTGAGCCAAACAGAACTTTGACAATATAGTTGCAGGTTTTAATACATTTTAATTGCAAACTAAATGTACACTCTGAGTCAAGAGATTTGCATCTACACAAATCTAGAATCAGTTTAGGAGTCAATTATCTCAAACATTAAAGCACAGCCTGATCAAAATGTGCAGCCCAAAAGGTGCTTAACAGTAATGGGATTAAACTGACGTCAACACAGTTTTACAGCAATGAATATTAATTAGAATTATAAAGTCCCATTCCTTTGTTTGTTTTGTCCAGGTGAAATGTCTATACAGGTACAAAATACAAAATGTGCAAGATACAAATGAGTTCTGATTGTTGGGTCAGTGGGTGACCTGGGCCTTGTTGATGAGGCCCACTGTGGAGGGGAAGAAGCTGTTTTTGTGGCGTGAGCTTTTGGTCCTGGTGGACCTCAGCCTCTTGCCAGAGGGGAGGGTTTCAAACAGTTTGTGTCTGGGTTGGGAGGGGTTGGCCGCAATCTTGCCTGCCTGTGTTAGGGTCCGAGAGGCTTACAGGTCAACCCTTCCAAGAAAAACTTCTGCTTCCAAACAAGCAAGGTGTGTTCAAACAAGTTTGACACACACACACACACACACACACACACACACACACACACACACACACACACACTAACTAACTAACTAACTAACTAACTAACTAACTAACTAACTAACAGTACTACAGTACTAAACAACTACAGTTTGTTGCACTGCAGCGTGTCATTGCGAGCACAGGCACTAACACCTGATCTTAAGAACACAGTCTTCCTGTCCAGTACAAGAAAGTTGTTACCTGTTGCCACCTGTTGGCTCAACTGAAACTTGCATCGTTTGTGCGCCTTTATTGTGAAAACAAGCAAGTGCCAAAGCAGCAGCAGCCAGGCCGTTTCCTCCATAATTAATGAATGAATGAATCAGTAACAACAAACAGGAGCTATTTCTCTCCTCGTTTTATTCATACAATTATGCTGCCAAACACATTTATTCTGTGCAATGAGCTACTATTCCCCCGCTTTTGAATCAGCTTGTTTAATATTAAAAGTGATGATAGAGGATGAATGAAGCAGAAGTAATACTTACTGCGCCACAGAATGAAAATCGAAAATACCACACGGCTGATTAAACTTCTGCTATATTCACCCTTACCCATGACTGACCCTGATACAGATGTACAGACATCTACTGCCTTCCTCATCCTCCTTTCCTGTTGATGGATGAATCACATGGGGTATCAGGAAAGCACCGTCAGGTTGCAAAAGACACATCTATCAATGTCACAATGTCCAAGTTATTTGCAGCTTAGAACAAAATGTTCTCATTGTGTCTAGCCCTAACCGCATTGTGACCCATATAGTCAGGGGGCAAATCCTGAAAAGGGCTTCCGTTAAGACTTTTGCTGATGTTTTGGTACAAGCTGTCAACTTATTTTTTTTAGTTAGAAGACACCCGTAGGTAAAATATTAGGGTGGTTGTCAAGCTGAAAATTTTTTTGTGACTTTTACAAGCAATTTCAGGCCAATTTTTAGGTTTCCTGCTCAACACGACATGCCACCAATCAATGTTGAATATCTCCACAACCACAAGGACCATATACACAACATTGGTATCAATGAGCTAACACTCGTGGGATGTCTGCTGAAGTGTCAGAATGAACATTTATTGTACAGTTTAGGAGAAAACAGAACTAGAACATGAAAAAATCAATCTCTGCCTAAAGAGAACCAGTTTTCAAAGTGAATATCAACTTGGAAACATAACATAGTATCCCAAAACCTCTATCAATCTGTACCCCTATCTATGGGAATGAGTCATGCCAAGTTTAAAGCTTGTAGGGAGAGATAGTGCAATGCTGCACAAGTTATAATACTTAAATGTCCAGGCGAAAATGTAGAAGTCTAGATGGTGGTCTATGCTATTTGACTTCATTAATGCACCAGGTTATAACACCAAATATATTTAATTGACATATCACTATAGTTATTAATTCCATTCTTATATAACTGCTCTTTCACTTGTTTAGGGTTAGGGGTTAGTAAACTAGTTAGTTCTAAAAAGTATGTAATAGTTAAATGGCAAAGGTATTTTTTTCCTCCATCCAAGCAGTGGCACTCAGGTAGGCAGCCAACAGGACCATGTCTGAGTCCTGGTCAGGGACACGAAAGAAAAGTTTACTGTTCTGATACTGTATACCTAAGCAATACAAAACATGCATTGCCCCAAAGGGCACAATATAAATCTATAAAACAGGAAAAACAATATCATGCCAAATAATCTGAAACAATACAGTTGCATATAATGTGGCAACACTCAATAATAATGATGTGAGTACCTGGGTATTGTTGCACCAAGCTGCACAGGCACACCCACATGCCCCAATGCAAAATATTGCACTTTTTCCACATCGGCACAGCCTGGTACTGCACTGACTTCCACTTTCCTTGCATCCACAACTCCAAGCATCTGGCCTGTACAGGTTCTTGGTTAAAGGCTGGGGGACAAGCAATCCATCCTTCATGAGCCAACCACAACTGGTTGGTGAGGGCAACTGTGGATGGGTCAATAGTGACCGTTTCCAAACCTTTGTTTGATAATGAGCCCGCATGAGGTGTAGAGACAAGGCATCCTGAGTTGGTGGAAAAGTGTCCACATTGGCTTTCACTCTCCTAAACAGGGCACAGCGAACTTCATGCATTGAAGTGCTGGTCGTTTTTGGATCTTAAAGTTTGCAGACCAACTGTTCTGCTGAGGATAGAATAGCTGGGATTGGTACTTCATCCTCACCAAAGTTGTGGAGAAGATGAGGGCACTGCTGGAACACTTTCCACACCGTCCTATTTCCTATTCCAGTGAACTGACTGCTAGTGTCACATACAGTGATGGCATGAAATGCCAACAGACCCTTCAGTATCTCATTTGACATTGTAATATCATGCACTTTAATGCAGTGTGGTTTCTTGGCAGTTCCTGCTTTCATCCAAATTTCTGGGCTCAGCAGGTGTGCAAACACAAGAAGCAACAACAGTACATCTGTGTCTCTGCACTGAATGATGAGCCTCTCATACCCGTTGGTTGTGGCATCAACAGCATGTAGCAATATGTGGGTTCAAGCAGTATGCTGCTTCTTCGTGTGCAGCCCATAGGTGGGAAACATCAATCCCAGCTGCCGATGCCACTTTTTCAGCTGTCTCATTTCGAGTGATGCCTACCAATCCTCCAGCAACCTTTCCGGTTTTGTTGATGTGCTGAAGGCACATGTTCCATGTCTGCTGTGAATACAGCACCCCATCTTGTGCTGGGGTTGTGATCATATGCAGCAAACCAGGGAATCATGTTCTTGACATGTAAAGCTTCCAGTCACCACATCTCAGTGCCCTTGTGAATGCCAGGAGAATAGACACAAGGTCTATGTATTGTTGGTTTGTCTTCATTAGCCTTGACAAACTCAGTGAGGAGATCCTGAACCTCTCCAACTTTTGAACAAGATCTTCACAGCATGCTGCAGCTGCCTCAATTTCTCCACATCGTATGTGTTCTGAGAGTGCATCTGCCAACTCAAAGCAACTTTTGTCTATTGTGCTATCATTGTCATCCACCCATTGCAGACAGGTTGGCCACAATATTCTCCAAAGTGCTTTAAAGGCAAGTTTGTGTGCACGGTCTACACGGTTCCATCCCTTTCCCTTCACACCACTTTCCTCAAGAATGTCCCTTAGTCCAGAATCAGCAAGATGCTGGCCAATGAACTTTGAAAAGTTAATCTGCACATGAAAGCCACCCAAGAGAATAATAATATCCTCACACTCTTTTTGGTGGTGCCACTGAAGCATCTTTGCTTTGCAGTAGAGCTGCTCATCAAAGGTTATGATTGTGTACCTTTGGCCCAGTTTTGTATTCATAGTCATCTTGTGGCAGTTCTTTAACACTGTCCAAATTGTGTCATAGTCATTCGCTGGAGAATTTATGATAGACATCATTCCAGCTGCTGTTTTTGGGTGATCTGATTTTGACACAAGGTGGTTGAAGCCACTCGAAGATGGAACAACCTGACCATCTGTCTGTTGTAGTCTGCATATAATCCAGGCAAGATCTTGGTTCTTGATTGTTTAGTTAGTTGTGTGTCTGAATAAATTGGGACACCTACTGTGATCATCTTCTTCACTGGATCTGCTGCCTCATGCCAAATCACAGCTGTGCTGACATAACAGTGCCCCTTGTGATGTGATACTCTTGTGGTGTTCATTGATTATTATTTTTTAAAGATCATACTTGAACATAACTTGGATTATATTGCACATTTGCCCAAAATTACAGGAGGTAACATAGAAGAAAGAGGAAGCACAAAATCTGATTTTACCACTTTTAAGAATATAGTGCTAAAATGGACAAAAAAAACATTTTCTAAGCTGACAACCTGGCTAGAGCATATGTTAAGGGGTTAAATATTAATACTGGATAGGTTGTATGCTTGTACCAAAAAGTGTCCGACAAAGTTTTTATATCAGTTTTAGCCCCCTGACTAATACTGGAGAGAGGGACATGATGAGTATGACCTTTGACCTCATAAGGGGTATAAAAACAAATATTGATACAAGTAATACAAAGTATGATAAATTCATTGATTATAGAACCAAAGATAAACTGTATCACGGCAACACACAAAAACAAAAACCCCCCTGAGCCGTTTGCCGTATGTGAGTGCCGATCCCCGTCCACTTTGTCAACCTCTCGCTCTTTCAATGAAATAACGCTTTGTCACCCAGAGTAAGGGCTCGTATTCACCTCACGGATGTCCTCTTTATACGTTTCAGCCTAACAGGACACTCAGTACAGACCCTTTTGGACACAGCAAACACTGGGTACAAAAGCCATGAATGGGGGCCTCTGCAAGCCCCCAAACAAGTGCTTGTGTGTAGTGTCGTGGGTGGACTATTGGGGCTATTTGTTGGTATGTACATGAGAGGCCCCCCCCTGCACGTGCATCAAGGGCACTCATTACGCTGCATACCTCCACCAAGGACAAACGGGTACACAAAATGTGTTTATTATAATAATATACAAACAATTACTTAAAAAATAAAAACATTTCAACGGCCCACATCTTGGCCAAGGAAAGAGCTAGCGAGCTTAAATTCACACAAAGCATCTGGAAGGCATGCGGATCCATTG